>NC_053146.1:3110731-3410731 GCF_016808335.1 Panicum virgatum
AGCCGAGTCCTCGTTGACCACAAACTGCACCATCCAGCCCGAGAAAATGCAATGTCGCAACTTCTGGAAGAAGCCATCGCCGGCAATAACAACAGTTTCTGTGGAAGAAGCCATCGACGGCCGAGGCCTATGAAGATTGAGCCGACGGAGCTGTGGCAACCCGCCCACGGCTCGCAGACCGGCCTCGTCTATATCTTCCACAAACAAGTCCAAGTAGCATAGGCTGGGGAGACGTGCAGGGTTAATACATGATGGCAGCCGACGGAGCACTACACTTGGTAGTATCAAACTATGGAGATGCTGTGAAAGCACCACCCTGTCCCACTCCGCCAATGGGGCTTCATAACTTTGTGATATCTGCTGGAGCTTGTGGAGATCCGACTGCACCGTCCCTTCCGAAAAACCATAAATGCGAAGCACTCTGAGTTCGCTCAGGTTGCCGAGGGCCTTCACAAATTGCCGCTTGGACTCGTCATTCAGGTTGTCGATACTTATTCGCAGCTCCTCCAATGACGTCACCTTCTTCAGCAACCCATCCGGCGCGAGCGTATGGGAGTCACCACGTAGGCAGACCAGCTGCGTTAACTGGCAAACGCCAAATGGCAGTACCTGTATGCCAGAATTGACCAAGTCAAGTATCTGTAGAAACTTGAGCTTTCCTATTTCTTCCGGGAGCTCATAAATACCAGATGCACCTTGTAGCCCAAGGTACCTCAAATGAAGTAGATCTCCAAGGTGCTTAAGACCCTGCCAGCCTTTTTCACAGTTGCATCGCTCTAAAGCTAGCACACGCAAGAGTTTAAAGCTTGGATGCAAGACCCAACTTCCAATATCACACCTACAGGCAACCAATGACCTCACTCTTGCCATGCCCGTGTCATCTTCCTGCTGGGTTAATTGCTTCATCACTCTGTTCTGGTGAGCTAATCTGCGCACCTTGTTTCCTGAAGGTGACGTGACTTTGTCATCATTTGAGATAGTCACAAAGTTTTCTTCGTATGACAAGCCACGGATGAGATCGAGCACCATGTCATGAACTTGGCACGCATATATGTCCCCACCTTCGTCCACATCCCAGACTGCCTGGATCATGCTTCTATTTACGAGCTGATTGAAGTATTCCTCCCCCAGCTGAAACAAGCTGGTTCCTGTTTTGATCTCCACGAAACCTTCAGCTATCCATTTCCATATCAATCTATCTTTCAGAATGAAATAGTCTTCGGGATACACACTTAGATACAATAAGCAAGTCTTTAGATGCATAGGCAGATCATAGTAGCTAAGAGACAATATCCACTCAGTATCATGTGCTTGCTGGCCATCATTACCGCGATAGAAACCAGGAGAGTTGCACACAGCAAGCCAGTCTTCCGTTTTTTTACCCACAAGCATACTAGCCATTGTGATGATAGCTAATGGTACACCACCACATTTTTTCATAATCTTTTCACATGCTTCGGCAGGAAGATTTGCAGGACGCTCACCTCCACTATCAAACAGCCTTGTGAATAACAACATTTTGGAGTCATCATCTGAGAGTGGTCGTAGCTGGTAAATAACACCGGTCGCAACTTCTGATTTACGTGTAGTTTTCATTACTATACTTCCTCTGTCATTCTCAACCAAAGCCAATTCTATTTTCTTCCAATATCTTGTCTCCCATACATCGTCGATAACAATAAAATATCTGCATGTCAAGAGCCTCCGTTAGTAAAATATGTCTAAGCCATCTACAAAACAAGGAGTTATTATGACTAGATGAAGGATTTTAAAAAATCATCATTTCAAAGAATTACATTGTACATTTTGACCGATCGATAATAAGTTAACAACATTCATAATAATTAGTTAATGTTTTAATTAAGATCCAAAGATATATGCATGAAATGGTAAGCATACATGGTTTTAAATAGCGGGCTATGATAAATAGCGGCGTATTTTTTCCGAGGCTAAGAGGCTATAGCGGGCTATGACAAATAGCAGTTTACCACTGAACCATGGAAAATACAAGTAATAGATGCACAAAAACATAGTAATTAGGGAATTTCATAAACATAAATATATTTCTAGGGCTACAGGAACATTATTTAAGTTGATAATACATCAAAATTAATACAATCAAATATTCAGTTGTCAAAACGACCAAAGCAGTAGCACCGAGCTAAGTATAAGGCTATAGTGGCGCTAAAGCTATGCCATTTAGCACAGCTATAGCTCAATTAGCTTCCATAGCTGTTATAGTGGCACAAATACAAATAGCGTAGCGGAGATTCTGTAAGAAGGCTATAGCGGGGCTATAGTGGGGCTATAGCCCGCTATTTAAAACCATGTAAGCATACCAAACTTGGCACTTTTGGGTTGTTAGCACCGGTGTAACAAAATAATTCTATACTGCACTAATGATAGAATTACAGTGGAAAATACACTCTTAATTTGCAGCGCGGAGTATCAGAAAATGGCTAATAATTCATACCTCTTGCTTTGGAGGAAATCTTTGAGTTCGTTGATGAGCTGCCTTACGTCCAATATATCATATTTCGGCTCCCTGAATTCTTTCTTGTCAAGATCTATAAGAATGTCTCTTAGGACTTTCTTCACGTCAGGATTTCGACCAACCGGAACAAAAGCCCCACAATCAAATTGCGATTTAAGCTCATCATACACTGCTTTGGCAAGAGTTGTCTTGCCCAATCCTCCAACTCCGACAACTGAAACTGTCTTCATCTTCTCATGGGACACCTCATTCCCCTGGGGCGACGAAAGCATTGATAGGAGCTCACCTCTTGACTTATCAATACCAATGAGCTGAGTCACCTCTTTGTACATAGCCTCAAGACGAGGATCAATTGCCGAAGTGTCAGCAGGTTTGGCCACAATCTCGTTGATTTTGCACCTGTCGCGCCGGTCAGCCACCTCCCGGAGTTGCTTCTTGATGTCTTCGATGGCACTAGAAATGTCACGCCGAGCCTTGGCTTTGCCGAACAGGCCACCCATCTTCTTCAGGGCGCGTTTGAGCTTGCTCTGGTCAATGGCCTCAGAACCCTGGACACGCACAAGGAAGGTGTCGAGCAGATCTTCTATGTCGTAGGACGCCTCCCTCATCTGACGCGCCCAGACCTTGACCTGCGTGTGATGCTGATCCCACGGCACTTGTGCCACCTGGTCAAGGGCAGGCTTGATGCTCTCCAACTCCTGATCGAGGAACTCGAGCTTCTTCCTCACACCCTTCTGCAGCTCGTATTCACCTTGGAGCAGCTGATACAGCTTGGGGGCGAGGTTGCCCATCGCCCCCGTCACCAGATCCATGACTGCCGCCGGTGAGCTCTCTCTCAAGATTGCTGTGGTAGCGTGTGGGTGTGGGTCAACCTGGTAATGGTTTGAGATCCGGACCATATAAGAGTTAGAGTCAATATGCCATATCACAGATCAAAATCAGAAGTACAGCTTACAGTAATACATGGGGTTAGGAACACGCAGAATGAGGGGCTAGCAACCAGAGTGCGAGATCGAGCTAGGAATCCATGAGGCTAGCAGGATTCTTATCGATCCATGGGAGAGGGGAGAAGTATCCAGTGGATCTACGGGGATCTACGGACAGACGGATGGGGAGCTTCACCTTGCAGACGATATGGAGCTAGTGCCGGAGCAGCAGACCGTAGTTGCGATGGATGCTGCTGGCCAGTGAATTCTCCACGAGGAGCACGACGCGGTCGGAGATCCAGGGTTCCAGCTTGAATGGGTCGCAGCTTGAGTACGCCTTGCCGGCAGCCTTCTTAGCGCCCGGCATGTCCTAGTACGCCATGCGCAGCTGCTGCGCTGCTGCCGCCGTTGCTGAGCCGAGTAGGATGAATACGTCCAAGGTGTTGAACGTGACTCGATCGGATACGTATATATGAAACAAACAATAGAGATTAGTTGTGTACTCTTGCTCAACCGGCCGCGTGACTGGCACTCTGTCTGCTAGCTCTTCTCTCTCCTCTCCTCTCTCTCTCTTCCTTTCTCGATTCTCCCTTCCCCAGTTGTGTATTGATCGGCTACAATACAAGTGGACTGACATGTGGCTCCACTGTAGCTGCTGTTGCATTTGGGATCGATCCGACTCAGTTAGAAGGATATGCACAAGGTAAGAGGTTAAGAGCCTTTTGGTACAGGATAAATGACACGGTGATAGAACCGAGACATTTTGTCTCGTTTCATAGTACTGATTGGAAATCAGTATCGAGACATTTCCTCTTCTGCTCGGCAAATGGCCAATTTTCTAGTAGTGGGATTAGGTAGCCATGGTGGTACGTCGCAAAGCAGGAGATGGGTTTAAGTTTTACTTAAACTACCTAGTGTGTTGCTGTCTCCAAGGTGTTGAACGTGACATTATCGGATACGTACAGATGAAAAGAGTAAAAAACAAGAGAGATTAGTTGTGTACTCTTGCTCAGCCGGCCGCGTGACTGGCGCCCTGTCTGCTAGCTCTTCTCTCTCCTCTCCTCTCTCTCTCTTTCTCGATTCTCCCTTCCCCAGTTGTGTATTGAGCGGCTACGATACATGTGGACTGACGTGTTGTTCCACTGTAGCTGCTCTTGCATTTGGGATCGATCCGACTCAGTCAGGGGGGATTAGTCGCCTCACTCACCTACCCTGCTAGTGCTAGTAGTCCATCTCTTAAGCAAGCTAAGGTAGAGTAGTCTCAAGAACAAGAACAGCCATCGTCCACGCACCTAGCTCTCCTCCGTTGGAATTCATGCGTCATGGAGAGAGCGATTGTGAGCGCAGCGGCCGGAGTAATGAGCTCCGTCCTCGGAAAGCTGGCGGATCTGCTCCACGAGGAGTACAAGCTTGCCAAGGGCGTCCGCAAGGACATCGAGTTTCCGAGCTGAGCGCCATGAACGACCTGCTGTACGTGCTGGCGGAAGTCGAGGAGCTTGACGCCATCAACAAGGGGTGGCGCGACAGGGTGCGGGAGCTGGCCTACGACGTCGAGGATTGCATCGATCTCTCCGTCGCCCGGCTCGGTCGTGCTGACGATGCCAGAGAAGCAGGTCGCCTCGGTGCCAAGCTGGCGCGCAAGTTCAAGAAGATCAGAGTGTCCCACCAGGTCGCTCACCAGATCAAAGAGCTCAAGGATCGTGCCATCGAGGAGAGCAAGAGGCAGAAGAGATACAAGCTCGACGGCCTCGTCGGTGCTTCTCCTAGCAACAAGGTTGACCTCCGGATGCGCGCGCTATGGGAGGAGACCGAGAAGCTCGTCGGGCTCGACGGACCCAGGGATGAGATCATCCGCTGCCTGATGCCAGAGGGAGAGGAGGAGCCCTCGCAGCAAGTCAGGGCTCTGGCCATCGTTGGGTGTGCAGGCCTGGGCAAGACCACTCTCGCCAATCAGGTCTACCAAAAGATTAAAGGAGATTTCGAGTGAAAAGCCTTTGTAACGGATGGGGAACTTCACCTTGCAGACGATGTGGAGCTAGTGCCGGAGCAGCAGACCGTAGTTGCGGTGGATGCTGCCGCCCAGCGAGTTCTCCACGAGGAGCACGACGCGGTCGGAGATCCAGGGCTCCAGCTTGAATGGGTCGCAGCTTGAGTACGCCTTGCCGGCAGCCTTCTTAGCGCCCGGCATGTCATAGTCAGGGTTTACAAAACCGGTGGGAACCGGTCTGGTTTGACCGGCCGGTCAAACCGGTCCGGTCCAGTTTCGGTTTGGGCCGGTACTAAACCGGCTCAAATTCAAAATTCAAATTTGAATTCAAAAAAAATGAAAAATTTCCAAAAAATTCCTAAAAATACTTTAAGGTGTGACGAATCTAATGGTGTCAAATTTTCTCAAAAATTCTTTCGTTTAACATACTTTTTGGGCATTTAAAGTTAAACCAAAAAAGAAAAAGAAAAAAAAACGAGACGGCCCATTAAGGCCCACTTGGTAAACCGTTCAAACCGGCCGGTATACCGTTCCAAACCGGTTACACATGCGATTTTAAATTTGGATTTGAATTTAAACCGGTCAAACCGGCCGGTAAACCGGTCTAACCGGCCGGTATACCGGTACGAACCGGTTGAACTGAGTTTTTTGAATTCAAATTTGAATTCGACCGGTACCGACCGGTTTCCGGCCAAACCGGACCGGTATACCGGTACCGGACCCCGGCGGTTTGGCCGGTCCGGTCGGTAAATGAAACCCTGGTCCTAGTACGCCATGCGCAGCTGCTGCGCTGCCGCCGCCGTTGTTGAGCCAATGAGGACGACGGATGAGATGACGGGATCTATGAGCAAACCAGCCCAGACCGGATTGACCCACTTAAATCATGAATCCAAACCGAACCAATCCATTAGCTATCTCAGCCCGATTACCACCAAACTAGTTGGCCCAAATAAAAAAACCAACCCATAAAACTGGTTTTGGCCCAACCCATTAGCAGATTGAGGTGTGGGGGCTGAAAAAGCGCTAGTGCTTCTGTATTACTGTATGTCTATTGTTTGTTGGCTTGCCTCACCTCCTCCTCGGGATTCTTCATTTGTCAACATTGGGGTGTCGGGGGAGGCCTGCCTGTCTCGTGTGACTTTGAGCTTATACTACTCCTGACGGGGTAGAATTTCATTTTTGTTTAAGATGCCAAGTGCACTGGCCATCATGGCGCCGTATAGATTTACGGGCCTCGGTGTGCTCATTCACATGGCCTCCATGCATGGGTCGCCAGGCTACTTCATACAATACAACTAGAAAAAAAATGCAGATGGAACTCCGGTTAGTTAACCACATCCTTGGTTGGTGAACTCTCAAGACTGGCCACTCTACCTATATTTACTATAGAAAAAAATCCAAATTACTACCCTCAACTATGGCCAAAGTCCGAATTACCCCCTAAACTATTTTTTGGTTCAGTTTGCCCTCTAAACTATATCATTTCGTTCAATATATCCCATAACACATTTTATCTTTTTTGTTTCTCCATGCACAAGTGGAATCTTAAGTTAAAATTTTGTGAGATGATGGTAGGCATCATGAAATATGCTAAGAAAATGCATCATGATTTTTTCATCAGCATCTTGACGGGGTAGTGCATTTAATAAAAAATCAATCATTGAAATATAAATTTATAAAAAAATATTGATGAAAATTCACAATATATTTTTTTACATTCTTTGTGATGTCTACTACCACCTTGTAAAATTTGAGTTTAAAATTCCACTTATGCATGGAGAAATAAAAAGACAAATTCAATTAGGGGGTAAATTGAACCAAGTGATGATATAGTTTACTATATCTACTTGCTTGTTGTGCGGTAGGTGTGGTGTATTGAAGCTTAGTTCTCTGCTTTTGTATATTGAAGTATTGGTCCGGCCATGTGATATTGAAGCATTGGGCCGGCCACATGAGCTCTTCGTTTCTCTCAACTCTTCTCGTGATTCTTCATTTTGAACTAATAGATGGCCAACAGGACCGTACGGCACTGGCACGACACTGTGTCGTGCATTTGCCTAGTCATGTGACCATGTTGTGCTATATCGGGCCGCCGTGCCCAGGTCACTGGCTCTTTTTTTTAGGCAATCAGGAGGGCACCCCCTACTGAAATTTATTAAATAAATAAAAGTAGTTCAAAAGGTTCATCGAAAAGTGAGGAAGAAAAAAAGAGCCTACAGGCGCGGAGCCATGATGTATTGTGCCGTTGGGCATGGCGGCCCACCGTGGCTGTGTCTACCCACCATTGCTCCGAGGCCAGCAGGGTGTGCCGCTGCCGAGGCTGATTCCGCCCCGGCATGCCACCTAGGCCAAATCTGACCGCAGGAGACGTATGGCGAGGGTGGAGCAGGGTTTATCTTTTCGTTTTTTTTCCGAATCCCGCCGTTTGCCGGAAACGAAATTTCGGCCGAAATTTCGCCGAATTTCGCTAATTCCGAACGGAAAGAGAATTCAAATTCAAAAAACGAAATTTCGGTGAATTCCGACCGAAATTTCGGTGATTTCGACCGAAATTTCGGTGATTTCGACCAGAAAATGATGTCCGTTGTGATTTTCGTACTGTTCCCGAGGTCAAATGAAAAACTTTTGAATACCAACTTTG
Source organism: Panicum virgatum (assembly GCF_016808335.1). Taxonomy (NCBI): domain Eukaryota; kingdom Viridiplantae; phylum Streptophyta; class Magnoliopsida; order Poales; family Poaceae; genus Panicum; species Panicum virgatum. The sequence goes on from NC_053146.1 coordinate 3,118,780, forward strand.
TTCAGTTTTTCGAGATCTACAACTTTTGTTTTAGGAACTTTTTCATTTGAGCAATGGTTTGAAAGTTATTTGATTATTTCAAAAACTACCAATTAAAAGTCTTGTCATTTCATGTGACAACTTTCATTTTCTCTCTTAGGCCTCAACTGGACTTTTATTATTCTTGTTATGGCGGATATTCCTATAAATTTTTAGGGACATTAGTTGACCAATTGAAAGTTGTTTTAAATCCAGGACAAACATGATTTGAATTGGTTATCAATTCATGTGACAGTGTTTGAATTTTTTGTTTGATTCAATTTGTATAGAGAATTGTTAAAGCATTCTGAAAGGTGTGTTTTCCGGCAGTTTTCCAACGGAAAGTTTTTCCCTGCTCTATAGATGGTGACAATTCTCTTGTGGCCTAAGATTTTGGTCACATGTATGCTGTGGATGCAAGAATTTGACCTTCTCTTCTTATCCTCGGGACTGGAATGGCGTCGGAGGAAATTCACTGGAATAAGGTTACAGTCACCGACCTACTATTGCAATGCAAAGCTTTCTTCCACGAAGTGGGGGCAGATCAAAGGCCACAACTGACTTAATCTGTAGTTGCCAATGGAGAAGAATTGCCAATGGAATTTAACACGTATCAGCAATGGCCACAACTTCAAAAAAAAACTCCCAAGTCTCCACAGTTACCGGCTACAAAGCTAGAAGAAGAGCCAGATCGAGGGCCTGGTTAAGAATAATAGACTACAGCAGACAGAGGGCTTTAGCTGCCATCTCATTCGATCTCACCGCTACATACAAAAAAAGAGAGCTGCTAGATGATAATATAAAAGCAGATGCAAAAGGCAAAAGCGAAGCAAGATTGACGACGAGCCTAATTGGACAGCACGAGGAAACCAGATCTACTAGTCTACTGATGAGAGTATAGTCCACCCGGGCCGGCCGATGGATCATCATCCTAGTTGTAGGTATGCATATGAAATTGAAAAGGTACCTCACCAATATCATGATAAACCAAAGTCTAGTTGAAGTCGAGGGGAGAAAACAAATTTTTGCACATGAAATGACGAGTCATTCAAATTACGGTTTCAAATGTTAATTTTAGCCTAGCAAATGATCTTAGATTTGAGTGTGTTCTAGTCCTATTTGCTTAGAAAAACACCTAGTTTTTTATCATATTTTTTACATATTTTTTTACAAATTTTTTTGAATTTTTGAATTTTGAAACGAAATTTACCGAAATTCCACCTCCCGGTAACTACCGAAAACGAAAAAAATACCGAAATTTCGCCGAAATTTCACCGAAATTTTGAACCTTGGGGTGGAGTGAGGGTACAGGAGCCGGTCACCAGGGATGGGGAGGGAAGAGCCGACGGTGCAGTGAGCATGAAATTGAATCGTATTTTTCGTTTCTTAAAATCCGACTCTCTACAATTGTGATATATAGTCCCAGGCTGAAGTTAGCTTTACGAGGCTCTCTGACACTTGAAACGACTTGATAATTTTCTACCATAAACAATCAGGAAATATTTTACATTACCGTGATTTTCTAAAAAACTAAAAGAAAAAATACATTCTCTCGCACAATAGATTCGCATTTGTGTAAAAATACTATCAAGACATTGTTTGTCCTCCGATGCAGTACTGTTCAAACCTAGCATGTTTGTGGTTGAACTGACCAATGGGTAGCCCCTCCTCCTTTTCCTGGGCTTGGGAGCAGCTATGCGGAATTAAGTGTTATCTTAAAATTGCATGGGCGGAGTTCTCTACTCACCCACCCAAAAAATAAAGAAATATAGAAATAATGAAAAATTTTGTAGATTTTATTGCATTTTCTTGGTTTCTTTTATCTTTTTCCCTTTTTTCTGTAATGCTACGAAGTAATCAAAGACAGAAAGGAAAAGCTCGTTTGCGCCAAGTAACACCTATCGCCACCATTCCATCATGCTGAAATTAAGTCCTCCAATCGAGCAAGCGGAGGCCGAGGGGAAGGTAGTCAAGAAAAATAAAATACACTCGGTATAGCACATGCTGCAACCAACGTCATGAGTGACGAGGCCACGAAAGTCACCGGCCGGAAATCGAACTCAATCGCACGTCTGTAATGTTGATATACTACTGAAGAAAATATATTTGTACTGGCTGCCAAGAGATCACGGAAGAGCAATAAATACGGTATATATAATGCAGCGCGAAAGAGATCTGAGCAACAATTGAAAACATGCTAGTAATCGATTCTCTGATGGAACTGTTATGAATCAATGTCAATGAACAAATGTGAACATGTGACTCTGAATGTGGCTAGCTAATTAAATAAAAGAGGGAGAACAAAGTCAGGGAGTTCACATTGCATGACATCCTCCTCTTCCTATAAATAGGAGGCTACCCTCAGTGTATGTAACAATAAGATCAGAACGAATACAGAAAGAACTCTCTCTTCCTGTTCATGTGTGCTATGTTCATGAGTGTGTGAAAAACCCTGGTTTCTAACACGTTGTCAGCACGGAGTTCTACATGAGCTAAAGAGGTAAGAAGGTAAGAAATCAGTTCTTATGCACACAGAGGCGATGAACAGCATCACCAGTGGATGCGCAAGCACCCACGTAAGAACATGAACACTAGTGTGTTCTTGGCACATCGGCAGCATCCGGCAACTTAAAGATGGCTCTACCGCCATTGCTAGTCCATCGCCGAAGACAACTAGGGGCGATGCAAGAATGGCTCTGCTTTCGGTCGTCAGGCCGCCGGGGAAGCCCCGCCTCGGCACATGCTTGACCCGGCGCGCACTGCCGGCGTAGCTGTCAATGTTTCGATCTGCCGAATTGTAAATTTGCATTACATGTCTAGCTGGGATAGTGAGCGTGAAGAACACAAGGTGAGGAATGTTGAGTACTCTATCCTGCTTGTGATGAGTGAATTGTCAACCGTGCGGTGTGATCATGCGCTTGGTCTTTGGATTGCAGGTACACGGGCGTCGAGTGTCGACGGGGAGCTTCCGTGGAGGTGTTGTGGCCGATGGACCGTGTGGTGGACGGCGGTGAAGGGCAGCCGGGACCGGAGCTCGGACCGGGCGGTAGCTGTGGCGTCCACTCCTGGATCGAGGGAGCAAGCGACGACGGAAGGCGGGTTTCTTGGTTTGCGCCACAAAACCAAGGAGGCGGACGGCGGTTGAAGACGCCAAGTTGTGGAGGTGACGGGCGTCGGTCTCGGGACTGACGGAGGTGACGGGCGTCGACGGCGTCTAGGGCCTCGCTGCGGGCGAGGAGGTGACGGGTGTTGGGCGGCGTCTAGGGCCGTCAGAAGGCCGAGGCAGGAACGACGTCTAGGGCCACGGTGTGAAGGCGGGAATCTTCCCGCGCGTGAGGTTTTGGCAGTTTTCTCAAAACCGGCCACCTACCCGGGTTTCGCAGACCCTCCAAAACCGCGGACTGGATCTTCATCAAGAAGGCGGCATCGTGGAGAAGACTTCGTTCCGAAGAAAGAACCTCGGCCGTCGGATGAGATCGTGTATAGGGGGTGCTGCAGGCCAACCGGTCTGACCGGTCCCTGGCACCGGTCTGACCGGTCTAACCAACCGGTCTGACCGGTCCAGCGTACCGGTCTGACCGGTCCCGTGGGTATAAATACCCCTTCACTTGTGTTAGGTTAATTGCGGCTTTTGTAATCTGATCGTGGACTCCTCTGTTCTCCAGGGCGCCGCCCCTGTGTCTCTCTCCCCCTGTTCTTCTCTTTAGAGTAGAATTAGTCCATGGATTCGTGAGAGTTTGTATTGGATTTGATTGGGAAAGGAGGCCCCATCCTCCTTGTGCCCTCTGGGCTTTTGAATCAATTCAATTCCGTCCCTCTTGTGCATTTTGTGATTAATTTTCGTTTCGATTTTGATGCACTTGATTGCGACGGTTCGTAGAGCTCTTTGGAGTGATTCCCGTGCTTCTTGCTTCGTGCCAAACGCTCTGGAATCACGAGCTCTTCAGATTTGAAGTTCTTGAGTTTTTGAGAAAACACCAATCCTTTTTTATCCCCCCATAATTCTCAAGATTCTTTGATCTTTAGCACGAGATCTCTTAGGGATATGTTCACGGGGTAGGGGCGAAGCTATCCCCCAAGTTTCATCAATTTTTGTGGACGTTTGGTTGAGATTCGTCGTTTGAATCCAAGTTTTTGGGGGTTTTCTGGGTGCCACCGGTCAGACCGGTAGGCAAGACCGGTCAGACCGGTCTGCTAGTTCTTGAACAGCCAAGACCGGTCAGACCGGTCCAGCGCACCAGTCAGACCGGTCCAGGCAGATCAGTTCTGCAGTTTTCCCAATTCGCTTCCGATTTGCTTTGTGGGTTCGCTCGCTCGTTCGAGGCCTTTTTGTGTTGGTTTAGCTTTTCCATAGCTATTCCAAACTCTGGTCAGAACGCTTGAGCGTTTAGGTAATTTTGGGACATAGGTCGACGATTCGGATTTCGAAGAAATTTTGATCGGCTCCCATTCACCCCCCTCTGGTCACCGGCTTCGGTCCCTCAATTGGTATTAGAGCTTGGTTGAGGTTTTCAATACCTTAACCGGTTCGAAAACCACTCGGCGACCATGGCGAGTCTTGGTAAGATCCCGGTGTTTTCCGGCGAGGACTATGCCTACTGGAGGGTTCGCATGAGAGCCTTCCTGCAGAGCATGGGAGCCGATGTCTGGGAGATTACCACGAACCACCTTTACGAGGTGCTTGCTATTCGGACCACACCTCTCCAGGTGACCCAGCACGAGGCTAACGCCAAGGCCGTCAATGCCTTGTTCACTGGCGTTTCTTGTGCGGAGTTCTCACGCGTCCAGGGTTTTCAGGAAGCTCACAAAATTTGGACGTGCCTTGGGAACTACCACGAGGGTACATCTCAGGTGAAGGCCAGACTGTTCGAGACTCACCGGCGTGAGTACGAGAACTTCACACAGGAGCCGGGTGAGAGCATTGACCTGATGTTCAGTCGTTTTCAGTCGATTGTGAACAAGGTAAATGCGAACAGATCTACTGGTGCCCTTGAGTACACAGAGCACGAGAAGGCCCTCAAGTTGCTTTACACACTTGATCGCTCTGTGTGGGATCTCAAGGTGAACACGATTATTGAGTCTGCAGGCTATGAGACTCTGACCGTGAACGAGCTTTTCAGCAAGCTCAAGGCCACGGAGGTGGATAACCAAACACGAGCCAAGCTCAATGGTGCCCCTCCTTCCAAGAGCGTCGCTCTTGTGACTGGCCCAGGTGGATCGAGCTCTAACGCTGACTATGCTCTTGGCTTTTCTCTTGCCTCTTTGCCTTATGTTTCAGATGAGCAGCTGGAGACGATGGGCGACGACGACTTGTGCCTCCTGATCAGCAAGTTCTAGTGCGTCTACCACAACAGGCAGAGGAAGAAGAACCCCGGGTGCTACAACTGCGGCGATCTGAACCACTTCATCGCCGATTGCCCCAAGAAGTCCGGCGGTGGCCAGAACAACTCCTTCGACTACTACCGCCACCGCGACCGCGACGAGGGAGGCTCCAACAAGGAGCGTCGGCGCCACAAGCACCGCAGTCGTGACCTGGGGAGGACGCTTCGACAAGGAGTCGCTCAAGAAGCGCTTCCAGTACAAGGCCAAGAAGCGGGAGAAGGCCTTCCTGGCGCAGCTCAGCGACCTCGACAAGAGCTCCGACACCGACCGCTCTTCTTCACCGACCTCCGACGACGACGACAAGAAGAAGAAGTGGGACAAGGAAGCCACCGGCATCATCGGCCTTTGCTTGGCGGCCGGTCGACGCAAGAGCTTCTGCACCATGGCGGGCGAAGCTGATGGTGCTCGTGCGTCTTCGGGTGGACATGCTACACCGACGCACTCCGGCTCTTCTCCTGGATCCGAGAGCGATTCAGAGGTAAACTCCATGATCGACCTGCTTGATACAGAGGTTAGGGAGTTGTACACCGCTCTCGACAACCAGAAGAGGCTGCTTAAGGAAGCAGCTAGAGAGCGTAGAAAGCTTAGGGCTGAGCTGGCTTGTGCTAGGGAGAAATCTAGTGAGGATGAGTGCGCTGGCTGCATATCTCACATGAATGATCTTGTTGCTCTCCGTGCCAAGCATGATGAGAACGTCGCGAACTTAGATGTTGCTAAGACTTCGCTTTCTGACATGTCTCTTGAGCTAGCCAAGGCCAAGCATGAGCTTGAACTTGTCAAGGACGCTCCCATTGTTAGTGATGTGCTAGAATGCGATGAGTGTCCTATCTTCAAGTCTGATCTTGCTTCTTTGCAGTCCAAGTTTGCTACTGTTGTTGAGAGGAGCTTAGATCTAGGCCAGCTTTGCTTGGCGCTTGCAAGCTTTGTCCCACGCTTAGGTCGGAGCTAGAGGAGAAGAACGCTTTGATCAAGTCTTTTGGAAAGACTAAGGTCATAGAGTTTAGCCCACCTATTGACTGCTCTGTTTGCCCTGGGTTGATTGCTGATTTAGATAGTCTTGCGGTAGAGAAAGCCAACTTAGAGAATGAGAATACCTATCTTAGGGCGATTCTGAGTTGGGTTTCTAGCAGTGAGCCGCAGTTGGGCATGATGATTAAGCAGTTCAAGCGTGGTGATGGGTTTGGGGTCGGTTACACATACACGAAGTCAGACTTTGACGGGTTGTATGGTAAGATTGGCAAGGCTGCTGGAAACACTGCTAGCACAAGCACGCAGCCTTCGCTTGTTGACCTTGCGGATGGTGTGCTTAAGGAACCACCTAAAGCACCTCCGCAGAAGCAGGTTTGGGTTCCGAAGCCCAATGAGCTGAGGAATTCCCTCGACACGCTCCCTGCTGCCACAGTCCAGGTTGCCCAGAAGAACGGGACTGCTCCTCCCCGTCCGCAGGCTAGGCCTCCACCTCCCAAGCGTGAGGTGAGGTACCACTGTGAGTTCTGTGACAGGGAAGGTCACCTGGAGGAGTTTTGCTTCCGGAGGAAGCGGGCTGTGAGGAGAGAGCAGAAGAGACGAAACGCGGACATGTACTCTGCTCGGGTGCGTGGTCCTTCTCGGTGTGGTGATAGGCGAGATGCTAGGGCGCGCCGTGTAGGTGGAGGTCAGGGAGACGGTGGTGGTTATCGTGCTCCAGAGGGTGGTCGCTTTGCCGGTTGTGCTCCTGGTCATTTTCAGTACGGCTATGGACCACGGGACCGAGGCTTTGGAGGAGGTTTCGAGGCTCCGCGCTTTCCTCGCGGTGGTGTTCGTCAGTCACGCGATAGACGGGACGGGGGATACGCTTTGTCTGGTTTTTGCTAACCCTTCTGTAGAGCAAATGGCTCGACACTCGTTTGCTTCCCACTTTGCTAACCCCAGTGTTGAGACATTTGCTCACTCTTTGTCTCACTACTGATGTGCAGGTCGGAGCCTTGGAGAACAGGTGGATCATGGACTCCGGTTGTTCGCGCCACATGATCGGGAATGACAAATGGTTCTCCAGCCTCACCCCGATGCGCTCAAAGGAGTACATTGTGTTCGGGGATAATGGAAGAGGAAAGGAGATGATGAGCTCGGCACCTCCATCTTTGAAGATGAGAAGGAAGAAGCAGCAGATGGCGACGCTGAGGCTACCACGCGTGCTGTGGACCCAGCTATCTCTACCACGAGCTCGGATGATGACGACGTCCCCGACCCGACTACGTCTACTTCTAGGGGGCTGTTCGAGGAGGTGACTCAGGCTTCACCAGCTGCACCTGAGGAGGCACCAGCTTTGGTTGAGGAGGAGGCGACTTCGACACGGGAAGCACCGCGACACATTCAGCGTCGTCATCCACCTCAACAGATACTAGGTGATCTAAACGAGCGAGTCACCAGGTCCAAGGTAACAAGTATCGCTGGCTTTGCTCATTCAGCATTTGTTGCCTCTTTTGAGCCCAAGGATATTGGACACGCTCTTTCTGATTCTAATTGGGTCAATGCCATGCATGAGGAACTTGAAAATTTTGAAAGAAACCAAGTTTGGGTTTTAGTCGAGCCTCCACCTGCTTGTAATCCCATCGGAATGAAGTGGGTTTTCTAAAACAAGCAGGGTGAGGATGGTTTGGTTGTTCGGAACAAGGCTCGTCTTGTTGCCCAGGGGTTTTGCCAAAAAGAGGGTATTGATTTTGAGGAAACTTTTGCCCCTGTTGCTCGATTGGAAGCTATTCGAATCTTTCTTGCATTTGCTGCTTCCAAGGGTTTTAAGGTTTTCCAAATGGATGTTAAATCTGCCTTCTTGAATGGTTTTATTGAAGAAGAAGTTTATGTGAAGCAACCCCCTGGTTTCAAAAATTCCAAGTTTCCAAACTGTGTTTATAAACTTCAGAAAGCTCTTTACGGTTTGAAACAGGTACCTAGAGCTTGGTATGATAGATTGAAAACCTTTTTGCTGGCTCAGGGCTTTAAAATGGGATGTGTTGATAAAACTTTGTTCCTCATGCGATCTGGCACTGATTTTCTTTTGGTTCAGATATACGTGGATAATATTATCTTTGGTGGCTCTTCTCACGCTCTTGTCTCCAAGTTTTCTAAGCAGATGTCCAGGGAGTTCGAGATGAGCATGATGGGTGAGTTGCAGTTCTTCCTCGGGCTGCAGATCAAGCAAACTCCTCAGGGCACTTTTGTCCATCAAGCCAAGTACACTAGAGACTTGCTGCGGAAGTTCGACATGAGTGACTTGTCTCCTCAGCTGACTCCGATCAGCACATCTACGGCGCTTGATGAGGACTTGGACGACGAGGTGGTGGACCAGAAGGAGTATAGGAGCATGATCAGCTCTCTCCTGTACCTGACAGCGACGCGACCGGACATCCAGTTCGGCGTCTGCCTCTGCGCACGGTATCAGGCTTCGCCGCGCACCTCCCATAGGCAGGTGGTGAAACGCATCTTCAGGTATCTGAAATTCACCCCTGAATTTGGTCTTTGGTATTCTGCGGATTCTTCTCTGGTTTTGGTGGGCTTTTCTGATGCCGATTTCGGTTGGTGTCGGTTGGATCGCAAGTTGACATCAGGTACTTGTCAATTTCTCGGTACATCTTTGGTGTCTTGGTCCTCTCGCAAGCAGGCTAGCGTAGCGCTTTCTTCCACAGAAGCTGAGTATGTTGCCGCTGCTAGCTGCTGCTCCCAGATCCTTTGGATGAAGCAAACCTTGCAGGATTATGGTTTGAGTTTCGGTAGGGTTCCCATCTTTGTAGACAACATGTCAGCCATTAGCATTGCAAAGAACCCTGTCCTACACTCCAGAACCAAACACATAGATATCAGATTCCATTTCCTACGAGACAATCATGAGAGAGGCCACATAAACTTGATCCATGTCCCTTCAGAGAGGCAAACCGTAGATATCCTAACCAAACCGCTAGAGCAGGACACCTTTGCTCGTTTGCGAGGGGAGATTGGGGTTTGTTACCCCTTTTGATCGCTGACTTTTGTTTTGGTTAGCTTGGTAGGTCTTTGTTTTGCTTCTCTTGGTTTTCTAAGTTTGGTAGTTGCATTGTGCATATGCATTGTACATGTTTACATTTTGCATTGTCTCACTTGCACTAGCATTCTTGTATACACTGCTATGATCTTCTAGTACCTGCTAGTGTGAGTTGATAAATTTGATCATGTATAGCTTGCTCCACTGTGTATATGACATCATCTGAGTTGAGCTATTTTGATTTGAAAAACTGAAAACATGATCACCCTGTCTTGGCTACTAGCATGTTAGGGCGTGTTGATATGCTTTGCTATCTTATTCATGCTAGTGTGGCTTTTCGTTCCGCAATTCATACTTGAAATGATTTAAATCTGATAAATTTGCTTGAACTGTTCTTGAAATGGATTGAAAAGATCCAGGTGGGATTGCTTGTCGCACTGATTGAGCTTTCGGGACGGCTCACTTTGCACTTGTGAGAACCCGGGCAAGGCTGTGCATGACTGAAACGAGTGCTTTAAGCTTCTGATTGTCTTTTGGCATAGGCTTGGTCTCGTTGCTAAGTGAAGCATGACAACCTTTCAACCCCTGGCATTAAGAACTGATTGCCATAAATTTAATTGAAAAATGGATGTTGGCAACTTGTTTTGGCTGATTTGGCTCACCTGTATGAGTATGAGTAGCACTGCTTTTCTTTCCCTACTTGTTAGTGCCAGATCATGGGTGATGCTTTTATTTCTCCTAAACTGAACTTGCCTAGCTCTAGATTGATATGATATACCCTGTTGAGCTAGATGCAGGTCTTGTTTATGGATGCACACGTGCTTGTGACTAGATGTTGCTCATATCCTTGTATCCCTTAATGCTTTCACTTACACCTCCTGCATTGCATTCATTGCATAGCATCTGTTCAGGGGGAGTTTCAGCTTCAGGGGGAGCTTTAGAATTTTTTAGGCTTGATGTGTGCATGTGCCAACAAGGGGGAGAATTTTGAGAGAAGTGATCGAACAAGGGGGAGACTTGTTTGATTTTTGAAAAACTTGTTGTGCACAGGGCTTCGAGAGTGCATCATTTTGGGAGAGTTGCACTTGTGAGAGGGAAAAGCTTTGCTTGGGGAGTTTCTGCCTTGTTCTTGGCTCCAGGTTTTCCTCGTTTTCCCTCTGCTTCTTGCATGACTGCGTCGAGCGTTACCTCTGTCTTTGAGGAGTCATGTTTTGGCTTTTGATCGATTGCGTCGAGCCTTTGCCCTTGTCTTAGGGGATCGATTTTGCTTGAGTAAGTGACTGTTCCTGCCTTTCTGAGCCTTTTGTCACTTGCTTGTGCTTCTTTGTTCTTTTCTGGTTTCACTTCTCTTGGTTCGTTTGTGGTGTGTTGACAATGCACTCATCAAGGGGGAGATTGAGGAATGTTGAGTACTCTATCCTGCTTGTGATGAGTGAATTGTCAACCGTGCGGTGTGATCGTGCGCTTGGTCTTTGGATTGTAGGTACACGGGCGTCGAGTGTCGACAGGGAGCTGCCGTGGAGGTGCTGTGGCCGATGGACCGTGCGGTGGACGGCGGTGAAGGGTAGCTGGGACCGGAGCTCGGACCGGGTGGCAGCTGTGGCGTCCACTCCTAGATCGAGGGCGCAAGCGACGACGGAAGGCGGGTTTCTTGGTTTGCGCCACAAAACCAAGGAGGCGGATGGCAGTTGAAGACGCCAAGTCGTGGAGGTGACGGGCGTCGGTCTCGGGACTGACGGAGGTGACGGGCGTCGACGGCGTCTAGGGCCTCGCTGCGGGCGAGGAGGTGATGAGCGTCGGGCGGCGTCTAGGGCCGTCAGAAGGCTGAGGCGGGAACGGCGTCTAGGGCCACGGCGTGGAGGCGGGAATCTTCCCGCGCGTGAGGTTTTGGCGGTTTTCTCAAAACCGGCCACCTACCCGGGTTTCGCGGACCCTCCAAAACCGCGGACTGGATCTTCATCAAGACGGCGGCATCGTGGAGAAGACTTCGTTCTGAAGAAAGAACCTCGGCCGTCGGATGAGATCGTGTATAGGGGGTGCTGCAGGCCAACCGGTCTGACCGGTCCCTGGCACCGATCTGACCGGTCTAACCAACCGGTCTGACCGGTCCAGCGTACCGGTCTGACCGGTCCCGCGGGTATAAATACCCCTTCACTTGTGTTAGGTTAATTGCGGCTTTTGTAATCTGTTCGTGGACTCCTCTGTTCTCCAGGCCGCCGCCCCTGTGTCTCTCTCCCCCTGTTCTTCTCTTTAGAGTAGAATTAGTCCATGGATTCGTGAGAGTTTGTATTGGATTTGATTCGGAAAGGAGGCCCCATCCTCCTTGTGCCCGCTGGGCTTTTGAATCAATCCAATTCCTTCCCTCTTGTGCTTTTTGTGATGGATTTTCGTTTCGATTTTGATGCACTTGATTGCGACGGTTCGAAGAGCTCTTTGGAGTGATTCCCGTGCTTCTTGCTTCGTGCCAAACCCTCTGGAATCACGAGCTCTTCAGATTTGAAGTTCTTGAGTTTTTGAGAAAACCCTAATCCTTTTTGATCTCCCCCATAATTCTCAAGATTCGTTGATCTTTAGGATGAGATCTCTTAGGGATATGTTCACGGGGTAGGGACGAAGCTATCCCCCAAGTTTCATCGATTTTCGTAGGCGTTTGGTTGAGATTCGTCGTTTGAATCCAAGTTTTTGGGGGTTTTCTGGGTGCCACCGGTTAGACCGGTAGGCAAGACCGGTCAGACCGGTCTGCTAGTTCTTGAACAGCCAAGACCGGTCAGACCGGTCCAGCGCACCGATCAGACCGGTCCAAGCAGATCAGTTCTGCAGTTTTCCCAATTCGCTTCCGATTTGCTTCATGGGTTCGCTCGCTCGTTCGAGGCCTTTTTGTGTTGGTTTAGTTTTTCCATAACTATTCCAAACTCTGGTCGCCGGCTTCGATCCCTCACAAGGATTTATGCTAGTTCGATCGGAATGCTCTAAGTCCAGGTATATCTGTGTTCGTGTGTGTCTAAGAACTGAGTTGAGCTCAACAACTTGTCAACGGATGCAGTTGTGTAGAGAGCTCTGTCCTGGTCACGGGGTCCCGCCATCCCTTTTATATGTGGAAGAGATGGAACGTTACAAGCAGGAAGAGATAGAAAAGGAGCAACTTATAGACGGGGTTGTCGTACATCGTCGTCCGTGATTGGGGGGGGGGCGAGGGGGTGAGGGGGCGTCATGATGATGCTTTTGACGTCATGGGCGGGCCGTCCGGGCGGCTGCGAGCGGAGCACCGTATGGCGCGGTAACAGCACGTGTCACTGTGGCACTCAGGGTGCGTGCGCCACCTACCGCGTCCTTGCCCCAAGGCGATGTTGACTCCGGGCACTGCGCCTGGCCCGCCCGACCCTCCTTCCGTCCTATGGGGGCTGTCTCCGTGAGGATCAGGCAAAGCATGCTCGTGATGTCGGTTTTGGATGACCGGCACCCTATACACGAGGCCACGGGGGTACTCGTTTGATTGTGATTTCCAGTACAATACGAACCGAGAAAGCAGTGGTCTATTGATGTTTTAGACCTTTGGAGTTTGAAGCTTGAGGTGTCAGGAAAGTTACCACATGGATAACTGGCTTGTGGTAGCCAAGCATTTATAGCGACATTGCTTTTTGATCCTTCGATATCGGCTCTTCCTATCATTGTGAAGCAGAATTCACCAAGTGTTGGATTGTTCACCCACCAATAGGGAACGTGAGCTGGATTTAGACCGCCGTGAGACAGGTTAGTTTTACCCTACTGATGACCGTGCCGTGATAGTAATCTATTATCTTATTATTTGGCCAACAAACGGAGCCTCCACGTTCGCTCTCAAGGCCTAGAAATTCCCACGTTAATCCGAGAAAAAAAGAAAATTAAAATTACCCACCACTGCCATTACAAAAAAATTAGCCTAAAATACCCATATACATGTTTGTAAATTACCCACCACTGCCATTATGTTAAATATTAGCCCAAAATATCCTTAAATATAAATAAATATAACCCACCTTTGACATTAGATAAATAATTAAATCCAAAACATAACAGCTTTGGTACGCTACGAGCTACTCTTACACATAAATAAATATAACCCACCATTACCATTAAATAATATTTATTATCTTATTATTTGGCCAACAAATGGAGCCTCCATGTTCGCTCTCAAGGCCTAGAAATTCCCACGTTAATTGGAGAAAAAAATTAAAATTACCCACCACTGCCATTACGAAAAAATTAGCCTAAAATACCCATATACATATTTATAAATTATCCACCACTGCCATTATGTTAAATATTAGCCCAAAATATCCTTAAACTTAAATAAATATAACCCACCTTTGCCATTAGATAAATAATTAAACCCAAAACATAACAGCTTTGGTACGCTACGAGCTACTCTTACACATAAATAAATATAACACACCATTACCATTAAATAAATACTTTAAATCAAAAACATAAAAATTTTGGTATATTGTATGCTACGAGCTACTCTTACACATAAATAAATATAACGCACCATTACCATTAAATAAATTTTTAAATCCAAAAAATAAAAATTTTGGTATATGCTACGAGCTATGAGTACCAAATAGAGAGGAAGAGATAAGAACAGAATGATGCGATATATTTAATGTTGTAGCGTCTTAAAAGAGAAAAAACTTCCACAGGGAATGCCATGAGAGCTCCAACGCCCATGTCAAGGAGGAATATGTTGATTCATGAGACGACACCGAAGGATGATGAGGAGTAGCAATGAAATTAAGGGTGTGTTTAGATCACTTTGCTAAAAAAATTTTGAAAGGGAATCTTGCTACAGCAATGAAATTAAGGGTATGTTTATATCACTTTGCCCAATATTTTTTGAAAGGGAATCTTGCAAATTTAGAGTATTAAATAAAATCTATTTACAATTTTTTTTGCACGGATGGGTTGTAAATCGCGAGACAAATCTAATGAACCTAATTAATCCATGATTAATCCATAATTAGCATATGGTTACTATAGCATCACTATTGCAAATCATAGATTAAGTAGGCTCATTAGATTCATCTCACGATTTACAACCTATCCGTGCAAAAAAATTTATAAATAGATTTTATTTAATACTACATGCATGTGTCCAAACATTCAAAAGTGACGTTTTTGGGTGTAAAATTTTGGGATCTAAACACAGCCTAAAGCCACTGCCATGGGCATCCGTTGTGATGACGATGATTCTCCAACCTCAGCAAGAATCATGAGTTCATTATCTAAATACCAAGCACATAGACGTGCAGTAGAAGCACAGCCTCAAAAGTCTCGACCTTCAACCGGAGCACTGTTGTATATGTTAATGCACCTATTGTCTCAAATGGACTTAAGGAGCATTAACAGATTGAGAACCTGCTGCCATGGAGATGAGCATACTTCTAAAGTCTGAGCGCTGAGTTCATCGGCATCAATGGAGCAACACCATGTTGGTGGGTCGTGGACTCAATCTATATTCCACACACCATTACACCAAGCGCGACATGCCGGCCTACATGTCCAAAGACATCGCAAGAACAATAGTTTGGTGGAGTGGGGCAAGCAACAATATCAAAATAGTCGTGCAGATGATCTCCACTTTCACTCTCAGAGCTTATAAATTACTCACATTAATCGAAAAAATAGAAATTACCACACTACCATTATGATAAATATTAATGTAAAATATCTTACACCTAACTAAAAATAAATCCAAGGGCCACTATGAAAAATTAATCTAAAATATCATTCATCTATGTGCAAATTAGAAACATACTATTAATTAGAAAATTAAATAATAAACAATTATTCAATCAGGCTAGAAGGAAAATAAAAATATTTATATGAAGAATATAGTAGTAAAACTTAATCAAGCTAGATCTTAGTATTTACCCAACAAAAAGAGTCTCCATGATCTCTCTCAAGACCTAGAAATTACCATGTTAATCATAGAAATTAGAAAAAAATAACAACCATTGGTTTTTATGGGTATGTTTGAGATTGATTTGTGATATGATGGCAACATAGATTATCATGTATATTTTAACAGAGTCATGATGGAATATCCTATGGAGATAGATCATGTACATGTTTGAGTTCACTAGGACTCCAGGAGATACTGTATATTTGAATGGATCAAAATAGAATATCATATGTATTAGATATCGCGAGATAGATTATGTCTGTATTTGAATTGACCACGAGAACTCCAGGAGATATAACAAAATGTCAAATATGGAAATAAATGATTACTTTACCATGTTGGAATAGAATCTATCAAACACTAGGTAATCATGAATCGTGATGCAAAGCAAGCAGATCATAATAGCAGGAAGAGCTTCCAAGGCCGGGTTCCCACGGGTCATGCAGAGAGACGCCGTCGCCATTATCAGTGAGTCCGGTGATCGCATCATATTAAATTTGTAGCTGCAGAAGTTGTACCAGGCAGCCAGCTCAGGCTTAAGAGGAGCAAACCATCACCCTCAAGGACTCCGGGAAGCTGACGTAGTAGCCACCGGATGCGAACAAGCTCCGGAGAAGCTAGCGTGATGACAAATAGCCGATGATGGAACTCTAGATCTCTCTAGAGGACGAAGAACTACAAGGTGATATCTAATTAGGTTCCGTGCAACAAACAACGCGGAAGCAGAGTTTCAGCAAATAGCCAGAAACCTATACTAGATCACTGCCGGCGGCTAGCTTCTCCAACATCAATCAAGATTGCTCTAGGGATGAGATCATGCGATCATGAGAGAGAGAGAGAGGGGAGGTTGGAGGGAGGATCATTAGGATAACGCAACAATTAACCGTGAGCGCAAGTGGCTAGCACAGGATCGGGTCAAGGAGGTGTTGCAATTTTTAAGCTTCAAAGGCATCGACCAACGACTAAACGCGCGTGCACGTCATGTAGCCCCCTGAAGCATCTCCGCTCGCACAGGAAGTTGTGCGTTGGGCCCTAGCCAGCTATGCTAATTATTGCAGCATAAATAAGTTCAATATTCACAACTCCAAAAGCCATGAGCAGGGAGTTACAACAGATACAGTCAAAGCCTCAAAGGTAAGCACGTTGGATCAATTGACCAGCACTTTTCACTGTTTATCATTCATTTGTCTTTCTTGGTTCTAATAAAAACATTATCTTTTCATGAACACCACATGCTCACAATGTTGAAAATTCAGACTAATCTGATACATTTTCGTCGTTCCGGCAGCATCCGCCTCTACCTACCCTGAATAACCCAAGCATGGTAACTTTGCTTATGTTGTCTTTTCAGTTGCAGGGCAAAGGATATTTGCTGAGTGATTACTTTAAACTATCATGAGCTACTACTCCAGAATAGTTAGTACTAACTCATACATATTATGGTGTTTAAGCAAGATCTCAAAAGGCCGGGCAAGAAGGTGTAGATTACCAAATATTCAATTAAGCTCCATTGGGTCAGGCTGAGGTATGCACATCAGAACTCATATTTTTTGTTGTTACTACACAACTTATCTTCATCTTGACTGTATGTACCAACGGTATACAAGTTTGTTTATATAATAAACTATTTCCTTAATTAAAATAGAATCTTACAAATCCAAAATACAATAACATAACAGAAAGTACTAATCCAAGCAGGTGCGGAGGGCACCGGCAGCGCAGGTTGCGCTGGGAAGCAGGTGATGGGGGTAGGGATGGAGGTGGCGCCGGGAGGCGGAGGGGGCCGAGAGCGAAGGAGATGCCAAAACACATGCGGATACAGGGTTGGCCATGCGGAGGAGGAGAAGGAGAGGGCGATTGGATTAAGGGTAATACTACCTACAAGTCAAAAAATCATTTTGGCATTGACACAATCCTCATAACTTTGATTACTACAACAATACACTTTAATAAAACTAAATAATTTTAAATTGACATTAAAAAAACAAACTTACAACTATCACAAAATGATATCTAATTCAAACCTAGAGGGGGTATAAAAAAATACAATTTGATTCGCAAAACACAACTTTGAGTCTTTGAGTACTACTTTTATCTAAAAATATCAAAACATATAAAAGGTAAACTTTTATAAAATTACAAGTAAAAAAATTACTTATATATATTAATATATTCACACTCAAAACCTCAAAATTATTTTATAATCAACATTAAAACAACAAACTTAGAACAATCTCAAAACTTGAGGGAATATGAAAATATAAACCTAATTATTATATGGAGACAAAATGACTCATCAAAATTGAGGTAACACTTTAACACATCTTGATTTTCCTAAAAGCATATTGCTTTATGAGAGCCAACATAAAAAAAGGTTGTAACCTAATAGATACTTACATCTAGCCGCACGAGTAATAAATAGAAACAATTAAAAAAAGGTAATGTTAGAAATAGGAACACCTAGCTGAGCAAATGCGCGGGTGGCCTTCCTAGTTCAACCTAGTACGAGAGGAACCGTTGATTCACACAATTGGTCATCGCGCTTGGTTGAAATGCCAGTGGCGCGAAGCTACCGTGTGTCGGATTATGACTGAACACCTCTGAGTCAGAATCCAAGCTAGCAACCGGCGCCTGTGCCTGCCGCTCGCCCCAACCCACATTAGGGCGTTCGCGCCCCAAGGGCCCGTGCCATTGGCTCAGCCTGTCCGACCGATGTGCCGTGGCAGGCCGCCACGAAGCTCCCTTCTTCACGGGCGGCGGGCTGAATCCTTTGCGCACGACTTAAATACGCGACGGGGCATTGTAAGTGGTAGAGTGGCCTTGCTGCCACGATCCACTGAGATCCAACTGTAACACCCAAAATCATTTTTTTTTAAAAATAAATGTTTTAATTTCAAAAAGACCTTTTTGCCTTGTTAAAAAAAATGTATCTTTTGCTTGTGTTAAAAAAACAAACATCTCTCTCTCCCTCTTTCTTTTCCAGCCCAGCCCAAACCCTCTTTTCCCCTCCCTCCCTTTTTCTCCCGCACAGCCCACCTGGCCCAACTCGCCTCCCTAGCCCAACTCGCCTCCCTCCTGCTCTCTCTCACCACCAGGTGGGCCCCGCATGTCGGACCCCTCTTCTTCCTTCGGCTGCCTAGCTCGCCACCGCCGCGTGCACTGCCGCCCGCCCGAGTGCCCACACCCGCTCGCCTCCAACTCCACCTGAGCCCGCCTTGATGCTGCCATCAGTGCCGCCACCATCCCCTCGCCTCCTCCCCTCCCTCAGTCGTAACCGTTGCCGCCATTATGGCCATCAAGACCGGCCATCGAGCTCCATTGCCCCTTCTCTTTCCCGGCCTTCCTGCTCCCTCCCCCGCCCTATAAATGGCACACCCGGGCTCTTGCCTCGCTCCTTTCCCTGCTCCCGGACCTTGCGTCCCCTTTCTCTACCCCATAGCGCCGCCGCACGCCGCGTCTGGAGTGCCGTCGTCGTCGATCTCCCGCTCCGTCGTGTCCCGTCGACTTTTAGCCACCTCTGGAGCTGCACGCCGTGGTGAGGATGCCCCCAGTCCCTTTTCCCCTCTTTCTCCCGCACTTGTGCCACAGCAATTCCTTGCCGGAGCACACCGTCCGCCCCTCACCGCCGTGAGCTCCACTCCGGCCACCGCAGCGCCTCCCCGACAACCAAGTCCAGACGGCTGATTCCGGCCCTCCGCCGCCGCGCCGCTCGCCACGTACGTGAGAGGACCTTGATGTCGCCTAGAGGGGGGGTGAATAGGCGCACCTACAGATTTTCACTCAAACGCAGCGGATTGAATTGACTGTCTGCCAAACCCGAAACTTCCGGGTTTCAAATCTGGAACTTCCGGATTTGGGCTAGACAGTAGGTGAACTCGGAACTTCCAGGTTTGTCAATTCGAAACTTCCAAGTTCACTCAGAACAGAGTGAACACAATAAAAGTAGTGCTAGTAAATGAATATAAATTCAAACCCCAATTGTAGAGTCTGCTCAGTGAAGTTCCTTAAGCAGGTTCACACAGATCCAGCATGCACAAAGCAACAATCTCTCTAAGACACAAGTGTCTAATGGAAAGCTCCTCAAATCCTAGTCTCCGTTGAGGAAGCTTATATCGACCCCAAGGTCAACCTATCTCCTCCTTCCACTATGTGATCATACGCCCTTGTGGCACAAGATCGGTGCTGCAACAAACTTGCCGCTGCTCACCACAATCTTTGGGAGCTAGCCGGCGACACCTAGCCATCTAGGAGGCTTCACCTCCAAGAGTAACAAATGCGAACCATACAAATCACGGCTAAGCTCAAGTGCTCAAGGTTTGCTGTGCTCTTTAGTGCTCTCAAGCATTCACTCTCTCAACCCAACTCAAGGATATACTCTAATCACACTATCTCACAAAGAGAGGTTGGGGAGAGCTCAACTATGACTACCAAACTTCTTGGGACGACCAGCAATGAACAGAATAAAGCCTGGAGCAGCAGCCCACCAAGGAGGGGGCTAAGGGGTATAAATAGCTAGTCCCAACAAAACTAGCCGTTATGTGACAGTTAGAACCTGGAACTTCCGGATCCTATAACCCGGAACCTTCGGGTTTTCAAACCAACTAGCCGTTAGTGCTATAGGTGCCAAATCCGGAACTTCCGGATTTGCCCTGGCAGCAAAGCTAAACTGTGCACGTGAGGCTTTTGTGTCTCTTACAACTCACTAGGGTTATTTGAGCACTGAGACTAAACCAAAGACCATTGTGATGCATCCCTCTTGATAGTATGGCATACCAAAACTCAAGATTAAAGATAAATTATATTTCAACTTCTTGAGTTTCTCATTTTCATCTTATGTCGTGCCTTGATCAATCACAATTTGAGGGTTGCATCCAACTTGACTTCTTTACTTTGAGCACGTCTTCCTTGAGCTAGTGACCTTGAACTTTATTCTTTGAATGAAATCCACTTCTAGTTCAAGTCATCATCTTCACAATAAGATTCTAGAAAGATTGATACTTCCCAACATGAACACTACACATGATCAAGATTCTTCAAGTTGAACCCAAAGAACATTTCGTCACCCTAGCATCGGTTCCTCGGCACAACCAAAATTGTTCTTCTCCAAGCTTAGTTTCTATAAACCCATTCTCGAATTCCAACTCTTCATCCTTGCATCATATATAGCTTCATATAGGCTTGTATCACATTTAACTCACAATGAAATCCATTTTGATTCACAATCAATTTTTCTTCTCTAATGAATGACACTTGTCAATATAAAATTCTCTATGTCTCTTAGAATTCTTGGACTAGATCATTATCGGTTTCTTTGCTCATGCCAAGCCTTTGCTTACAGAGCCTCTAGAAACACGCCTTTCGATCCCATCCATTTATTCTCAAGAGCCCTCTTGAACTCACATTGATTTTGCCATTATAATGAACATCATTTCTTTCATGCTTGCTTGATCATCAACTATCTCATGTATTTCTTGTGACAAGTTTCTCCAAATGTGAGACTATGCCTAAGCATACACCTTTGTCTCATTCTCAATACCTTGACTTGTCACTTTGAGTACCACATATATCAACAAGCTTTATTTGGATATACGAATAAATTCTTCATCGTTGATTCATATCTCAATTTATATGATAACCGTTGCATGTTAATATTCTCATACTAGAACATGTCATAGCATTCACTTGTCATATGAGCCTTATCTTGAACATTGATATATTACATCACACAGATTACAATTATGATAATCAATTTCTGCTCATATACTTAACAAGATAGTTAGTCCTTTAATCATGGTGTCAATCAATCCACCAAAACACACTAGGGGCCTAGATGCACTTTCAGTACGCCGCGAGTTCGCCCACGCGAGCCGAGCCAAGCCTCTAGCGCCACCCGCCCGAGCCGCGTGTGCAGGAGAGATGCCCAGCACCGCCCCGAGCCTCTCGCTTGAGCCGTCGCCAGGGCTGAGCCTTTGAGCCGAGCCGACAAGCCGTCCTCCGCACCGTCGGATCTCGAACCGACGGATCGGATTCAATCAAATCCAAGTCAATACCCTTGGATATCAGTCAACCCTTGGCACTTTTGCAAAAAGGCCCCTGGGTTTTTTGATAGTCAACCCGCAGTCCATCCCAGTTCAAAAGTCATTACAAACAAGTCCATTTCTTTCTGTTTTCACCCCTACACTTCTACAAAATCCAACCCACCATCCAAGGACCCCTATTTAGCAAGCTAATCAATGATGTTTAGGTTTAATTTCATACTAGCCCCTGGCTTCTTTAGATCTAGCCCCTGGAAGTTCCGTTTCTTCTAAAAAAAGCCCCTGGAACCTTGCTTTAGCCATATCTTTCTTGTTTTAACTCCGATTTCAGTGATCCTTGCGCTCACACAATCCTCGCAAGGCATACAACAGATTTATCACCATTCCTTCTCTGTTTTTACTGTTTTATGTATTGTTCCTTATTTTGTGCATGTTTTGCTTGTGTGATCGTGTAGATGACATGCCGTTCGAGGGAAATCAAGAGTAGCAGTTCGAAGAAGAGCAACAACAGTTTGTCAAGGAAGGCAAGTGGACTTCTCCCCCTGTATATTCCATTTTGTCACAATAGTAGCATGATAATTCACTTTACTTTATTGCTGATTTGCATAAATTTGATGGGACACCTATTAAGGACTTTACCAAGTCTTTTACCCCAAAACCTTGAACACTGGATTTAATGTATCTGTTGGGTAGAAATGCTTATGTTCTTAACATTGGGAATTGTGATATCATAATATTTTGAGAAATGTTAATCATGCTTTATTCATGCTATTATATTGTGGTTAATTACAAGATTATATGACTTTAATTGGAACATGGAGAACCACCCAGGAAAATAGTATAACCACAAGAACCACATGGCTCTGGTCTTGGCTGATTAATTAGAGACTCTAGTTTGAAGCGGTCTTACTAAAAGGGCAAGAGGGGCAGCGGTTGACAGGGTATAACCTGGTCCTCTTGGGAAGTGGGCTTTGCTAAGACACTATGCCCATTAGGTAGGTTTATGCTCTGCTACTGCTCCGGAAACCATAGTGGACTACTTCTTACTAGGGAATCTTTGTAAAGGACTTGTCGCATCCCTATGCAATCACACCTCGGAAGTGTGGTATTGTGTCTGATCAGCACAGTGTGGTTGGGTCCAAAGTTCTTTTGAACTTTTATGCGACTTTTGGTGAAAGTGTACAACCTCTACAGACTGTAAAACTGATATATCAGCCGTGCTCACAATCAAGAGCGGCCTGGACCCTCACATGATAATCGAACTTGAAGAATAATTTAATTTGTGGTGCTATGGATTTATAATGTTGGATCCTTTATGTTTATATGCTTAAGTGGGTTGGTATAAACTTACATCTAGTAATTAGGTGCTTGCTAATAAAATTTGACCAACTAAAATGCCGCTCGTGCCGCCCCCATCCTTGAGTAGCCGCTCGCGCACGAGAGAGGGAGGTAGAGAGAGGCCGGCCTTGAGCGGCGCGGGGAGGTAGAGAGAAAGAGTGAGGGAGAGAGAGATAAAGAGAAAGAGGAAGGGGAGAAAGAGATCGCGCTGGCTCCGCCCGCCGGCCGCCGCACTGAAGGCTGCGCGGGCCGGATCCGCCACCGCACTAGCCATTGCGGGAGAAAGAGAGGGGGAGAGAGAGAGTGAGGGAGAGAGATTGGTTAGGGTTTGGCTGGGGTATGGGTTTTAATGGGCTTGGCCCATTAACTGAGGTGTGTTGTTGTAAATGGACCGCCTCTGAAAATATGACGATTAACAGAGGCGGTCACGTTAAAGTTGACCGCCTCTGTTAATCGATTTTCTTAGGTTAATAAGAAATGATCACCTCTGTTAGTGCTGGGCATTAACAAAGGCGGTTATTTTTTGTGCCCGCCTTAGAGCTTCTAAAAAAAGTCGCTGTTAATCAGTTTTTGTAGTAGTGAGACATAAACTAGAATGATGAATCAACTATCATGATTAAACTTGGGCTTAAGATCGAATGGACACAATTTTGTTGATGATGTGGTGCAATGTGAGTTGAGAGAAATCAAAGTTAATGATGCTTAGTGGGGAGCTTCTATATAGGTTTTATAGATTATAGTGTTCAAAGCATTCTTTACAACAAGATCTTGATGGTAAAACCACACTTTGTGTTTGGATGATACTCTCTCTAAATCCTTTTTTTATTCAGTGGAACAAATATCTCATGTTCAAAGTAAAAACTGTTCTATCCTAAAAAAATTATTGATGTTTAGAACAAATGCTTCACGATCAAATAAAAAATGTTCTGGCTTCACAAGAAAGTTTTCCAATATTTAGAAAAATAAGAAACTATCCATGATGGATCTTATTTTGTTGCATGTAACACAAAGTTGAAACATACGTAAAAGCGGGCCTAAGTTTAAGAGAAGAACGAATTTGAAGTTTCAAAAATGATCTACACACTTTGATTATTATTGACATTTGTATGCACATAACAGCAAAACAAGGAAGGACCCGACTACATTGAGAGGGCTCACGATTTAGACACCGAGGGAGAGCCCCCCTATCATCTTCACTTCCCGCCCCTCCGCCCCCTCCATCCACCCCCGCTGCAGACCTCCCCCTCTCCAGCGTCACCTCCGATGTCGGCAAGGACCACCGCTCCAACCCCTCCCCATCCCCTCCAACCCCATCGGCCTCCACCGCTCGTCCTCGCCGCTGTCCACCTCCTTCCCTCCCTGCCACAGACCTCACACTCGCTGGCATCACCTCCGATGCCCGCAAGGACCGCCGCTCCAATTCTCTCCCTCCCCTCCCCTCCCTTTCACTCCAACCCCGTCCCTCCACCGCTCACCCCCGCCGCCGCTAACCCTACCCACCGGGGGTCCTCCACCACCCTGCCGGTGCCGGTGGTGCTGGCCTTGCCGCTCATGCCCACCTCCTCCGCCGGGCCGGCTACTGCCCACGACCATTTCTCTAAAGCCACCGGCCATGGAAACTCCTCAACCCCGAACCACTGCCACCGCGCTCGGCGGCGACCCACCACTGGCCGCTTCGCCCACAACCCACGCCGACTGTTCCACCCACCTCCCACCGAGCTACTTCCTCTGATTTGTTACTTTTTGTATCTCGGTTGATACTTTACATTGTTGTAATGGGAGGGACTCTCGATTTGGCTCTAAATCCAGAGGTCTCTTGCTGTAGCATTATTCCGCTATACTTTTTTTTTTGAAACCTCTGCCATACTTTTCTTTATACCTTATTTTATATGAGAGAATGAAGTGGATTTATTTCACTTATTACTTCGTGCATCCTAAAATATAAGTAAGTTTGTTCTAGGTCAAACTATTCTAACTAAGTTTATAGAAAATATAATAGAAGTTGTAGGATAATAGTTGGGAAACCTCGATGAAGTTGAAAAAGGATAGGAGAAGGTAGGAAGAAAAAAAATACTGGATAAAGACAGAACTCCTTAAAATATCTGGGTGTTCCTAGATATGCCAACACCAATTCTTTTACATAGCATGTTTAAAATGTTAAATTTTTTACAGGCAATAATTCATTTTTGGGAAAATCGTTCCCGCGGACCCAAGGCCCAAAACCAAAGAGGCAAAGTGGATAGAGCTCCACCACTCCACTCCAATGGCCGCCACTCTCCCGCACTCCCATCTCCGCCTCCACCTCCCGCTCCGCACCCCCGACCCCTCCTCCCGCCGCCGCCATCGCCTTCACCTCCCCTCCCTTGTCGCCGCCTCGCGATTCCAGAACCCCACCACCGCGACCCACCCAGTCCTCCCACCCCTGGCACCAGCCCCCTCTGCCGCCCTCCTCGCCGCCGAGGGGGCCTCCCTCGCGCCGCGCCGGGAGCACCGATTTCCGGGATCCGTCTCCACCCCAACAGGCTCTGCCGCCGCCGGTGGGCTCGCTGAGGCGGAGGATGCCGTCCTGCGACGCGCTCTGGAGGTGCGCCGCGTGGTGGCCGCTGAGGTGCTCATGGCCGCTCTCAGCGGCGGGAAGGTCGGCGGCCTGACGTACATCAATAACCTCACGGTGCGAATGGGGCCTTTCGTGGACTGCATCGTTGTCGAGGCCGCTGCAAGGCAGCGGGACCGGCCAGACCTCGCGCATATGTCCTTCAACGCGCGGGCTAAGGTGTATGTAACACCCAGGTATTAATCCTTGGTAATTAAGTTAATAAAAGTCATTAGTTTTAAACTCTCACGGCAAAGCACAAAACCAAAACATCTCCTGTCAGCCTGGGCCGGACCGGTCTGACCGGTCTCGGCAACCGGTCTGACCGGTCTGACCGATGTTCTCCCAACGACCCATTCACCCTTCCCAGCTCTCCCAGCTCGCCTTCCCGAGCTCTCCCCCTCCCATGTTCTCCCCCAAACCCTAGAGCCCAAAACCTCCCCCTCCATTTGATTCCAAGGCCTAGAACGGATCAAATCGGCGTGGGGAAGCTTCATCTCCTCGATTCCTTCCCTTGGGTGCTGTGGAT
This sequence comes from Panicum virgatum, assembly GCF_016808335.1. NCBI lineage: Eukaryota > Viridiplantae > Streptophyta > Magnoliopsida > Poales > Poaceae > Panicum > Panicum virgatum. Next base: position 3,144,610 of record NC_053146.1, read on the forward strand.
TCAAGTTCTTCGTGGGGAGGAGCCCATTCAAGGTATTTTTGCTTGGGATGGTCGATCTCCTTTTCTAGAAGGTTTTAGGTGATATCCTCTGGTCGAAAGAATCCACATGAACTCCTGAACTAGATCCTAGAAGGTGTTTGGAGTTGGTGGACGATCTTTGCCGTGCCAAGGATTCTAGGTTCTGGTCTGGGTAGGACCGGTCTGACCAGTCCGAGGGACCGGTCTGACCGGTATAATGTAACACCCTAACTTAATATTCCAGCGTTTAATAATAAATTTAATTGGCTTTATTTAATTTTCTAAGGTTTATTGTGTTTAGACTTGCATTTAATCTAATTTTGATCCTAAAGTAAATAAAATTTATTTTGGGTTTAAACTTGTTTGTGCATTCATGCTGGTGCATAGGTTTTATTTGTTTGTTTGAGTGCATAGGTTTTTGAATTCAAATTTGATTTGAATTCAAATTAGTTTGGGTGTTGTTTGAAAAAGAAAAAGGGAGAAGAAATAGAAAAGGAAAACCCCAGCCCAACCCAGTAGCCCAAACCCGCCTCTCTCCCCGTGGCCCAATTCCTTCTGCGCGGGCCCAGCAGCTCACCCGGCCCAACCCGCACCCCAGCTCTTTCCCTCAGCCGCAACCCATCTCCCCGCAGACGGCCCAGTCCTCCAGTTCGCTCCCACGCTCAGCCCACGAAGCGCAGCAGCCTGGCGCCCTCACCCCGCACGCACGCGCCCCGGCCTGCCCCGCCTCAGCCAGCAGCACCGCGCGCGCTTTTTCTTTCCCTGACCGGGCGGGCCCACGCGTCACCCGTTCTCCCCCCCCCCCCGTTCGCTGACATGCGCGGCCCACCCGTCAGCTGCTGCAGCCGCTAGCCCCGCGTCGCCCGTTCCCCCCGTGAACCGCTCCCTCTGCTGCTGACCAGCGGGGCCCGCTTGTCGGCCCCGTCTTCTCCACCGCATCCGCGCCGAGATCCTCTTGCCGAAATCCCCGCTGCCCTCCCTTGCTCCCATGCCGAGATCTCCGGTCTGCCTTCTTTAAACCGCCGCAATCCCCTGCGCTCCCTCCCATCCTCACCCCTGCAACTCACCCAAACCCTAGCCGCAGAGCACCCCGCCGCCGTAGAACCTTACGCTCGGGAACCGCAGCTACGCCACCGTAGACCCACCTCCTCAGCGCCCCTCTCCAGCCACCGAGCACCGCAGGAGCATCGCGAGGTGGAGGAGGTCGACGCTGGCCGCTCTCTCCGCCCCTACTCCAAGCTCCGCACGGGAATTGCTCACCGGAGCATCGCCGAGCCGCCACGCCGCGGAGGGTCCACTGCTGCGAGCTCTCTGCGCCGTTTTCGAGCACCGCATGAACTTCATGGAGTAGTAAGGAACCTCCCAGCCCCCTTTTCCCTTGCTCCTCGACAACCGAGCACCTCTGCGCCTACTCGCCGGAGCGCGATGGCCGCTCCGCCATTGCGCACCCTGCTAGAGCCGCTATAGACCCGCACAGACACGCCCAGTGGTTTACGCATGTCACACTCATGCTTCTGGGCCAAACTGCTACTTGAATCAACCCCGGGAACGCTAGTTAGGCCAAGTCCGGCGAGGAATCGACGAGCGCCGCCGCGGAAACCTCAAGTCCGGCGACTCGCGCCGCCGCCTGCGCGCCCCTTCTTCCAGAACCACCCGATCCGTGGCCAACGGATCAGATTAGATCCCGATTCCTTACGCTTCGAGCCACTAGATCAAGATCCAACGGCCCACGCGCGTAGATACCGGTTCGGCCTGGACGTTTTGCTAAAGAGTCCCTGCTTTCTTTTGAAATCAACCCGCCGTCCAGACGCTTGCAAAAGTATTTGCATGTGAGCCCAGTTTTTGGCATTTTAACCCCTGACCTTCTTAGAAATAGGACCCGCAGTCCAGTCAGCGCAGTTTTGCACGTTTGACCCTAGAACTAACCTTTAATTACATTTAAGCCCTCGGTTTTTGCAGAAAACCCCCTGGAACTTAGTTTTTCTCGCAGATAAGCCCCTAGAACTTGTTTTTAGCCTAGATTATGCGTTTTAGCTCCGTTTTAGGCGTTCTTTATGTCCACGCGATTGTTGTAACACGTAGAATAGTTCTAGAGTAGTTTTGTGTGCTGTTTTCATGTATTGTTGTACTGTTTCTTAGTTTTTATTAGTGTTTGCTTGTATGTTTATTATTGTGCATTGTTTTGGCCATGTGTTCGTGAGTAGACGTTGATCCATCTGAGGAGCCCCAGTACCAGTACCCGGAGCAGCCGTATTCCGAGCACTTTGAGCAGCAGCCAGAGCAGTACGAGGAAGGCAAGTATAACATGAACAACCCATCACTTTTAAATACAATTTCATACTGCATTTTAATACTGTATGCCTTTAAGGACTTTCCTAGCCACTTTATATCCTTTATATATACCTTTGGGTTGCATTTTGGTTAGTTGTGCTAGGTTGCTGCGCTATAACACATTCTGGTCCTTTTTAATTAAATTGATTAATGGTTTACTTGAACATAATTCTGAGAGTGGCCCTCTGTGTGGATGAGTGGCTCACGTCTCGTTAAAAGATGGTTTTTGTAGAAACATGGTTTAGGGGGCTAGCACGGTGCTTAGTGCTTGGTTGGCCACTCTCCATAAGGACCGGTTCATAGAGCGACAACCTGGGACAACAGCGCTACCACAAGGCTAGAATGGGATAGACTTGGCTTACTAATTAGGTCTTTTTGGTTTGGAGTAACTTACCTGCGGGGCAAGAGTAGTAAGCTTCAATGGTCCCTGCTCCTCCGGCTTGGTCTGTGCTTGGATTGCGCTCCTGTGCTTGTACCCCCGGAGGTGGGCCCCATCGTCGCCGATCTAACTCTTCGCGGTTACGCCTTACCAACGAGATTCTTTGTAACGGCCTCGTAGTGAGTCGCTAGTCATCTCACCTAAGGAAGTGTGATGAACCTCTAGCGTAGCTCACGATTTGTGGGTAAAGATGTGCAACCTCTGCAGAGTGTAAAACTGGTATACTAGTCGTGCTCACGGTTATGAGCGGCCCAGATCCTCCTTTTGATTAGTGGAGTTATCTCCTTCCGACGAGGGAGGTGCTTCTCGGGGTTACCTTAGTGGTTTTGGTTTGGTTCTCAGTAGTAACATGATTAATTCTGATTAATTACTATGTAACTGGGTTAATGGTAATTCATCAACTTGTAGTAAATAGCTTTAATAAAATTTTGCCAAAACTTAAAAGCTAATGCAGTTGAGTCAGCCAACCTTAGAGCCTCATAGTTTGTGCTATACTTGTTGAGTACAAGTTGTGTACTCACTCTTTCCTCTTCTCTACTTTTTCCTCTTGGCTACGCTACTGCTGCTCAGTTCCTGCCGACACGAGGGAGTTCGTCCAGCGCTACCAAGACTACGAGGACTTCTAGGCGTTCGTCTCCCAGTCGACGTCCCTGTGGCGCCCTGCTCAGCTTCGGAGAGTTTTATTCGTATTTGTACTTCGCTTCCGCTGTATCAGACATTTTTGTCATTAATGTAATAAATAACATTCGTATTCGCTTTATTATATCTTTTTACGTGATATGTGCTATGATATACTGTTCATTCTGTTGTATATACGTGTGACTTGATCCTGGCACGTATATGATTGCTCGGTTTATGTTCTTTTATAAACCGGGTGTTACATATAACGATAGGTTAAGGGAGACCGGTCTGACCGGTCGGGTGGACCGGTCTGACTGGTATAGCAGTGGCTGAGAGGGTTAAATTGGGGTTTGCTGGTGAGATTAGTTGGAAATTAGTGGGTTTAATTGTTGATTGTAATTTTTATAAATCATGCATGCATTTCTCATGTCATATGCATATGCATACGTGTAGCAGCCGCGGCGGAGGAGGTCGTATACGAGGTGGTTACGGAGCCACAGGAGCCCCAGGGGCAAGCCCCGCAGCAGGAGGTTCGCGGGGACTTGGCCCAAGGCCCAACTCACCCCAGTGTCGAGCAGCAGACGCAAGGCAAGCCCCGGTGCACATCCTTTTATTTCAAATTATGACACCTATATTTATGTTTCTATTACTTGTGCATTAGGTTCAGGAATTGTTTGGAACCCTAGTTGCATGATCCCTAGGTTTCCCGAGTTATACTAGTATGTAGAGGACGATAGAAATGCTATGCTTAATAGAACTCGGTAGAAGACGAGTGATTTCGGGTCACTCGCGAGATATAGGGTATTTAGTTATTTTGAATATATGGAATATTGAATTAGGTAAGAAAGGAAAAGAATTTGGAGACCGGGCGGGGAAAAGTTAGCCACGTCTGTGTCGGTTAAGGACCGTTCGTTGTCTGGCCCTGTGATTGAGTTTGAACAGTACTAACCGCATACCGGGAGTAGGAGGTAGTCGAAACCGGTAAGCCGAGTACTGCTTTGCTTCGAAAGTACAGGAACCCGCACCCAACTCCTGGGGTGAGTCGAGTAGTCGCGGAGAATTGGGATGCATATGTTTACTTTTGGTGGTCTCACGTTGAGCTCGGCTGACCATATGTCGTTGGGCTGGTTCCTGTAGTTCGAGACGGGGAGGGGAAAGGTTGGTGCATGGGGTCCGACGGGGCTTTTGCGTGCCGTGTTGGTTAGGTCCACCTTGCAAGGTTAAATCGGATCGATTCGCCGTCAGTCGCTCTCGGATATGAGCACCTTGATCGCAGCACCGCATCGTAGTAATGCTATATGGAATTTTAAGTGATGATTGGAAATGACTATCATGAATTATTATTCCATGTTTGTCATGATTTGCTTAGCTGGTGCAAATACTAGTTAATGATTTTTGTATATTAAATTTGGAGCTAAAAGAGGAAAAATAAGGACTAATTTTAGAAGTTTTTTATGCAAATTAACCACCGGCCAGAAAGCTTTGCATGTCTAGATATGTGGGCTAAATTATACCCACTGGTCGGGTAAGCCTTGCTGAGTATTAGTATACTCAGGGTTTGTTGCCACAATTATTATTTCAGGACTCCCGGACGTCGATTTCTGCCCCTGCTGCGTTAAATTCATCCGCAGAGATGCAGAGGGGTGGGAAGTGTTGGAGAGAGACCCTTAGGCTAGGGCTTTGTCGCATTGTACACTTGGGGCTCAGTGTGCAGCCTTTCTGTTTTGCGCAGGCCGGTCTGACCGGTCCGTGGGACCGGTCTGACCGGTAGGGTCGGCAGGTATTGCTGACCGGTCCGACTGGTTAGGAGCACCGGTCTGACCGGTCTTGATGGATCGGAACTGACGTAAGCTAAAGTAGTTACAGGATCTTTATATTCGACTTCAGTCACATTCATTGTAAAAGTTAGTCTTGTAAATTATTTATGTATTTGAACTCAACTTGTAAAAATTAAATATCTCGTGTCGTGATCACTCTCGTATTTTAAGTATTTTCTCGTGCTTGTACCATTTGCGCCCACCATCGCGTGGGATTACCGGTGTTGTTTCGATCGGGCCGTGGGTTGAGAAAGGATCGCCAAATTAAGCCGTTAAAATGATGCGCGCGATGTGTTCAAATGACGGCCATTACGCTTAATTAGAGTTTTAATTTGGCGGTTCCGTCACAGTGTACATCCAGGAATCCGGCCTTGTCGAGCTAGTCAAGTAAAGATCCCAGCTTTTCCTCGGTTTATTTTCCACTACCAGATGCATTGCCAATCATAAATTGCAATTTTTATAGTTTATACACGTGCAATTCTCCATTATAATTGAGATGATTACATTGCATACTTTAGGTGGTTCAAGCACAATGTGATGACATATCCCCAAATTGCCAAAGTAGTTTGTGCGTGTTCTGGTGATTTGGGGAAAGTAAGGATGATCATAAAGTGGCTGAGGTCAATTTATGTAAAAGGAGATTTTTTGGGACGTGTCCTTGCCAATGGTGGATCCTTTTTGAACAGAAGCTTTGAAGAATTGGAAGAGATTATTGACTATCTGGAAAGCTGTGGTGTGAGGAGAGACTGGATTGGTTATGTGGTCAGTAGATGTCCACAGCTGCTGAATCTGTCCATGGATGAGCTGGAGACAAGAGTGAGGTTTTATACGGATATGGGAATGGATGAGAAGGATTTTGGCACTATGGTCTATGACTACCCAAGAGTTCTTGGATTTTTAAGCTTGGAAGAGATGAACAGTAAGGTGTTTGCTTTACATTTAGTTTAAGTTCTGTGCTATTTTTGTTGCACATGCTAAATTGGCAGGATTGTTAGCCTCTTTTTTTTTATGCAGTTCATTTTTTGTTCATTGCTACGAAAAGAAGAGTTGATCTTTAGAATGGTTGAAGCTCTATTTATTTTTGTTCTCTAGGGAAAAAAGGGTGAATAAAACTGAGTCGCAGTATGTCTTTCATACTAATATGATGCATCAATGTGCTGATGAGCAATATGTGGTCTTATGTCTAGAGAGTTCCATATGAAATAATTTATCTACTTTGAAGTGTGAATTGATTAAGAAGTAAGGAACTCATTTATTAACTCTCCTTGTTACTTTTGGAAGGTCTCTGATAACTACTGAGTTAGTTTAGATATTACATTCAGTTCCTTGACTTCTATTTTTCTAGTTGCTAACAAAATATCATTCTGGGTCACAGGTTCAATATCTCAAAGAGTTTGGTTTGAGCAACGAAGAACTTGGGAGGCTACTGGCTTTCAAGCCACAACTCATGGCCTGTAGCATTGAAGAAAGGTGGAAGCCTCTTGTGAAGTATCCGTATCACTTGAATGTTTCACGGGATGGCATGAAGCGAATGCTGCTGGTCCAACCTACAATATTCTGTCTTGATTTGGAGACAGTGATAGCACCAAAGGTAACTTCGTACTTGCTTTGAAATATATTTGCATCTTTTAGCTGTTATGCGCTTTTCAACTTCTGGTATTCAAAGAAAACTATTATGATTATCTAAGCTCCTCCTTGAAAATAGTTTGATTTGTGAGACTTCCTCTTTAAATCTCCAATAGGACTAAGTGTTTAATTATTTCTGCACAGTGTGCTACTGGGGTTTATAGATCTTAATGCTCTGAAGTCTGGTAGTTTGACTCCTCTACCTCTATGCAAACATCTGTTTCAGGTACAATTTCTACAAGATATTGGTGTAAGGAGTGATGCAATCGGCAATGTGCTTGTGAAGTTCCCTCCTGTATTAACTTATAGCCTGTACAAGAAAATATGCCCAGTGGTGTGTTCTCATATCTTGTTATTATTCATTTTGGCTTCTGCAAGTTATTATTCATTTTGGCTTCTGCAACTATTGCTTCAATTTGTCTTGTTTTTACAATACTTGGTTTTTAGTAGAAAATTGTGTACAAAAATTCCGTTTTCTCCTTTTCTTTTGCTTTGTACATAAATTTTGTTTGTCATATTTCATACATTGATTATATCCAGTAGGGCTTGTCCCTCCTGTTCCTTTTAAAAAAAGACTTTGGCAACATATTTTCAGTTAAATGTGTTAGATATAAATGGTGTGTTTGTTTCCAGATTTTTTACTTTTACATATTCCTTCTACTATTCCATCTGTCTTACACGTGTGCAAACCAAAGGTTATATTAAGGTGGAGTAAAATAGGATGACATTGGAAAGGTTATTCCTCTGGATCCACAACTCCTGGGCTGTAGTATTGCACACAAGCTAGAAGTTAGCGTCAAGTACTTCCGGTCACTGGGTATCTACCACTTTGTGCTCGGTCAGATGGTTGCCGACTTTCCAGCACTTCTCAGATACAACGTGGACATCCTAAAGCCAAAATACCAGTACTTGAGGCGTGTAATGGTGCGGCCACTGAAAGACCTCATCGAATTTCCGCGGTGAGTTGGAGTTCATTGTTTTGCATCTAAAACAAAGATATCAATACCTAACTGATGCTTTGCCTTTGTTGTGACCTTCACCCTTGTACCTCGCTGTTGGATGGTTTTCAGGTTCTTCAGCTACTCCCTGGAGGACAGGATAGAGCCTCGGCACCAAACATTAGTGGCCAACAGGATCAACATGAAGCTGCGGTACATGCTGTCCGGATCTGATGAAGAATTTGCACAGAGGGTGCGGGAGGCTGTTGAGAGGAGAGCGAGATTCGAAGCTGGAAAAGGTGCTGTGGAGACATTTTCAGATGCTGCAGAGACATCCAAGGAAGAAGAAACTAAAGCAGGAGCAGCATATCAAAACAGCATAGAGGTAGATTAGATAGATGATATATATGTAGTATTTCTGCAAAAATCTGAGCAAATCATGCCTCCTTGCCATGTACATGTTCTGAAGGGGAAAATAATTACAGGTATTGTAGATCTTTTTACTGTAGACCAGAATGTAAAACTACTATGATTGTAATCTATGAAGAGTTAACAAAGATAAAATTATAGATATTCTCTCAGAGGTCAAAATAAAATCATATTGGTTAAAAAAGGTAAAATCATACATATACCATATACACAAATATGTGCATACATACAGAATTACAAAATTAACATTCAAACTTTACACAAGAATATGGATGAAACCATCACAAAAAAAGGAACACCGATTGACAACTGAAGACAACCATCTGGCTGGCCTGTGTGCCGAACTGAAGAGCACGATGTCTGCATCTGCATACGTCCATGATTTACATGGCTTGCTTAGGCCTTGGGTGGTGGTGCGAGGAAGGGGATTGTTGGCACGCCGGGGATGAACATGGACGGCATCGGTGGCAGCGTCACCTTCGGGATGCCAGGGACTGCCGGCATCGGCGGCAACGTCACCTTGGGCACGGCAGGCATGACGCCGGCAGGAACCGTTGGAAGTGCGGCGCCCGGCATGGCTGGTACTGCGGGCACCGTTGGCACGGTAGGCACCGCAGGCACCAGCGGCACGGTCACCATCACCACGGGCACCGCTGGCATCGGTGGCACGGTGACCGTGGGTACGGCAGTGATCTGTGGCACGGTGGGCACTGCCAGCACCGTCGGCTTTGGCACGGCCGGGATGGCAGCTGCAGGTGCTGCGGCGGGCACCGTGGTGTCGCAAGCCAGCGAGCCGCGTGGCATGTGCTGCTGCCTAGGACTAGCATGAGTGCCACGACGATGGCCATTGCGGGGAGGCTCGAGGTGGAAGCCATTGGTGGGCTGGTGATTACTGCAATGGCAAAGGCGTAAGCTTTGGTTAGTAGGTTATTAGGTATGATTTTGTTGTGAACTTGTGATGCAGAATCGGGAGATATGCATGATCGTCAATTTATAGTTCAAGATCGAACAATGGTGATCGATCATGAGCCATCACCTGGCATTTTGGTTGTTGAACAATGGTGATCGAACAATGCCTTCCCAGACATCGCAGGATGCATCGGTCGGTAAGCAGAGTGTTAGCATTGATCTCGCCAGCCCAACGGCTGGTCAACCCTTGGTTAGCGCCCTGATCGGGGGCGCTCAACCAATCAATGGTTGTGGGCTCTCGTCGCGCAGCGCCATATTAATAGAGAGGGTGGGGGCCAAGGGCTCGGTAACCAAAGTTCACCGTTGCCCCCCCTAAACCCACCTACAGACCTAGCCCGATCCGATCTGGGAGGAAGCACCACGCCGCCTTCACCGCCGTCCACGACTACGCCGCCATCGTCCCCGACCTCTGCGCCGGCGTTCCTGACTTCGGCATGGCGCACAACTCCGAGGCTGGCACCTCCAAGAACTCCGCCGATGGTCTGCATCTCTAACTCTCTCTCTCTGTCCATTTTTAGTCCTAGCACAAGATCACCTTGTCGTACTCAAGTCAGTCAAGTCAGCACCCACTGATCTACTACCTAGCGATCCGTAAGGTTTAACACAGAGATGTGGGGATCAAGATGGTTTGATGACGTTGCGTCCATGGTTCTTCCACGGTTAGCTCACCATATCTTGCTGAACCTGGATTATTTTGCATGATTCAGCTCACTTTCTTCTCTGAAGTCTGAACCCATTCCGTCATGACACAAGGCAGGTTTCTGGAAACAAGCAAATGTGTTATACCCACATGCTGACATGCTGTTTGGAAATGGAATGGAAACAATGCAAATGCTGAAAGGGGGCAAACGAAAGAACAGAGAGCAGCTGCAAACCTTGAAATACAGGTCGCCAGGTGGCAAAACAAAAAAGAAACAAGAGCGGCATCGCTTACACCCAAAAATTCGTGAGTGTAGAGGTCAGAACATTTTACTTCTTTATCTAAAAAATAACCACCCAAAAGCTAAAACAGCATCGATCATCTGAATATCTTTCAGCAATCAGATTCATACGCATCGATCTCCCGTTTTCAGTTTTTCTCTACAGCTTGCTACATACCGGCATGGCGGCATAGATTAATCACATTACCACCTGCTCCCAGAAGCAGAGGTGCCGTCTGTACAGAGAACGCGCCTTGCCGCCGAGTCATGACTGGAGAAGCGCGATGGCGTTCGGTTCAGCCCCTGATGATCCGGCACAAGTCCTCGCCGAGGTGTGATGGTGGCTGGGCAGCTTCCGGGCGGGGTCGTAGCCCCGTAGAGGTAGGACAGAAGGCACACGCCGCCACGCCGGCATGGTGCGGTCGGCGGTGGCGAGAGACGCCCGAGCTCCGAAGCCGAGCAAGGAGACGACCGCGCGCCACGAGCGCTCATCAAGCAGCACGTTCGCCGAAGGATTGGGGAGATCGAGGTGGAGGGAAGGAGCAAGGGCGCGCGTGGTTGCGCCGACGATGTCAGCCGGCGGGCGGTGGCGAGTGGCAGGCTGGCAGCCCGACCCACGCAGACCAGGGGGGGTGGACGGTAAATCAAATACCGTCCACCCTGGATAGTCTGGGAGCCGTTGGATCGAGCATCTGCGGCTAAGATTGCGGCGCACGATAGGATGGGAAGCGAGGATCCTTGGCCCTTTCCTTTTCTTCTTCCTCGCGCGCTCGGCCTCGGCTCGACCGGTCGCCGGCGTACTCCTCGGCGACTCCGGTGATGCAAGTAGCAGTCTCCGTTTGTGTTGTGGCATGTCCGGTGAATGGAGGATCGCGGCCACCTTCAGGAGTTGGGGTTCCCGTCCCCGTCCCCAGCTCGATGGCGAGCTCAACTCTCCAGCATGTCGTCAGTGGTGGTGGTAGGCTGGTTTCCTTGCAGGATTCGTAGGTCAGATGTTGGCGGGGTGCTGGTGCAGAGAGGTCTTCAGAGGCCTGACCTCCAGTTCATCTCTAGTCTGCAGCTCCGTTCCAATCTTGTGCAGATCATGGCAAGGGGAGAATGCTGCGAGATAGATACGCTTTGATTCCATGACCATGGACAGATGTTGAGGACAAAAAGCATGGGATGCTCCACAGATACTATAAAGTTTAGAGTGCTATGCTGACTCTGCCTATGAGTTCTAAGTTCAGAGTGATACATCGCTTTTATTTTAGCGAAACAGCTTGAACCCACATAGCATAGGTTGGCACTTTTTTTACTCCAATTTTTTTTCCATAGGTTCCAATTTTGTAGGAGTGAGTTGCATCCGAAGATCGAGCAGGCCACATTTACTATCTGTTTGAAAAGGTTTCATACTTATCCATGGCAGGTAAATGAAATACCAACCACCGCTGTGATTGCTAAAGCCAGAACTGAAAAATCAAAGCCATAAATTAAATTCAGAATTGATTGATTCCCTTTGCTTGTGCCAGCCAACTTTGGAAATATATGCACTAGGATGGTAGTCGAGAACTCTGTACTGCATTTAAGTCTTCACATTAGCTATTTTGTTGAGTGCTCCATTCCTTATATATAGAAATATGTACATGTCTGAATCAAAGGCAAATTCTTGAAACCGAGCCCAGATTCAATGGAGGAGCAGAAATATCATTCAAGAGTGGAGGGGAGGCCATCTGTGTTACGGTATAATGGTAACGTAAGCAAAGCTTGTAGGAGTCGGAGGTGCCAGGAATGCAAAACATTCCCAAGGCTGGCAGCAAGCAAGTTAGGGCATCTCCAACCTACAGACATCTGTCGTCTGTAAGTTTTTGGAATTAGCAACACAGACAGCTTAGCAGGTAGCTTCTTCAACCCACAGACAATTGCTGTCTATTTTGCTGTCTAATGCTTGGAATGTAGCCTATGATCAACCATGAATACTGTTTGTGTAGACTATTAGCAGCTGTCTATTAGCAGCTGCAAACCGTGAAATACAGGTTGCTAGGTGGCAAAACAAAAAAGAAACAAGAGCGGCATCACTTGCACCCAAACATTCGTGAGTGTAGAGGTCAGAACATTTTACTTCTTTATCTAAAAAAAATAACCACCCAAAAGCTAAAACAGCATCGATCATCTGAATATTTTTCAGCAATCAGATTCATACGCATCGATCTCCCGTTTTCAGTTTTGCCCTACATACCGGCATGTCGGCACCACCCGCTCCCAGAGGCAGGTTCTATCTGGACAGAGATTCAGAGAACGATTTGCAGCGCATCACAGAGCGCTTGCTCGTCACGGAGCTCAAGCAGATTGATTCATACGCAGAAGGCCTTCACTTGCACATGAGCTCTCATGGCTCATGACTGGAGACGCGTGATGGCGTTCGGCTCAGCCCCTGTTGATTTGGCACAAGCTCTCGCCTAGGTGTGATGGTGGCTGGGCACACGCCGGCCGGCATGGTGCGGTCGGCGGCGGTGGCGAGAGACGCCCGAGCTCCGACGCCCAGCAAGCCGACGACCGCGCGCCACGAGCGCTCATCCAACAGCACGTTCGCCGAAGGATCGGGGAGCTCGAGGTGGAGGGCAGAAGGAAGGACGCGGCTGCGCCGACCATGTCAGTCGGCGGCCGGCGGCGAGGGGCAGGGGGCGGACGGTAATACAGTCCGGGGTGGACGGTAAATCAAATACCGTCCACCCTGGATGGTCTGGGAGCCGTCGGATCGGATATATGCCGCTATGATTTGCGGCGTTGGGTAGGGTGGGAAGCGCGGTCCTTGGACCTTTTCTTTTCTTCTTCCTCGCGCGCTCGGCCTCGCCCTCGGCTCGACCGGTCGCCGGCGAACCAACCCCTCGGCGACTCTGGTGATACAAGTAGCAATATCTAGAGCTCGCATGTCGTCAATGGTGGTGGTAGGGTGGTTTCCTTGCAGGATTATATTCGTAGGACAGATGATTGTTGGCAATTGGCATGTTGCTGGTGTAGAGTTGTTCAGAGCCCTGACCTCCAGTTCATCTCTAGTCTGTAGCTCCGTCAATCTTGTGCAGATCAAGGCAAGGGGAAAATGCTGCGGGATAAGCTTCTACTCATTCCATGACCATGGCCAGATGTAGAGGACAAAAAGCATTGGATGCTCTGGCCACAGATGCTACTGAAGTTCAGAGTGCTATGCTGCCTGACTCTGCCTATGAGTAGTTCGGACTTGAGAGTGATACATCGCTTTTAATTTATTTTTGCAAAACAGCTTGAACCCACGCATACCAGAGCGCTTTGGTTACTCTAATTATTTTCCTTGGGTTCCAATTTTTAGGAGTGAGTTGCATCTGAAGATCGAGCAGGCCTCATTTACCATCAGTTTTGAAAAGGTTTCATACTTGTCCATGGCCGGTAAATGAAATACCAACCACCGCTGTGACTGTGACTGTGACTGTGACTGTGACTGTGATTGCTAAAGCAGGAACTGAAAAATCAAAGCCATGAATTAAATTTAGAATTGATTGGTCCCTTTGCTTGTGCCAGCCAACTTTGGAAATATATGCATTACGATGGTAGTTGAGAACTCTGTAGTGCTTTTAGTCTTCGCATTAGCTATTTTGTTGATTGCTCCATCCATTCCTTATATATAAATATGTACATGCGTCGGAATCAAAGACAAATTCTTGAAACTGAGCCCATAGTCAATGGAGGACTTGACCAATGCATTACACAAGAATCCTGTAGACACTGCAGATGGCTTGCCCTCGCTGGATTGGATAACTAGACTGAAGATTGCAACTGGTGTGGCTGAGGCTATGTGCTTCCTTCATGATGAGTGTAGCCCGCCATTAGTGCACAGGTATGCCTTTCTATATGATCCAGATTTGTAGTTGTTCCATTTGGTACTGCAATGATATGCTGTTGTTGCTTGGTACAGCCTAGTATTCAAAACATTATTCATCCATGTCCTAGTTTTGTTTTGTCCCAACACTTTGATCATAATCTAGAACACCATGGAAGGACCAGATCCAGATGCCTTCCTTTTCAGTTTTCGGCATCCTATTGGCAAATTAAGGTGACAGTTACATCAAAGACCACAAGAGTTAGGAACAATGAAAAATGTATAATCGATTAATTTTATAATTGTTAGGGGGGTCCCCTTTGTTGCTTTTATGATGACACCAATGCATTTAATGTTATCGATGCACTACTGCTGAACAAAATGAATTTCTCTATGCATCAGTCTTTTGTTTATGTATCACTTAAGTAGACTGAATATGCTCTATCTCTGTATGTTGACTAGAAGCAACCCAGTATAAAAAAAACATTTTGGTGTGATTAGCCATTCCTTGTAATTCTTTTTGTTGGAAAAGAAATGTTGCTAATATGTATGTCTATCTGAACTCATTATGCATTCTTCTGGATCTTCATGCTGTTTACTTTTACTAAAGTCTTGAACAAGTACGCCATCACATTCAATCTCTACCACAGAATTGCATTTGCATTTGACAATTTACCTTCATGTTATGCGGATGCCATCAATCATTCAATGAATCTTTACTTAATGTACTTTGACATTACTAGAAGTAGTCATCTTCTGTTCCTCCTACCCTTTTTGTTTCATTAATTGTTTCAACATCTATCATTTTGACTCGGCTATCCTCTCAGTAGGTGAGTTCAAGTTTTCTTAGTTTATACAAGAATACCTCCAAACTTAAGCATGATGCTCAATGCCAGAATTTTCCTTTATGTCACTGTTGACACTGATTTATTGACTACTCGTTTCTTCATTGCAATTGTAGAGATGTCCAAGCAAGCAGTGTCCTTCTCGATGATAAATACGAAGTGCGACTTGGGAGTATGAGTGACATATGCGTCCAGCAAAGTGGGGGAAGCCAGAATGTCTTCTCTCGGATATTGAGATCATCAAAGTAAGATTACTACCTGAACCACATTTCTTCCCTTTTCAGATAAGGCATACGAGAACTGCACTCTTTAAATGGCTTAATTTGTTGGCATTAGGATGTAAGCAGTATTGATTTGATTACTGAATAAAATAAAGAGTATTCTAAAATAAATATACTCATAGAAGTCATGGTAAAATAACCATCACTTTATTCTTACATATATATTAGTTTACTTAATTTGTCTTTGTAGGCTCCGTTGTATGTACTACTGCGGTTGTGATGTCTGCCAATACTTGATGTTATCATCACTAGTTTAGTTAAATGATGCAGCAACATGTTTACTGAGTGTGAATTCTGGGAGCATCCGAGCATGCCATTTTTTTTCCAGTTAAGGACACATCTATATGGATTTGGTGAAATTGAGCTGAATTTCAGATTCTGTAGCTATGGTTTGCTGATTACAGATAACCAAAGGATTCTGTTTTACGGGCATGTGTTGGTTTTTTTGGTGGTGGCTGATAGTTGGTAGTTCACTGTCTTCTGCTGCTATTATATGTTGTTGAGCGAACTCCAACATTTGTGTGCCTGAAACCATTTTTGTTTTCCTCTGAAGTTGGTAACTGACGTTGGTATCTGACGCGTTCTTGTGGCAGGTCTCTCGACAAGCACACATCAGGTGCGTAAATCTTCCACAAATGCTGCTACTTTTTTGTAATCCATGTTCATCTGAACAAACTCCTTTATTTAGAAAAATGCAATGTCCACAGATTAATTCTAGAACAACTTTGGCATGACAGGTCCACCGGCCACTTGTTCCTACGACGTCCTGTGCTTTGGCAAGGTGCTGCTGGAGCTGGTGACCGGCAACTTCGGCATCAGCGGGTCGAACGACGCCGCCTCCGAGGAGTGGCTGGCGAACACGCTGAGCAAGATCAACGGCGGCGACAAGGCGAGCATCACGAGCATCATCGACCCGCTGCTCGTCGTCGACGAGGACCACCAGGAGGAGGTGTGGGCGGTGGCGATCATCGCCAAGACCTGCCTGAGCGCCAAGCCCTCAGGTCTGGCAGGGCTCCTCCCGGTCCAACTCGGCGCGGCTGCGGAGCTCGTCGTCGCGGAGCTCGTGGCAGTCCGTGTTCCAGGGGAACCACCACCACCGGGCGCACAGCCTGGACCGGCGGCACTCGGCGCGGTCGCACGGGAGCGCAGGCAGTGGGGAGGGGTCCTTCTCGTTCTCGTTCTCGTTCAAGAGGGCCGCGGCGGCGACGGAGGTCGCGCCGGAGCTGGCGGCGGCGCTCGACGAGGACGCCGTCGTTGTGTAGCGTTAGCGTGTCGGGTGGGCGCCACCCCCCCCCCCCCATTTCTTGGTTCCTTTTTACAGGCATTCCTGATTCTTTTTTTTCTCACGTGATATCGTCACATCGCTTTTGTGTATAATTTGTTGTTGTCTGATGCGTTCATCCGGTACGGTGTTCCAACGTGAACAAAAAAATTTGTGCATAGAGAGCATGTTTCAAATATTTTTGGGTGAATTTTTAACTTGTCTTGAGGATGCGTTTCTCCTCTTTCTAGCGTGCAATTGGCGGTTGAAAACGAAACCGAAACGAGTACTTTGCGCGCGCCTTGCCGCGCCTTTACTTTCCTTTTTTTTTCAAGGTATATAAACATAGAAAGCATATATTTGTATTGGAATATTGAGTGTACAAAGATATTGTAATAGGCACCTAAATACATAGGTACATGTATGTACAGGTGCTAAAGCTAACATCTCTGTTTTTTTCTGGAAATTCAAATGAAGAACTGCATATAGTCACAAAGATGATACACCTGAACATTTTATTGCTAACTGAAAAATTGGATTCCGATGTTTTTGGAGTCTCTAACTGCTTCCATAAAACATTTCTTGCACATGGTTTCCTGCAAGACATTTAAATTTTAAAATATAACATATAGAAATAAAATTATCTTTACCTGTGTAATAAGTTTATTTATTAGTGCTCTAGGAAGTCACATGATTTGCTCTTTTTTGGCAATGAAGACTGGGAGCACATCCTTCCTTGAATTGAATTGAAAGAAGCATATTTTTCTTTAGAAGTTCTTTGGCAGCATTCCAAGCTTTATAAACCACTTCAGCACAATACAGTGCATATAGCATTAATAGCTACCGTAGAAAAGTGTTTTGGGCTATGAAACTAAAGAACCTCTCAAGCTCGGTAGACATAGCCTAACCACAATGGTCCATACTGTTGTGGGTGAGATAAGAATAGCCTAACCACGGCATAAATAGTTTCCTCAAATGAAAAATTACGATACAGAAGGGTTTGGGTCAGCTGGCTGAGCCCAGGAAAAACAGATCTATGACACAACATGCAGAAAGCAAAGCATTACTGAATCTTTGTGAGTCTGAAACAATTACTGGACCTACAACTGTAGTTTTCTGTTTTAATAAAAGTAGCCATGACTGTAGGCACCCAGAGCCTACTGCCTTTAAAAGAGTAAGACTACCTTCATAGCCGCCATACACTGGATCTTCGGACAGTAAAAGGGGTGTGACCAGACCAATAAAAATGCATCCATAAATCTCAAGAATAATATAGCAGCCGAAAACATATATAAGTGTCAAACAAAGTGGTATTTCTTTCAATTTGTGGGCTGGAGCATCCTAATGACAATGTAAGAAAAGGGTTTGCATACTTCCACAACAAACGCACCTGGAACAACAAAGCCCATGGCGATTCTAGTCTCAACCATTCAGTGGCGGAGCTAGAAATGAAACTTAGGGGGGGCTATTTTTCCCTGACCAAGAACTGAGGAGGAAGAAGTCTGTCCTTGGTAAGTGGCGTTAGGGATTGGATGAACCACAAACTAATTGGGATTGGTGGATTATGGCAGCCTGAGTTCAATCCATCTTGCGGCCGGTTGCGAGGCCGGCGAGCGGCAAACATTGGAGACCGCAGATCGGGGGGCGAGGGCGAGGGCCAATGAGACGCGAGCGGCGATGCGACTGTCACCCCAGCGTTGTGTGCCATCTGCACCTTCTGGCATGGCTGCTAAGGCCTGGGTGAGTGGGTTTACATGAGATGCCTATGTGACTTCATTTGGATCGGTTGGATCGGGGGGGGGGGGGGGCATAGCCCACTTTTATCGACATGTAGCTCCGCCATTGCA
The DNA here is from genome assembly GCF_016808335.1 of Panicum virgatum. NCBI lineage: Eukaryota > Viridiplantae > Streptophyta > Magnoliopsida > Poales > Poaceae > Panicum > Panicum virgatum. Next base: position 3,162,784 of record NC_053146.1, read on the forward strand.
ACCATACCACCAATCATCAAAGCAATATTGGCTTTTCACGCAACATAAATTATTTCAAGGGCTCCAATAACCCCTAATTTGGCGAGCTTGATGTTAATATCATGAGCGAGATTCCCACGTATTATTTTCTGAGCATCATGTAAATTCTAATAACTTTTATCAGCAGCGCTAGTGACATTGTATTTCTCCATGGCAACAATACTAATATCACGGAGACCATCCCTATAATCTTTGTGAACTGTTTGCTCAAAGAGCACAGGGGTCACACCCATTTTCTGAAACCAGTGATAGAATAAAAACAAAATAAGTTTTGAGAAATACTGGGATAAAGTTGGAATACCCAGATAATGAACAGCTAATAAATTCGAAATATTGAGGAAAGATCAAAAGGCGATTTCATATAGTAGCACAGAGTTTGCAGGAGTACAAACCGTTTTTCCAAACTTGTATATCCGAGTTCAAGTTTTTCCCAAACTTGAGCTTCAGCGTTTGAAACCCTTGCACTCATTATTTTGCGGCCAATTGTGCAGCTTCATTTGGGGCCACGATTGGAATCTATGTTGGAAAATATGGAATATCAACTTTGGTGAAAGTATTTATAAATTTTGTTGATCTAGACAGAGTATGATGGGATGACCAAATACCGTTATGTCTGTAGTCACAGTATCTGATGCCCCTCCAAATAATTTCCACACAGGGATGCGAATGCTGTTAGGAATTGCGTCAATCAGTGCCATCTCTACTCCTGCTCTAGCCTTAAATGGGAAACATACAATTAAATACAGATGCAATGGGAAATCTTGTATGAGAAGAAAAAAACAGCAACCAAACACTTGAGTAGCCATTGAGAATATCAGAAATAAATGGTAATCATGTCTGTTTTATCCTTCACCTATCATATATGTAAATGGAGCACTTCCACATGAGCTAAACGAAAGAATCATTTTTTTGTTTGCACAGAAAGGACATAGGGTAGTGTTTTAATTGATACAAAACTGTTAGGTTCAGTGGCTTGTATTCTAAACGAACTGTTCTAAGCTTGTAAGTAATCAAACATTTTGCAGGTCAGATGGGTATTCAAGGACAATTGTACCAGGCAGACACCATCCAGAGAAAATATTAGTAGATGTAACCAATCTTAGTTTGAGGCTACGCATATGAAGAAACATGGGTACTAGCGGCAGAAATTGGTGATAAAGCAGTAAAAGCACATTAGTTCTGTAATTCAGTGCCTAAAGGGCAATTCCCGTCATCATGGAAGTCTATACTTCAAACAGCAGTCACCCCATCGACATCGGGAATTTGGGATCAACACATTTGAAAAATTCAGATTTTCACGGCATCCTAGACTTGTTAACGCGAGTCAGGTATTCCAGCTCCATGAACCTCTGCTCATGGCACAGGAAGCCAAGAACGGCTTAGATAATTGAATAATTTATCTGCTCACCCACTCCACTCCAAGAACACGACATCCAATCTCTTAGCCACATCCGAGTTCCAACAGATCAGATCGAGGGCCCGACCAAGCATGCAGCCTCAGGTTAACCAGGAGGAGTACATTGTCGAGCTTGAAGGGGATGATGACACCAGTCTCAGGTCAACCAGGAGGAGTACCTTGTAGAGCTTGATTGGGATGATGAAACCGAGGCAGAACATGAGCCGGAAGGGCCTTTAGAACAGGAAGAAGGCCTTTTGGTTGGGTCGGATCCTTCAACAAACATGCCCTCTTAAAATCATCTCTAATGTTAGGATGGAAACTAGCAATTGGTATCTGAAGTCCTAGATCAGAAATAAAGTGGACATTTGAGTAAAATGTCATTATAAGATCAGTACCTTCATCCTCTTCTTCTTCCACATTTGCTTCTGCTAGATCTGCCCCAACCTCAGGTAATGCTTCTTCTAAATCAACAACCACATATTGGACTTGGACCTGCTTTTGATCTTGATCCACAATTTCACTTTCCCGGGTACTTGGGCACCCGAAGGAATCAGGACCAGAGCCGACACTCACACTAGAAAAGAAGCTCTTCAAATCTACAAAAATCACATTGAGCACATGAATAAATGCTAATAGTTCCAATTCAATTGAAATACAGGGGAGATTTTACCTCTTGTCACCAATTTCTTCTCACCGATTGGAAGACAGGGGCGATTTGGGGCGCCATGCCCTCGCCCAACGCCGACACCGATCAGGACCGTGCTCTGCTCCTCAGCGTCAGGTGGTGCCGGCGCCGCCCTTCTTTCACAGAAGTGCCCAACAGCGGCGGTGGCATCCACGCCACTCCTGGGGCGGGGAGGGGGGGTTGCTCCCCTGCTGTCTCGGCCCTCCTACTCCTCCATGGAATCCCCCACTGCCCATGGGACAGCGGCAATGGTCGTGGGCTGGCAGGCGGTGGCTCTGTCATCTGGTGACCGAAAGGGCGGCGGCTAGGGTTTTGGTGGCCGCCCGCTAGGAGTGGACACAAACGGGACGGGGGGGGGGTCGGAGGCAACACAGAGCCAGCGAGAAGGGGGAAACGGTGATGGTGAATGTTTTGGTTTGCTGTTGGGCCAATGTTATTTGGGTCATGGGCTTTTCCACTTAACCAGCACTCCACCAGCAACGGCCCAAGCCGGCCTTCTTTTTCCTTCTTCCTCCTCTGACCTCCTACTCGCCAGAACGCCGCCGCCGCTCACTTCTCCGACCTCCTGCTCGCCTCCGGCCGACTAGAAACTCCATGGGGAGTCGGGATCTGCTTCGGCAGTAGCTGGGCCAGCTGCCTCACCCTGCTGTATTGGTGGCTCCACCATTGCATGGGGGGGGGTACTCATTTGATTCTGATTTCCAGTACAAATAGGAATCGAGAAAGCGTGGTCTATCGATCTTTTAGACCTTCGAAGTTTGAAGCTAGAGGTGTCAGAAAAGTTACCACATGGATAACTGGCTTGTGGCAGCCAAGCGTTCATAGCGACATTGCTTTTTGATCCTTCGATGTCGGCTCTTCCTATCATTGTGAAGCAGAATTCACCAAGTGTGGGATTGTTCACCCACCAATAGGGAACGTGAGCTGGGTATAGACCGTCGTGAGATAGGTTAGTTTTACTCTACAGATGACCATGCCGTGATAGTAATTCAACATAGTACGAGAGGAACCGTTGATTCACACAAGTGATCATCGCGCTTGGTTGAAAAGGCAGTGGCGCGAAGCTACCGTGTGTCGGATTATGACTGAACACCTCTAAGTCAGAATCCAAGCTAGCAACCGGCGCCTGTGCCTACCGCTCGCCCCGACCCACATTAGGACGTTCGCGCCCCAAGGGCCCATGCCATTGGCTCAGCCTGTCTGGCTGACGTGTCATGGCAGGCCGCCACGAAGCTCCCTTCCTTATGGGCGGTGGGCTGAATCCTTTGCAGACGACTTAAATACAAGACGGGGCATTGAAAGTGGTAGAGTGACCTTGCTGCCACGATCTACTGAGATCCAGCTGTAACACCCAAAATCATTTTTTATAAAAAATAAATGTTTCAATTTCAAAAGACCTATTTGGCATGTTCAAAAAATGTATCTTTTGCTTGTGTTAAAAAAACAAACATCTCTCTCTCCCTCTTTCTTTTACAGCCCAGCCCAAACCCTCTTTTTCCCGTCCCTCCCTTTTTCTCGCGCACAGCCCACCTGGCCCAACTCGCCTCCCCGGCCCAACTCGCCTCCCTCCTGCTCTCTCTCACCGCTAGGTGGGGCCTGCATATCGGACCCCTCTTCTTCCTTCGGCTGCCCAGCTCCCCACCGCCGCGCGCGCTACCGCCTGCCCGAGTGCCCGCGCCCACTCGCCTCCATCTCTACCTGAGCCCGCCTTGATGCCGCTATCTCTGCCGCCACCATCCCCTCGCCTCCTCCCCTCCCTCGGTCGTAACCGTTGCCGCCATTATGGCCATCAAGACTGGCCATCGAGCTCCGTTGCCCCCTCTCTTTCCCGGCCTTCCTTCTCCCTCCCTCACCCTATAAATGACACACCTAGGCTCTTGCCTCGCTCCCTTCCCTGCTCCCGGACCTCGCGCCCCCTTTCTCTACCCCGTAGCGCCGCTGCACGCCACGTCCGGAGTGCCGTCGTCGTCGATCTCCCGCTCCATCATGTCCCATCGACTTTTGGCCACCTCTGGAGTTGCGCGTCGTGGTGAGGATGCCCCCAGTCCCTTTTCCCCTCATTCTCCTGCACCAGTGCCACAGCAATTCCTTGCCGGAGCACACCATCCGCCCCTCCCCACCGTGAGCTCCACTCCGGCCATCGCAGCGCCTCTCCGACCCCTCCAACGGCTTCCCTGTGCCCTCCTTTTCCTCTTCGGCCTTTCCCCGGCCCAAACCAATTCCAGACGGCCGATTCCGGCCATCCGCCGTCGTGCCGCTCGCCGCGTACGCTGCGAGTTCGCCTGCACGAGCCGAGCCAAGCCACTAGTGCCACTCGCCCGAGCTGCATGTGCAGGAGAGCTGCCCAGCTCCACCCCGAGCCTCTCGCCTGAGCCGTCGCCAGGGCTGAGCCTTTGATCCGAGCTGACAAGCCGTCCAACGCACCGTCGGATCTCGAACCGACGAATCGGATTCAATCAAATCCAAGTCAATACCCTTGGATATCGGCCAACCCTTGGAATTTTTGCAAAAAAGCCCCTGGATTTTTTGATAATCAACCCGCAGTCCATCCCAGTTCAAAAGTCATTACAAACAAGTCCATTTATTTCTGTTTTCACCCCTACACTTCTACAAAATCCAACCCACCATCCAAGGACCCCTATTTAGCAAGCTAATCCCTAATGTGTTTGACGAAATTTTGTGCGTCCATTAATATAAATTTATCAATCATTTGCATTGTACGCTGATTATATAAAGAGACTAAAGATTAGCTGTGTAGATATCACGGGAGCTAAGCTAACGTGTGAAGCCCCAAGCAAATCAAGAGAACATGCAGGGTACGCATGCACGTGAATGGTGTGTGTAAAGCCCATGCTACTATACGTATATGCAGGGCCGACGCGTACATACGAGAGGCTGTGTGCACCTGTTCATACTTGGCACGATAAGTGGATGAACCGCCATGTGGCCGGGCCCACGCGGCAGCCGGCGCAATTTAGAAGATTCCAGAAGCATCAAGTCGACCCCCTGAACTCTCTCGCGGTGACAACGGCGCCTCCGCGCATTGGCTTGTAACAAGATATGAGAAGCGTTTGTTGGCTGCTCATGCACGTGTACAAGAGGGTTTTCTGGGACAGGCCCACGATGCAGTGAAGTCGGGCGGCCATGAGCCTAGGATGCTTATCTACTCCGTTCTGCACGCGAGGGGCCGGGGGGGTAAGCACGCCAGCGGATTTCTCTCAACAGAACGGGCGGCGGCTGATGGCAAACCTAGCAAAAGCCTCATCTGAACCCGGCGTCCCGGCCTATATAAAGGCACCTACCCCTCCGTGCTCCGGGTTCCAGAAGAGGGAGGAGTCAAGAAGGCAGGCGCGAGGGAAGCCAAGGAGATCACGTCCGCCTGTGTCTTCATCTTCCTCGCCGCCGTCGCCTTCATCCACACCACGCCGGCGGCGACCTCGTCAACCTCGCCGACGCCAAACAGAGGCCGAGAAGCGAGTCAAGGGAGCCGGGGAAGAAACCATGGCGCCTCGCTTCGTCTTCGGAAGCGCCGCAGGTTAACCTTCTATCCTCTCCCAATTCTTCTACATTTTTGCATGCACACACACGTCCACTGGCGTTCGCTGGGTCGTCATCCATCCATGTCGCCGAAGAAGTGTTGTACGAGCACGTGATGGAGACGCCGAGCAGATGATGAAGCCTGAAGGTCCGGCCGGTGACAACACCACACCAAGCCCGGCTGCCGGCCGACGCTGGCGCCACTACCGGCGATGACACCACCAGCATCGTCAAGCCCGGCTGCCGACTAACGACGACGGCGCCGCGAGTACACTGAGATGGCCGGCGACGACGACACCTCGGTACGACTCCGAGCCCGGCTACTGGCGACGACACCCCGGTACGACTCTGAGCCCGGCTGCCGGCCGATGACGGGGTCGAGTTGCCGCCGCCTCCGATGGCACCGTGAGGACACTGAAGCGCCGAGCGACGAAGCCAGTGCTGCGCCACGAGGCCGGCACGGAGCCGCCACCGACGTCGCCGCAAGGACGCCATGGCAAGCCGTGGCGACGACGGCGCCGGTGATGTTGACGTCAGGCTGCCGTGTCATGTTGAAGGCCACGCGTGGAGCCGAGAAGCCAAGGCCCACATGCAAGCCCAGGCACGCGCCATCACCGTGCAAGTGCACCTGTAGAGAAGCAAGCATGCTACAGGACCATGCAAGCACGTGCTCCACCAAAGAACAAGCTGCATTGCAAGATCCAAGTGCCCTGCGGATGGGAATTTTCCCGCAGAACTACTTTGCCTATGATCTGCTGCCACGACACTTCGTCAACTCCGTCTAGCTCGCCGACTCTGCATCGACTACCCACCTCTACTACGACTACGACGCCGTCCGAGACCGACGAGGCTGGACGACCCAGGCGGGCGCCGCTGATGTCCCAGCGACGTTGCACCGGCTCATGGACCGACGAGGCCATGGACGACGCCGACGCTATCTACACCACTACCACCACCACACATGCATGGAGAATACGAGCGAAGATTGATGATGACGACCACAGCAGCAGAATCGGAGGTACTCCAGCAAGCTAGTCTTGCGGAGATAATTAACCGGGAGCTTTCCGAGGCCCCGGGAACCAGAAGACCATGTCGCCTGAGTCAGATCACCGCCAGCAGGCTGTCTGCGGAGCGCATTTGTATTGGGAACCTTATTTGTATTTTATAAAATATGAGTAAAGTTTGTGTTCCCGCATTTTTATTCCTTTTGTGTATTTCCATATACACTGGCACGCCTGCATCTTTATTTCCACGCAGAGAAAATCATGTGCGAATTTTCTCTCCAAACATAATGTTTAGGTTTAATTTCATACTAGCCCCTGGCTTCTTTAGATCTAGCCGTTGGAAGTTCTGTTTCTTCTCAAAAAAGCTCCCGAAACCTTGCTTTAGCCATATCTTTCTCGTTTTAACTCCGATTTCAGCGATCTTTGCGCTCACGCGATCCTTGCGCTCACGCGATCCTCGCAAGGCGTACAACAGCTTTATCACCATATCCTTCTCTGTTTTTACTGTTTTATGTATTGTTCCTTATTTTGTGCATGTTTTGTTTGTGTGATCGTGTAGATGACACGCCGTTCGAGGGAAATCAAGAGCAGCAGTTTGAAGAAGAGCAACAATAGTTTGTCAAGGAAGGCAAGTGGACTTCCTCTCCCTGTATATTCCATTTTGTCCCAATAGTAGCATGATAATTCACTTTACTTTATTGCTGAGTAGCATAAATTTGATGGGACACCTATTAAGGACTTTACCGAGTCTTTTACCCCAAAACCTTGAACACCGGGTTTAATGTATCTATTGGGTAGAAATGCTTATGTTCTTAGCATTGAGAATTGTGATATCATAATCTTTTGAGAAATATTAATCATGCTTTATTCATGTTGTTATATGTGGTTAATTACAAGATTATATGACTTTAATTGGAACATAGAGAACCACCCAGGAAAACAGTAGAACCACAAGAACCACATGGCTCTGGTCTTGGCTGATTAATTAGAGACTCTAGTTTGAAGCGGTCTAACCGAAAGTGCAAGATGGGCGGCGGTTGACAGGGTATAACCTGGTCTTCTTGGGAAGTGGGCTTTGCTAAGACACTATGCCCATCAGGGAGGTTTATGCTCTGCTACTACTCCGGAAACTTTAGCGGACTACTTCTTACTAGAGAATCTTTGTAAAGGACTTGTCGCGTCCCTATGCAATCACACCTCGGAAGTGTGGTATTGTGCCTAATCAGCACAACGTGGTTGGGTCCAAAGTTCTTTTGAACTTTTACGCGACTTGTGGTGAAAGTGTACAACCTCTGCGGAGTGTAAAACTGATATATCAGCCGTGCTCACGATCAAGAGCAGCATGGACCCTCACATGATAATCGAACTTGAAGAATAATTTTATTCGTGGTACTATGGCTTTATAGTGTTGGATCCTTTATGTTTATATGCTTAAGTGGGTTGGTATAAACTTACATCTAGTAATTAGGTGCTTGCTAATAAAATTTGACCAACTAAAATGCCGCTCGCGCCGCCCCCGTCCTTGAGCAGCCGCTTGCGCGCGAGAGAGGGAGGTAGAGAGAGGCCGGCCTTGAGCGGCGCGTGGATGTAGAGAGAAAGAGGGAGGGAGGGAGAGATAAAGAGAAGGAGGAAGGGGAGAAAGAGACCGCGCTGGCTCCGCCCGCCGGCCACCGCACCGAAGGCCGCGCGGGCCGGATCTGCCGCCGCACTGGCCATTGCGGGAGAAAGAGAAGGGGGAGGGAGAGATAGGGAGAGAGTGAGGGAGAGAGATTAGTTAGAATTTGGCTGGGTATGGGGTTTTTAATGGGCTAGACCATTAACTGAGGTGGGCTGTTGTAAATGGTCCGCCTCTAAAAATATGACGAATAATAGAGGCGGTCACGTTAATGTTGACCACCTCTATTAATCGATTTTCTGAGGCGGTTTTCGTAACCACCTCAGTTAATAAGAAATGATCACCGCTATTATTAATGCTGGGCATTAACAGAGGCGGTTATTTTTTGTGCCCGCCTCAGAGCTTCTAAAAAAAGGTCGCTGTTAATCAGTTTTTTTAGTAGTGAGACATAAACTAGAATGATGAATCAACTATCATGATTAAACTTGGGCTTAAGATCGAATGGACACAGTTTTGTAGATGATGTGGTGCAATGTGAGTTGAGAGAAATCAAAGTTAATGATGCTTAGTGGGGAGCTTCTATATAGGTTTTATAGATTATAGTGTTCAAAGCACTATTGTTTCTTTACAACAAGATCTTGATGGTAAAACCACACTTTCGTTTGGATGATACTCTCTCTAAATCCTTTTTTCATTCAGTGGAACAAATATCTCATGTTCAAAGTAAAAATTGTTCTATCCTAAAAAAATTACTGATGTTTAGAACAAATGCTTCACAATCAAATAAAAAATGTTCTAGCTTCACAAGAAAGTTTTCCAATATTTAGAAAAATAAGAAACTACAGCAAGAGACCTCTGGATTTAGAGCCATACTTTTTTTTTGAAACCTCTGCCATATTTTTCTCTATACCTTACTTTATATGAGAGAATGAAGTGGATTTATTTACTACTTCCTGCATCCTAAAATATAGTATAAGTAAGTTTGTTCTAGATCAAACTATTCAACTAAGTTTAAGAAAATATAAGAGAAGTTGTAGGATAATTGTTGGGAAACCTCGATGAAGTTGAAAAAAAATAGGAGAAGGTAGGAAGAAAAAAGTACTGGATAAAAACAGAACTCTTTAAAATATCTGGGTGTTCCTAGATATACCAACACCAATTTTTTTACATAACCTGTTTAAAATGTTAATTTTTTTACAGGTAATAATTCATTTTTGGGAAAATCGTTCCCGCGAACCCAAGGCCCCAAACCAAAGAGGCAAAGTGGATTGAGCTCCACCACTCCACTCCAATGGCCGCCACTCTCCCGCACTCCCATCTCCACCTCCACCTCCCGCTCCGCACCCCCGACCCCTCCTCCCGCCGCCGCCATCGCTTTCGCCTCCCCTCCCTCGTCGCCGCCTCGCGACTCCAGAACCCCACCACCGCAACCCACCCGGTCCTCCCGCCCCCGGCACCAGCCCCCTCCGCCGCCCTCCTCGCCGCCGAGGGGGCCTCCCTCGCGCCGCGCCGGGAGCACCGATTTTCGGGATCCGTCTCCACCCCAACAGGCTCCGCCGCCGCCGGTGGGCTCGCCGAGGCGGAGGATGCCGTCCTGCGGCGCGCTCTGGAGGTGCGCCGCGCGGTGGCCGCTGAGGTGCTCGTGGCCGCTCTCAGCGGCGGGAAGGTCGGCGGCCTGACGTACATCAATAACCTCACGGCGCGGATGGGGCTGTTCGTGGACCGCATCGTCGTCGAGGCCGCTGCAATGCGGCGGGACCGGCCAGACCTCGCGCATATGTCCTTCAACGCGCGGGCTAAGGTGTACATCCAGGAATCCGGCCTTGTCGAGCTAGTCAAGTAAAGATCCCAGCTTTTCCTCGGTTTATTTTCCACTATCAGATGCATTGCCAATCATAAATTGCAATTTTTATAGTTTATACACGTGCAATTCTCCATTATAATTGAGATGATTACATTGCATACTTTAGGTGGTTCAAGCACAATGTGATGACATATCCCCAAATTGCCAAAGTAGTTTGTGCGTGTTCTGGTGATTTGGGGAAAGTAAGGATGATCATAAAGTGGCTGAGGTCAATTTATGTAAAAGGAGATTTTTTGGGACGTGTCCTTGCCAATGGTGGATCCTTTTTGAACAGAAGCTTTGAAGAATTGGAAGAGATTATTGACTATCTGGAAAGCTGTGGTGTGAGGAGAGACTGGATTGGTTATGTGGTCAGTAGATGTCCACAGCTGCTGAATCTGTCCATGGATGAGCTGGAGACAAGAGTGAGGTTTTATACGGATATGGGAATGGATGAGAAGGATTTTGGCACTATGGTCTATGACTACCCAAGAGTTCTTGGATTTTTAAGCTTGGAAGAGATGAACAGTAAGGTGTTTGCTTTACATTTAGTTTAAGTTCTGTGCTATTTTTGTTGCACATGCTAAATTGGCAGGATTGTTAGCCTCTTTTTTTTTATGCAGTTCATTTTTTGTTCATTGCTACGAAAAGAAGAGTTGATCTTTAGAATGGTTGAAGCTCTATTTATTTTTGTTCTCTAGGGAAAAAAGGGTGAATAAAACTGAGTCGCAGTATGTCTTTCATACTAATATGATGCATCAATGTGCTGATGAGCAATATGTGGTCTTATGTCTAGAGAGTTCCATATGAAATAATTTATCTACTTTGAAGTGTGAATTGATTAAGAAGTAAGGAACTCATTTATTAACTCTCCTTGTTACTTTTGGAAGGTCTCTGATAACTACTGAGTTAGTTTAGATATTACATTCAGTTCCTTGACTTCTATTTTTCTAGTTGCTAACAAAATATCATTCTGGGTCACAGGTTCAATATCTCAAAGAGTTTGGTTTAAGCAACGAAGAACTTGGGAGGCTACTGGCTTTCAAGCCACAACTCATGGCCTGTAGCATTGAAGAAAGGTGGAAGCCTCTTGTGAAGTATCTGTATCACCTGAATGTTTCACGGGATGGCATGAAGCGAATGCTGCTGGTCCAACCTACAATATTCTGTCTTGATTTGGAGACAGTGATAGCACCAAAGGTAACTTCATACTAGCTTTGAAATATATTCGCGTCTTTTAGCTGTTATGCGCTTTTCAACTTCTCGTATTCACCATGGTTCTTACGGCGGTAAGGCGAGGCGTGGCGACTCACCCCCTTCCAGACGCCTAGGCGAGTATGGCGCGCGGCGAGGCGACACCATACACATGCCTTAATCTAGATGGAGTAAGACAAACATACCTCCACTGCTCCATCTTCAGGACTCTAATCTCCAGTACTCTAATCTCTAATCTGAGCACACACTAATAAACTAGTAAAAGCATGGCAGAAACAATAATCAAAACAGAGGCACAGATCACAAAGGCACAGCCGCATAGATCAATAAAATAACTAAAGGTTAGGCAAAGAACAGATCCACAAGGGCACCATGCTTTGAACGGAAAAACAGGATCCACAAGGGCACCATGCTTTGAACGGAAAAACAGAGGCCGGACGGCGGGGAACAGAAAAACAGATCCGACCTTTTCTTCTCAGCCTTTTCGCTGCTGCCCCCTTCCCCGAGCTCCCTCCTTCCCCGAGCAGAGGCCGGACGGCGGGGACCGGACGGGCAGAGCAGGGGTCGGATGGCGCCGAGCAGAGGGCCAGACGGCAGGGAGCGAGGTGAAGGAAGAGCAAAGAAGGGGAGAAAAAGAGAAGATATACCTCTGGGCAGCAGCAGAAGGTTGGAGGTCACGGAGCAGCAGGAGGCAGAGCAGAGCAGCAGCAGGTCAGAGGTCACGGAGCAGCAGTAAGAGGTCGGAAGCCGCGGAGATGCAGGCGGGCGATGGCTCAAATTGGCGGAGCGGAGGTCAGAGGCTGCGGAGCAGCAGCAGGACGCTCGAATCGGCAGAGGAAGGAGCGGCAGGCCGCGCGCCGCCGGAATCCAGGTGCCGCCGCCGCCCTCTTCTCCCTCCCTCTCCTCTCTTTCCTCTCTGTTTTGGCTCGCTGCAGGGTTGGGGGCTCCCGCGCGGGGGTATAGGCGTCACGATTTCCCGCGCGCGCCCGCGCCCTGACCCTTCCCCCGCGCGCGCATCGCGCCGTGCCCTTTTTCACCCGCGCGCCTCTGCTTTTCGCTCGTGCGGCGTCCGCCTCGCCATGTCCGACGCCTAGGCGACGCCTTTCGGCTCGAGGCGACGCCATATCCAGAAAAGGCCTGGCGGGCGAGACGCCTCGATTGGAAACTCGCCTCGACGCCTAGGCGACGCCTAGGTGACGACTAGGCGACGCCGTGAGAACCATGGTATTCACAGAAAACTATTATGATCATCTAAGCTCCTCCTTGAAAATATTTTGATTTGTGAGACTTCCTCTTTAAATCTCCAATAGGACTAAGTGTTTAATTATTTCTGCTGTGTGCTACTGGGGTTTATAGATCTTAACGCTCTGAAGTCTGGTAGTTTGACTCCTCTACCTCTATGCAAACATCTGTCTCAGGTACAATTTCTACAAGATATTGGTGTAAGGAGTGATGCAATCGGCAATGTGCTTGTGAAGTTCCCTCCTGTATTAACTTATAGCCTGTACAAGAAAATACGTCCAGTGGTGTGTTCTCATATCTTGTTATTGTTCGTTTTGGTTTCTGCAACTATTGCTTCAGTTTTTCTTGTTTTTACAATACTTGGTTTTTAGTAGAAAATTGTGTACAAAAATTTCGTTTTCTACTTTTCTTTTCCTCCGTACATAAATTTTGTTTTTCTTATTTCATACATTAATTATATCCAGTAGGGCTCGTCCCTCCTGTTCCTTTTTTTTAAAAAAAAAACTTTGGCAACATATTTTCAGTTAAATGTGTTAGGTATAAATGGTGCGTTTGTTTCCAGATTTTTTACTTTTACATATTCCTTCTACTATTCCATCTGTCTTACACGTGTGCAAACCAAAGGTTATATTCCTGTTGACAAAAGGTGGAGTAAAACAGGATGACATTGGAAAGGTTATTGCTCTGGATCCACAGCTCTTGGGCTGTAGTATTGCACACAAGCTAGAAGTTAGCGTCAAGTACTTCCGGTCACTAGGTATCTACCACTTTGTGCTCGGTCAGATGGTTGCCGACTTTCCAGCACTTCTCAGATACAACGTGGACATCCTAAAGCCAAAAATACCAGTACTTGAGGCGTGTAATGGTGCGACCACTGAAAGACCTCATCGAATTTCCACGGTGAGTTGGAGTTCATTGTTTGCATCTAAAACAAAGATATCAATACCTAACTGATGCTTTGCCTTTGTTGTCACCTTCACCCTTGTACCTCGCCTCTGGATGGTTTTCAGGTTCTTCAGTTACTCCCTGGAGGACAGGATAGAGCCTCGGCACCAAACATTAGTGGCCAACAGGATCAACATGAAGCTGCGGTACATGCTGACAGGATCTGATGAAGAATTTGCACAGAGGGTGCGGGAGGCCGTTGAGAGGAGAGCGAGATTCGAAGCTGGAAAAGGTGCTGTGGAGACATTTTCAGATGCTGCAGAGACATCCAAGGAAGAAGAAACTAAAGCAGGAGCAGCATACCAAAACAGCATAGAGGTAGATTAGATAGATGATATATATGTAGTATTTCTGCAAAAATCTGAGCAAATCATGCCTCCTTGCCATGTACATGTTCTGAAGGGGAAAAGAATTACAGGTATTGTAGATCTTTTTACTGTAGACCAGAATGTAAAACTACTATGCTTGTAATCTATGAAGAGTTAACAAAGATAAAATTATAGATATTCTCTCAGAGGTCAAAATAAAATCATATTGGTTAAAAAAGGTAAAATCATACATATACCATATACACAAATATGTGCATACATACAGAGTTACAAAATTAACATTCAAACTTTACACAAGAATATGGATGAAATCATCACAAAAAAAGGAACACCGATTGACAACTGAAGACAACCATCTGGCTGGCCTGTGTGCCGAACTGAAGAGCACGATGTCTGCATCTGCATACGTCCATGATTTACATGGCTTGCTTAGGCCTTGGGTGGTGGTGCGAGGAAGGGGATTGTTGGCACGCCGAGGATGAACATGGACGGCATCGACGGCAGCGTCACCTTCGGGATGCCAGGGACCGCCGGCATCAACGGCAACGTCACCTTGGGCACGGCAGGCATGACGACGGTGGGAACCGGTGGAAGCGCGGCGCCCGGCATGGCTGGCACTGCGGGCACCGTTGGCACGGTCACCGCCGGCACGGTCGGCACCGCTGGCATCGGTGGCACGGTGACCGAGGATACGGCAGGGATCTGTGGCACGGTGGGAACTGCTGGCACCGTCGGCTTCGGCACGGCCGGGATGGCAGCTGCCGGTGCTGCGGCGGGCATCGTGGCGTCGGCAAGCCGGCGAGCCGCGTGGCATGTGCCGCTGCCTTGGACTAGCATGAGTGCCACGACAAGGGCCATTGCAGGGAGGCTCGAGGTGGAAGCCATTGGTGGGCTGGTGATAACTGCAATGGCAAAGGCGTAAGCTTTGGTTAGCTAGGTTATTAGGTATGATTTTGTTGTCAACTTGTGATGCAGAAACGGGAGAGATGGTCGTCAATTTATAGTTCAGGATTGAACAATGGTGATCGATCATCAGCCATCACCTGGCATTTTGGTTGTTGAACAATGGTGATCGAACAATGCCTTCCCAGACATTGCAGGATGCATCGTTCGGTAAGCAGAGATGTGGGGATCAAGATGGTTTGATGACGTTGCGTCCATGGTTCTTCCACGGTTAGCTCACCATATCTTGCTGAACCTGGATTATTTTGCATGATTCAGCTCACTTTCTTCTCTGAAGTCTGAACCCATTCCGTCATGACACAAGGCAGGTTTCTGGAAACAAGCAAATGTGTTATACCCACATGCTGACATGCTGTTTGGAAATGGAATGGAAACAATGCAAATGCTGAAAGGGGGCAAACGAAAGAACAGAGAGCAGCTGCAAACCTTGAAATACAGGTTGCCAGGTGGCAAAACAAAAAAGAAACAAGAGCGGCATCACTTACACCCAAAAATTCGTGAGTGTAGAGGTCAGAACATTTTACTTCTTTATCTAAAAAATAACCACCCAAAAGCTAAAACAGTATCGATCATCTGAATATCTTTCAGCAATCAGATTCATGCGCATCGATCTCCCGTTTTCAGTTTTTCCCTACAGCTTGCTACATACCGGCATGGCGGCATAGATTAATCACATTACCACCTGCTCCCAGAAGCAGAGGTGCCGTCTGTACAGAGAACGCGCCTTGCCGCCGAGTCATGACTGGAGACGCGCGATGGCGTTCGGTTCAGCCCCTGATGATCCGGCACAAGTCCTCTCCGAGGTGTGATGGTGGCTGGGCAGCTTCCGGGCGGGGTCGTAGCCCCGTAGAGGTAGGACAGAAGGCACACGCCGCCACGCCGGCATGGTGCGGTCGGCGGTGGCGAGAGACGCCCGAGCTCCGAAGCCGAGCAAGCAGACGACCGCGCGCCACGAGCGCTCATCCAGCAGCACGTTCGCCGAAGGATTGGGGAGATCCAGGTGGAGGGAAGGAGCAAGGGCGCGCGTGGTTGCGCCGACGATGTCAGCCGGCGGGCGGTGGCGAGTGGCAGGCTGGCAGCCCGACCCACGCAGACCAGGGGGGTGGACGGTAAATCAAATACCGTCCACCCTGGATAGTCTGGGAGCCGTTGGATCGAGCATCTGCGGCTAAGATTGCGGCGCACGATAGGATGGGAAGCTAGGATCCTTGGCCCTTTCCTTCTCTTCTTCCTCGCGCGCTCGGCCTCGGCTCGACCGGTCGCCGGCGTACTCCTCGGCGACTCCGGTGATGCAAGTAGCAGTCTCCGTTTGTGTTGTGGCGTGTCCGGTGAGTGGAGGATCGCGGCCACCTTCAGGAGTTGGGGTTCCCGTCCCCGTCCCCAGCTCGATGGCGAGCTCAACTCTCCAGCATGTCGTCAGTGGTGGTGGTAGGCTGGTTTCCTTGCAGGATTCGTAGGTCAGATGTTGGCGTGGTGCTGGTGCAGAGAGGTCTTCAGAGGCCTGACCTCCAGTTCATCTCTAGTCTGCAGCTCCGTTCCAATCTTGTGCAGATCATGGCAAGGGGAGAATGCTGCGAGATAGATACGCTTTGATTCCATGACCATGGACAGATGTTGAGTGTAGAGAGATTGTAGGATCAACCACGGTTTGTATTGGTCACGTTGAACAGCTTATATAGGTGTACAACAACGGCTTATGGAGCCAGTACAAGCGCGGAACGCGCAGGCGAGCGCGGTCACGGCGCGTCGTGGGCGCGGTGGACCCGGTCTGCGTGCCGCGGGCGTCGCGGGGCGCGCATGGCGCGCGCGAGGGCAACGCTGCGATCGGGAGAAGAGCGAGTCCTCCGGGCGATGCAGTTAGCCACGCCAACACCCCTGCAGTCTTAGCAGTCGTCTCGCCGATGCAAAGACGGGAACGGAAGTCTTCGAAGAGAGCCGTCGGTAATCCTTTCGTGAAGATGTCCGCGAACTGCCGGCCACTGGGAATCTGCAGAACACGAAGCTCTCCGAGTGTGACCTTCTCCCGCACAAAGTGAATATCCAGCTCAATGTGCTTCGTGCGCCTGTGATGGACAGGGTTGCGAGACATGTACACGCTGGAGATGTTGTCGCAGTAGGCCACCGTTGCCTTGGAGATGCCGCAGTGGAGCTCACTAAGAAGATGCCTGAGCCAAGTACATTTAGCGCTTGAGCGGGACACGGCGGTCTGACGCTTGCTGGACCAAGACACCAAAGCCTCGCCCAAGAACACGCAGAACCCCGACGTCGACCGACGAGTGTCCGGGCACCCTGCCCAGTCCGCATCGGTGTAGGCAGTGAGGAACGGGTGTGCGCAACCGTTCAGGTGAAGGCCGAGTGTAGCTGTGCCCTTGACATAACGCAGAACCCGCTTGAGGAGATTGGCGTGGCTGGTCCGGGGAGCGTGCATGTGCAAGCAGACTTGCTGCATGGCGTACGCGATGTCCGGTCTTGTAATCGTCAGATACTGGAGGGCGCCCGCCATGCTCCTATACCATGAGGGATCTGAAAAGGGCTCGCCATCATCGCTGGAGGCCTTGGGCTTGGTGTCAGCAGGGGTTGGCGATGCTTTGCAGTTGAGCATGCCGGCAAGCTCAATAACGTCCATGGCGTACGAAGCCTGGGAGAGGGTGAAGCTGTGTTCGGTGCGCTGCACGTCGACGCCGAGGAAGTAGCTGACGGGGCCGAGGTCCTTGACAGCGAACGTGGACTAGAGGTTGCCGATGATCTCGGAGATGAGCTTGCTGCTTGAGGCCGAGAAGACCATGTCGTCGACGTACAGGAGCAGGTACGTAGTGTCGTTGCCTCTGCGGTAGACGAACAACGACCAGCCAAGGGAGGTGACGTGCTCGACGAAGTGCAGAAACCATGCCCGCGGCGCTTGACACAGCCCATAGAGAGACCGAGAGAGAAGACAGACAGCATCTGGCTGTTGCGGATCCTCAAAGCCGGTGGGCTAGTTGCAGTAGACGCGCTCGGAGAGGTTGCCATGCAAGAAGGCATTGGAGACGTCGAGCTGATGTCTAGGCCAGTTCTTGCCGGCGACGAGCGTGAGCACGGTGCAGATTGTCGCTGGTTTGACCACCGGCGAGAACGTCTCCTGGAAGTCGATGCCGGGTCGTTGATGAAAGCCGCGGACAACCCACCAGGCTTTGTAACGCTCGAGGGAGCCATCGGGGTTCAATTTGTGCTTGAACACCCACTTGCCGGAGATGACTTTGGCATCAGCAGGACGAGGTACGAGCGTCCATGTGCTGTTGTGCTGGAGAGCATCGAACTCGAGCTGCATTGTTGCTCGCCAGTTCGGATCCCGCAGCGCGGCACGGACGGAGGTCAGCACTGGGGATAGCTGCTGCTCGGACGCGTTGAGGGCGTACTTGGGATTTGGTTTGACGACGCAGTGCGTGCACGGGTCACCATATGGTGGCGGGGTGCTGGTGGAGGTTGGGATGCGGGGGCCGCTGTCGTTGGTGGTGCAGCTGCTGTGGAGTGCGGCGCTGTCGAGGTGGGCTTGGCAGGAGTCGGTGGCGACGGAACGGGCGCAGGACACGTCGACGTAGACATCGCAGATGCGTGCGGTGCCAAAGGCGCCGGGCGGGCGACGTGTACTGGGATGTCGTCGTAGGTCGCGTCGCTGCGTTCGGCGCCGTGCGGCGCCGTGGTCGAAGACGTTCGAGTGGAGCTGAATGGGAACACGTCCTCAACAAAGACGACATGGCGAGACGTGTAGACGCGATGGGTGTTGATGTCGTAGCAGCGGTATCCACGGTGGTCGGTGGGGTAGCCGAGGAAGACGCAGGCGGTCGACCGAGGGCTCAGTTTATGAGCTGTTGTGGCCGAGATGTTGGGGTAGCACAAGCATCCGAAGACGTGGAGGTCGTCGTACTGCGGTGCCACGCCGAGGAGGAGGTGATGCGGAGTCTCGGAGCCGGTGGCGTGGCATGATCGCCGGTTCAGGAGGTGAGTCGCCGTGTTCAGCGCTTCTGCCCAGAACGGTAGAGGAGCTGCACTATGGATTAGTAAAGTTTGTACACAATCGTTCAGTGTTCGCAGGATCCGTTCGGCCTTGCCATTTTGCTGGGAAGTGTAGGGGCAAGAGAGCCGAAACGTGGTGCCTAGGCTGCCGAGGAGCCGACGAACGGCGACAGAATCGAACTCCTTGCCATTGTTAGTCTGGAGAGCGAGAACGGGGAGACCGAATTGTGTGCGAACGTAGGCGAAGAAAGTATGCAAAATGGGGAGAACCTCAGACTTTTGACGCATGGGGAACGTCCAGACATAATGTGTAAAATCATCAAGCAACACTAAATAGTACTTGTAACCAGAGTTGCTACAAATAGGAGAAGTCCAGACATCGGAATGTAAAACTTGAAACGGGAAATATGTGGAGGTAGTAGAGTTCTGGAAAGGTAGCCGCGTGCTCTTGCCAAGCCGACAAGAGTTGCAAGAGTGCGGGGCTGACTTATTACATTGGAACGCAAAGGAATGAAGCACCTGCTGAAGAACATGAGACCCGGGATGTCCAAGACGACTGTGCCACAGCTCCACTGATGAGGGGGTGGCCGCAGTGAAGGTCTAATGTGGCCGGAGTCGAAGTGGATAGAGGTCGCCACTGCTATCACATCGGAGCTTCACCGTTTGAGTGCGAAGATCCTTAATGGAGAAACCAGATGGGTCAAATTCAATGGAATCGTTATTATCACGAGTGAGTTGTTCACAGAGATGAGGTTCTTGATCAGAGAGGGAGAGACGAGAACATTGCGTAGGTAGAGGGGGCGAGAAGATGTCGGAATGGGTGTGCTCCCGGTGTGGGAAACCGGAAGCTGGGCACCATTGCCGACGGTGATGAAGTTGGGTAGCTGGAGAGGGTGTGAGTGGCTGAGATTACCGGCGTTGGAGGTCATGTGTGCAGAAAGCACCAGTGTCGAGGTACCAGTCGTTGAAGCTTGGCGGAGCGGTGGTGACGCCGGCGGAGTTGAGCGCAGTGTAGAGCGCGCTCATGTCCCAGGTCGACGCGCCGGTGTTCTGGGAGTCCGTCGGGGTTGACGCGTACGCCGGCGAGGGAAACTGGTACGACGGCGCCTGGAACCCCTGTTGAGCCATCATAACCTGTTGCGGCTGGAACGGCGGGCGTGGGCCCAGAACGCCCGTGGCGGGGGCACGGAACGGCATGGGCCAAGCCTGGACGAGGCCGGTCCATGGGTTGTAGCCAGCCTGCCAGGGGGTGTTGGGGAACGGCCTGCGCCGCTGCTGCTGCTAGGACGTGCCGGAGGAGCCGCCGCCGGAGGACTTCTGCTTGGACTTGCCCTTGGACTTCGGTCTCGAGCGGGAGCCCGAAGCGGAGCCACTGGATGGCGCAGGAGGCACGGTCAGAGTCTGGCGGTCGTGGGAGGCGAGCAACGCCTGACCGGCCTCCATCTTGTCATCGTGCTGCATCTGGAGTTCCTCGAGGGCCAAGAAGGAGCGTGCGCTCTGGAAGGTGTGAGGCGGGCGCTTGGAGGTGATCACCGGCTTGACGTGGCGATACTTGGGATTCAACCCGCGGAGAAGGTTGAGCACTTGGCTCGGCTCCGAGACGGGCTGCCCAATGTCACGGAGCTTGTGGGCGAGGCGCTTGAGGGTGGAGCAGTACTTGTCAATGGTGGCGTCGCCTTGCACGATGGAGCGCAGTTCGGCCTCGAGGTAGACGGCACGGTGCAGCTCGTTGTCGAGGAAGAGACCCTCGACGTCGCCCCAGAGGGTGAACGCGGAGACGCGCGGCCTGTAGATGATGTCGAAGACAGTCTTGTTGATGGTGGTGTAGATCCAGTTGACGACGGTGTGGTCGATCTGTTGCCACTCGGCGGTGCGTTGGGCGATGGGCGGCGCGGAACGGACGAAGTCATCGAGCCCGAACTTGCCGAGGACGGACTCGAAGAGAACGCACCACTGCCCATAGTTCGCAGAGGAGAGGTCGAGGAGGACGGGAACATGCAAGCGGATGTTCACCTGCTGCACGACGGCGGCCGGAGCAGGCTGAGGAGCGTCGGGAAGGGGCTCAGAGGAGACGGAGGAGCTGGAGGAGGAGTGTGCCGGCGACGACATGGCGGCGCGTCGCGGCACGCAGGGAGAAGCGGATGCGGAAGCTAGAGAATAGGATCTAGGGTAACTGATACCATGTAGAGAGATTGTAGGATCAACCACGGTTTGTATTGATCACGTTGAACAGCTTATATAGGTGTACAACAACGGCTCATGGAGCCAGTACAAGCGCGGAACGCGCAGGCGAGCGTGGTCACGGCACGTCGTGGGCGCGGTGGACGCGGTCTGCGTGGCGCGCGCGTCGCGGGGCGCGCATAGCACGCACGAGGGCAACGCGGCGATCGGGAGAAGAGCGAGTCCTCCGGGCGATGCAGTTAGCCACGCCAACATTGAGGACAAAAAGCATGGGATGCTCCACAGATACTATAAAGTTTAGAGTGCTATGCTGACTCTGCCTATGAGTTCTAAGTTCAGAGTGATACATCGCTTTTATTTTAGCGAAACAGCTTGAACCCACATAGCATAGGTTGGCACTTTTTTTACTCCAATTTTTTTTCCATAGGTTCCAATTTTGTAGGAGTGAGTTGCATCTGAAGATCGAGCAGGCCACATTTACTATCTGTTTGAAAAGGTTTCATACTTATCCATGGCAGGTAAATGAAATACCAACCACCGCTGTGATTGCTAAAGCCAGAACTGAAAAATCAAAGCCATGAATTAAATTCAGAATTGATTGATTCCCTTTCCTTGTGCCAGCCAACTTTGGAAATATATGCACTAGGATGGTAGTTGAGAACTCTGTACTGCATTTAAGTCTTCACATTAGCTATTTTGTTGAGTGCTCCATTCCTTATATATAGAAATATGTACATGTCTGAATCAAAGGCAAATTCTTGAAACCGAGCCCAGATTCAATGGAGGAGCAGAAATATCATTCAAGAGTGGAGGGGAGGCCATCTGTGTTACGGTATAATGGTAACGTAAGCGCTTGTAGGAGTCGGAGGTGCCAGGAATGCAAAACATTCCCAAGGCTGGCAGCAAGCAAGTTAGGGCATCTCCAACCTACAGACATCTGTCGTCTGTAAGTTTTTGGAATTAGCAACACAGGCAGCTTAGCAGGTAGCTTCTTCAACCCACAGACAATTGCTGTCTATTTTGCTGTCTAATGCTTGGAATGTAGCCTATGATCAACCATGAATACTGTTTGTGTAGACTATTAGCAGCTGTCTATTAGCAGCTGCAAACCGTGAAATACAGGTTGCCAGGTGGCAAAACAAAAAAGAAACAAGAGCGGCATCACTTGCACCCAAACATTCGTGAGTGTAGAGGTCAGAACATTTTACTTCTTTATCAAAAAAAATAACCACCCAAAAGCTAAAACAGCATCGATCATCTGAATATTTTTCAGCAATCAGATTCATACGCATCGATCTCCCGTTTTCAGTTTTGCCCTACATACCGGCATGTCGGCACCACCCGCTCCCAGAGGCAGGTTCTATCTGGACAGAGATTCAGAGAACGATTTGCAGCGCATCACAGAGCGCTTGCTCATCACGGAGCTAAGCAGATTGATTCATACGCAGAAGGCCTTCACTTGCACATGAGCTCTCATGGCTCATGACTGGAGACGCGTGATGGCGTTCGGCTCAGCCCCTGTTGATCTGGCACAAGCCCTCGCCTAGGTGTGATGGTGGCTGGGCACACGCAGGCCGGCATGGTGCGGTCGGCGGCGGTGGCGAGAGACGCCCGAGCTCCGACGCCCAGCAAGCCGACGACCGCGCGCCACGAGCGCTCATCCAACAGCATGTTCGCCGAAGGATCGGGGAGCTCGAGGTGGAGGGCAGAAGGAAGGACGCGGCTGCGCCGACCATGTCAGTCGGCGGCCGGCGGCGAGGGGCAGGGGGCGGACGGTAATACAGTCCGGGGTGGACGGTAAATCAAATACCGTCCACCCTGGATGGTCTGGGAGCCGTCGGATCGGATATATGCCGCTATGATTTGCGGCGTTGGGTAGGGTGGGAAGCGCGGTCCTTGGACCTTTTCTTTTCTTCTTCCTCGCGCGCTCGGCCTCGCCCTCGGCTCGACCGGTCGCCGGCGAACCAACCCCTCGGCGACTCTGGTGATACAAGTAGCAATATCTAGAGCTCGCATGTCGTCAATGGTGGTGGTAGGGTGGTTTCCTTGCAGGATTATATTCGTAGGACAGATGATTGTTGGCAATTGGCATGTTGCTGGTGTAGAGTTGTTCAGAGCCCTGACCTCCAGTTCATCTCTAGTCTGTAGCTCCGTCAATCTTGTGCAGATCAAGGCAAGGGGAAAATGCTGCGGGATAAGCTTCTACTCATTCCATGACCATGGCCAGATGTAGAGGACAAAAAGCATTGGATGCTCTGGCCACAGATGCTACTGAAGTTCAGAGTGCTATGCTGCCTGACTCTGCCTATGAGTAGTTCAGACTTGAGAGTGATACATCGCTTTTAATTTATTTTTGCAAAACAGCTTGAACCCACGCATACCAGAGCGCTTTGGTTACTCTAATTATTTTCCTTGGGTTCCAATTTTTAGGAGTGAGTTGCATCTGAAGATCGAGCAGGCCTCATTTACCATCAGTTTTGAAAAGGTTTCATACTTGTCCATGGCCGGTAAATGAAATACCAACCACCGCTGTGACTGTGACTGTGACTGTGACTGTGACTGTGATTGCTAAAGCAGGAACTGAAAAATCAAAGCCATGAATTAAATTTAGAATTGATTGGTCCCTTTGCTTGTGCCAGCCAACTTTGGAAATATATGCATTACGATGGTAGTTGAGAACTCTGTAGTGCTTTTAGTCTTCGCGTTAGCTATTTTGTTGATTGCTCCATCCATTCCTTATATATAAATATGTACATGCGTCGGAATCAAATACAAATTCTTGAAACTGAGCCCATATTCAATGGAGGACTTGACCAATGCATTACACAAGAATCCTGTAGACACTGCAGATGGCTTGCCCTCGCTGGATTGGATAACTAGACTGAAGATTGCAACTGGTGTGGCTGAGGCTATGTGCTTCCTTCATGATGAGTGTAGCCCGCCATTAGTGCACAGGTATGCCTTTCTATATGATCCAGATTTATAGTTGTTCCATTTGGTACTGCAATGATATGCTGTTGTTGCTTGGTACATCCTAGTATTCAAAACATTATTCGTCCATGTCCTAGTTTTGTTTTGTCCCAACGCTTTGATCATAATCTAGAACACCATGGAAGGACCAGATCCAGATGCCTTCCTTTTCAGTTTTCGGCATCCTATTGGCAAATTAAGGTGACAGTTACATCAAAGACCACAAGAGTTAGGAACAATGAAAAATGTATAATCGTTTAATTTTATAATTGTTAGGGGGTCCCCTTTGTTGCTTTTATGATGACACCAATGCATTTAATGTTATCGATGAACTACTGCTGAACAAAATGAATTTCTCTATGCATCAGTCTTATGTTTATGTATCACTTAAGTAGACTGAATATGCTCTATCTCTGTATATTGACTAGAAGCAACCCAGTATAAAAAAAAACATTTTGGTGTGATTAGCCATTCCTTGTAATTCTTTTTCTTGGAAAAGAAATGTTGCTAGTATGTATGTCTATCTGAACTCATTATGCATTCTTCTGGATCTTCATGCTGTTTACTTTTACTAAAGTCTTGAACAAGTACGCCATCACATTCAATCTCTACCACAGAATTGCATTTGCATTTGACAATTTACCTTCATGTTATGCGGATGCCATCAATCATTCAATGAATCTTTACTTAATGTACTTTGACATTACTAGAAGTAGTCATCTTCTGTTCCTCCTACCCTTTTTGTTTCATTAATTGTTTCAACATCTATCATTTTGACTCGGCTATCCTCTCAGTAGGTGAGTTCAAGTTTTCTTAGTTTATACAAGAATACCTCCAAACTTATGCATGATGCTCAATGCCAGAATTTTCCTTTATGTCACTGTTGACACTGATTTATTGACTACTCGTTTCTTCATTGCAATTGTAGAGATATCCAAGCAAGCAGTGTCCTTCTCGATGATAAATACGAAGTGCGACTTGGGAGTATGAGTGACATATGCGTCCAGCAAAGTGGGGGAAGCCAGAATGTCTTCTCTCGGATATTGAGATCGTCAAAGTAAGATTACTACCTGAACCACATTTCTTCCCTTTTCAGATAAGGCATACGAGAACTGCACTCTTTAATTGGCTTAATTTGTTGGCATTAGGATGTAAGCAGTATTGATTTGGTTACTGAATAAAATAAAGAGTATTCTAAAATAAATATACTCATAGAAGTCATGGTAAAATAACCATCACTTTATTCTTACATATATATTAGTTTACTTAATTTGTCTTTGTAGGCTCCGTTGTATGTCCTACTGCGGTTGTGATGTCTGCCAATACTTGATGTTATCATCACTAGTTTAGTTAAATGATGCAGCAACATGTTTACGGAGTGTGAATTCTGGGAGCATCCGAGCATGCCATTTTTTTCCAGTTAAGGACACATCTATATGGATTTGGTGAAATTGAGCTGAATTTCAGATTCTGTAGCTATGGTTTGCTGATTACAGATAACCAAAGGATTCTGTTTTACGGGAATGTGTTGGTTTTTTTGGTGGTGGCTGATAGTTGGTAGTTCACTGTCTTCTGCTGCTATTATATGTTGTTGAGCGAACTCCAACATTTGTGTGCCTGAAACCATTTTTGTTTTCCTCTGAAGTTGGTAACTGACGTTGGTATCTGACGCTTTCTTGTGGCAGGTCTCTCGACAAGCACACATCAGGTGCGTAAATCTTCCACAAATGCTGCTACTTTTTTGTAATCCATGTTCATCTGAACAAACTCCTTTATTTAGAAAAATGCAATGTCCACAGATTAATTCTAGAACAACTTTGGCATGACAGGTCCACCGGCCACTTGTTCCTACGACGTCCTGTGCTTTGGCAAGGTGCTGCTGGAGCTGGTGACCGGCAACTTCGGCATCAGCGGGTCGAACGACGCCGCCTCCGAGGAGTGGCTGGCGAGCACGCTGAGCAAGATCAACGGCGGCGACCAGGCGAGCATCACGAGCATCATCGACCCGCTGCTCGTCGTCGACGAGGACCACCAGGAGGAGGTGTGGGCGGTGGTGATCATCGCCAAGACCTGCCTGAGCACCAAGCCCTCGCGGCGGCCGTCGGCGCGGCACGTGCTGCGCGCCCTGGAGAGCCCGCTGCGGGTGGTCCGGCAGGGCTCCGTGTCACACCCCAGAAAAAAAAAAAGAGGAAAAAGAAAATGAAAATCCCCGCCGGGCCCACCTGTCAGCCCTTCACTCTCCTCCTCCTCTGTTTTCCTCCGTGCGCCGCGGCACGCGTCGTCGCCGGCGTCCATCCTCGGCTTCCGCGCCACGTGCCGGTCATCGTCGAGTCCCGTGCCGCCCCTTCCCTCTTCCCTCGCCCCTCTCCTTATCCGCGTCAAGGCCGGCCCCCGTTCCCCTTCAAACCCTAGCCCCCACCACCATTTGTGCCGCCGCCGAGCTCCCGTCGCCGCCTCGATTCGCCGCCCACGGTGAGCCGCGGCTCAATCCCTCGCGTGGGGAGCGTCTCCTCGCTTCCCTCGACCCGTTCCACCCCTAACCCGGCCCCCTCTCCCTCCCTGCAGAGCTCTCGGCGGAGCTTCGCTGCCGGCGCCGCCCGTCGTCGTCGCGCAGCCTCCTCGTCGCCTCTCCTCGCCGTCCGTCGTCGGGGTGAGCTATGCGTCGCCCTAGAACACGCCATGCCCCTGCCTCTTGCCCCGCTCCGGCTCCGGTCCGCCGCCGCCGCTTTGCGCCGCCGCCGCCGTCGCGCACGGCGTGCGCGCGCGCGACCCGTGCCGTGGCCGCGCCCACGCCGCGGTCAAGGCCCGGCCTTGCCTTGACCCGGCCTGGGTGGGGCGCCTGCCCGTGGGGCCCGCCTGTCGGCCTCTAGCCTGCGGGTGTGGTCCGGCCCGGGTACACCTAGCGATTTAGCTAGGGTTTTATTAGGTTTAGTTTTGCTGCAAACTTGCAAAATCCATAGAAAATCATGTGTAGCTCCAAAAATTGTGAAACTTGTTTTGTTGGATTCCTCTAGCTGATATCTACTTAGGAAAAATATTGTTTTGCATGTTACTTTGTTGTAGATTTATTTATAGTTTTATCTTGCAAAAGTGAGTTTATTGCTTAGTTATTTGTGTACTGCTTGAAAAATGTCAAACTAAATTTTGTTAGACTCCTTGTAAGGTGTAGTTTCCAGTAGTGCAACTTACTCATGTGTTTCCTTGCTGTTGGTTAGGGATTTCATTTCGATTTCATGCTTGTTGTCCAAAATGTGGTTTATTATAGAACTTTTTGCTGGAAAGTGAGAAATTAGTAAAACCAGTTTTGTTAGCCTTATGTTGCTTCCTGGTTTCAAAGATAATTTTCTTAAATTTGTTTAGTTCAGTTTGCATGCCTTTTTCGATTTATCTTGTTTAGAGTGGCTGAAAGCTAAAATATTTACGGTTATTTATAGGAAATTGCTTTTACTGCATAATCAATTTTCATGAGTTCTTTGCATTGTCCTCTGCATGCTCAAATTGTTTCATGATTTATTCTTGCTGTTTAGTTCATTCTTTAATTCATGCATCGCATTCATGCATTTTAGTGACCGGACCGTCGGAGAACGAACCCGTGGAACCCGCCGAGTCCGTGGAGCCTGAACCCGGAGCCCCGTTCGTGGTCGAGTCGGAAGTTAACCCAGGCAAGCAGCTAAGCATGAATCCTTGCTCCTATTTAATCTGACTTAACTAGTTATCTCACCGGGTAATATGGGGTTATATATAGTATGTATGTATTGCATCCTTATACCGAATTTCCTGCATTATCTTCCTTGAATTGTTAACCATGTCCTTGTCACTTGCTAGTCAGTAATAACTTAATTTGACTATATGCTTAGCCCTGCTTAGAATACTTATCTTGCTTGCTAGAAAGGAATGGATTGGAGTACCACACTTACCTGTTTATCCTTGATCGCACTTGAGCCGGGGCAAGTATAAGTTGGTAGTATCGAGATTCGAGCGGAATGTTAGGGCCTAGAGAATGAAGTCACATGGGCATAGTCCGCTTGGATCGATTAAGGACCGAGTGGACGACGTCGGTTTTGAGCACTTTTCCGTGCTATCACATATCCAATATAATGGAACGGATAAGCCAAATACCTTCTTTGACTTGATCATTGGGGCCCGGTCCCAGATGCGTGGCCAACGGGCTATGCAGGGAGGCTTAGCAGGTCCCCGAGTGGAACTTTGTGTAGGAAAATTTAGAAATGTCCTCGGTGGAACTAAGTCTCCACGCGCAAGCTGGGCGTACCCTCAACGGTTGAGCCTTGTTGGGAACGGTTGACGCGAGTATCCCCTTATCCAACTCTGGCCAGTTGGGTGAGTCGCATATTCCTCGCGCCGTGTGGGTAAAGTAGTACACCCTTGCAAGGTTATAATCAATTCGAATTGCCGCGCTCTCGGTTATGAGCACGCTCTTTAACCCATGAACTCCTCATAGATTATCGTTTATGATGAGAATGGTTCTTGTTACAGCTATGAACAGTTATAGTTTGTATTACTCTCTTAATCAACTAAAATTGTTTGGGGTTGGGCAAGATTAATTAATTCTGCTAGGTGATAGTGTAAAGAGCTCATGCTTATGCAATAATTACTTAACCTTAAAGATTTTAATTGAGCCAATGCATGATCCTTGCTTATTTAATCGCGTAAGTCTTGCGGAGTACCTTTTGTACTCAGGGTGCTTTCTAAACCTAGTTGCAGGTGAGCCGGAAGTGGTGTTCGGCCACTTCTACCCCGCTGACCCGAACGCGGGGGAAGAGTAGGTCGTGGTGGCTGTAGTGATGTCCTTGAGCAAGGCATCATTACTTTAGTAAGTTTTATCGTAGCTGAGCTTCAGGAGAGCATGTATTTTCAATAAGCTCTAAATCTCTGTTTAATACGACTCGCGTGAGCCCAAGGCTTGTAAAGTGAAGCTTGAAACCCACCTATATTGAACTTGTAATATTAAGTTTCGAACTCTGGTTTTATATAACTGCTCTTTGTGGATTGTTGGCTATGTATTCGATTGTATACGGTATGTGCATATGCTGATTCTGGGCGTATGTTGGAGCACATACCGAGACTACCGGATTTGATATTATTTTGAATGAATGACGTGTCGGTTATTCGTGTCTCTAGATGTGGGATAACACGTGGCACACTCTACGGCAAGTACGTGTTAACTCTCATCTGGGTGATAATGACCGGCGGTTCGTTTAAAATAGTATCAAATTGGGCGGTTCTCACACTCCGCCCGGTCCAACTCGGCGCGGCTGCGGAGCTCGTCGTCGCGGAGCTCGTCGCAGTCCGTGTTCCAGGGGAACCACCACCACCGGGCGCACAGCCTGGACCGGCGGCACTCGGCGCGGTCCCACGGGAGCGCAGGCGGAGGGGAGGGGTCCTTCTCGTTCTCGTTCAAGAGGGCCGCGGCGGTGACGGAGGTCGCGCCGGAGCTGGCGGCGGCGCTCGACGAGGATGCCGTCGTTGTGTAGCGTTAGCGTGTAGGGTGGGCGCCCCCCATTTCTCGGTTCCTTTTCACAGGCATTCCTGATTTTTTTTTCTCACGTGATATCGTCACATCGCTTTTGTGTATAATTTGTTGTTGTCTGATGCGTTCATCCGGTACGGTGTTCCAACGTGACCAAAAAAATTGTGCATAGAGAGCATGTTTCAAATATTTTTGGGTGATTTTTGAACTTGTTTTGAGGATGTGTTTCTCCTCTTTCTAGCGTGCAATTGGCAATTGAAAACGAAATTAAGATGTGCAAAATAGGCCGCCGCAGGCGCACAGATGGAGATGGCTGCCTGCCCTGTCCGGTCTGGAGGCCTGAGTAAACCTTAAATGAAAATTTTCTATGTGCTAATGGGCTATCCCACGCAGATGGAGGCCCGCTATAGCCCAAACTTGGCGCGGTTTTTTCTTTTTTATATTTTTTAAAAATTAAAATTTCAAAAATATATGTCCGTTTTGAAATATTTCAAAAATATCCCCTGGTCGCCCCCCATAGGGCGACAGGCCTTAAGTGTAAATTTTTTTTTTCAAAATCGCAATGAGGTCCTTGGAAAAAAAAAGCCCTGTCGCCCCCCCAACGGGCGACAGGGGCCTGTCGCCCAGCCCACGGGCGACCGGCCGCTGGGCCCAGCCCACGGGCGGCAGGGGGGCCTGTCGCCCCCCCCCCCGCGGGCGACCGGGGTATCCCCCTATAAAAGGTCCAGCCCCCCTTCCCTCTTCATTTAAGCCCGAAAATTCCACCAAAAATCCAGAAAAAAAGAGAGGAGTGAGGAGAAGGAAAGCGGCGAAGCCCTACCGGATTCAGCACTTGTGATCTGCAGGTTAGTACATTTAATTTATATATTGTTATATTTAAGTACTACGTATTTAAATATGAGTAATTTAAGTAGGGGTAAGTAATTTAATTTAATTAGTGCTATAATAGAACCATTTAAGTAGGAGTTCAATGATACTTTAGTTTGTAGTTACGTAGTAGCAAATTAGTTTAGAAAATTAGTTCTACGTATTTATTATTATAATTGCAGTACTATTAGAGACGTGTTTATAAATTAATTATGATTTAGAATAGAATTTGGCATATGCAGTATAGAATTTGAGTGTCATCACGTAGTTATGAATACTTATACGTTGTAGTTGAATTTCATACTTAGTTTTTACGGATTATTGAATAAGGTAGTGAAGTAAAGAGTATAACTCGATAAGTATTATGTAATATACAGATATGTCGAGCAAGATGCAGTTTCAAGTATTTTATGGTGAATACAATGTTATGTATGGGCCAAATGGAGTAGATCTTTCTACCTTTAAGCGCACATCTAGCGGCATAGATAAACCTCTGGAAAGGAGTTTTGGTTCCATATGTAAGTGGCTGCAGCGTGGGTTCCATGTTGATCCGTTGACACATGTGATCACTGTCCAGTGTCTTGTTAATTGGGAGGTAGATAGTGAATTATGGGAATTAATGATGATACACAGCACTGATGACTGGCAGAAGTACATGCAAGCAGCTCTAGAGCGTGGGTGGCCTCTGGTCATTCTTGTTCAAATTCAGGAGAAGACACAAAATGAAATCCAACATTGTGCAGATCAAGGAACTCCGAGTATTCGAAGAGAGACCAATTATGTTGAGCAAGATGAGTCAGAAGAGACAGAGAACCAAAACATGGGACCACAGGGCCTTGCTGATGAGGGAGAGAGGATACATAGCATTGTGGACGAGATGGAGGCAGATGACCAAACCGCAATAGAGATGGAAGAATATGAGGGCTCATCTGATGACGAGCAGTACTCATTGCCAAAAGAGTGGAAGGAGCATGGTTTTGGCAGTCATGTCGCAGAAGATGTACGAAATCAGGAGTGGGAGTATAGAGGGAATGAGGTAGTGCAAGGTGCAACATATCCAAACATTTAAGCCGTAAAAAATGCTGTGAGACTATGGGCAATCTCATTGAAACGAGAATTCAGAGTCGTAAAGTCTGCCAGTAAAGAATATGAGGTGAAGTGTGTGAATGCTGGATGTCCATGGCGAGTACATGCATTCAAAGGAAAATGGAAGTCAAACTGGAAATGTTCTATTGTCACAGAGCACACTTGTTTGCTGTCAGAAGTTGTTCCCTCGCATCGCAATATATCATGCGATTTTGTTGCAAAGCAAATGTATGGGTTTATTATGGACAACCTAAATTATGAGCCAAAAATGATTGTTCGACACATTGAGCAGACTTACCAGTACACCATCAGTTATTTGAAGGCATGGCGGGCTAAACAAAGGGTGTTGGAGATGCGGTTCGGCACATACGAGGCATCATATGATAACCTACCTCGTATGTTATCCCAGATTGCTGCTAGAAATCCTGAAAGCTTTTATGACACATACCTTGTACCAGCCTTGACTAGGGGACAAAGAATTATGCAACGAGCCTTCTTTTGCATAGGTGCTTGTGTTAGAGCATTTCAGTTTTGTCTTCCGGTGATCTGCATTGATGGCACATTTTTGACTGGAAGGTATAAAGGTCAGATACTCACCGCAATCGGTGTAGATTGCAACAACCAAATAGTTCCGCTCGCATTTGCATTTGTTGAGAATGAGAACATAGACAGTTGGTATTGGTTCCTTGAACGAGTGAAGATTTATGTTGTTGTTGCACGTCCAGATGTGTGCCTTATTAGTGATAGGCATGCAGGTATCCTGCAATCAATACTGAAATTGCAACGTGGAACTGCGACAACGCCTCCATTATGGCCCGATGTTCAAAACAGGTGGTGCATTAGGCACATGGGTGCAAACTTCTATGAGCACTTTAAGAACAAGGATCTTAAGAACCTGTTTAAGAGGTTGTGCATCCAAAATCAACAGAGAAAATTCAATGCATTATGGCAGATGCTTGATTCGTTGACTGCAGAGCTAGTGAAGGTAAGGGCATCAGGAGCAGGCACGAGTCAGGCTGCAGAGGCTAGGGATTCAATTGAGAAGCCATTTTCACACTGGATTCGAGGTGCACCTAAGGAGAAATGGTCATTCCTTTATGATACCAACGGAATACGGTATGGTATTCAGACAACGAACCATGCAGAGTGTTTCAATATGGTTATGCGTTCTTGTCGTGCCTTTCCTCTTGTGGGAATTGTTGAGTTCATCATGTATGGGTGCATGAAGTATTTCAGAGAGCGTTACACGGCTGCAAGCATAAACATCAGCAACCCCCAAATTCAGTTTTGCAAAAGAGTTACACAATATATGCAAGAGAAGATTGAAAAGACCAAACTGCACCGTGTCATATCGACAAGTACAATGGAGCATAGATTTGAGGTTCTATGCAAGGATAGAAGTGGTCGTGGTATCCGTAAAGATAGAGTGGTACAGGAGAGCTTGATTACAGTTGATGGCAAAGCCTTCTGCTCCTGCATGAAGCCTAAGTTAGTGCATTTGCCATGCTCCCATCTCATTGCGGCATGTGCAGAGTCTGCGTTGCAGCCAGGAGTATTTGTTTCACCGTACTTCAGCAAGGAAGCAGCTGTATCCACCTGGAGACATGAGGTATACGGGATTGGAATTGTGGGGCCTTTCACTCAGGATAATGAGAATAAGATGTTTATTCCTGATCCAGCCACTAAGAAAGGCAAAGGCCGCCGTCAGATACGTCGTATTCGGAATGGTATGGACGAGTCGGAAGCAAGCAAGACACAAAAGCGTTGCAGCCAATGTGGATCATTGAGTCACAACTACAAGAAGTGTCCTCAGAATGCACTTCACGATGCTGCTGACGTCGGTCCTTCCGGAAATCCCAGAGATGGAGCATCTCCTACGTTCAGACGAGCATCGGCGAGAATTGCTCGTGGAAGACATTCGGTGTCATGATCCACAATTGTATTTCAATATTTGTAATATGTAGTAATCGTGCGTCCAGTTTGTATGGAGGATATCTGTAATGTATAAATATCGTGCGTGCAGTTTGTATCGAACCTATCTGTAATATATAGTAATCGTGCGTGGAGTTTGTATCGAACCTATATGTAATGTATAAATATTACGCGTCCAGTTTGTATGAAATATATATTTACCTATGTGTTCTCATATATTTTTGAATGCAGGTATGGAGATGGACTCCTTGCTAGACCCAGTGATCGACTCGAGCCACAGGTCTTACTTTGCAGCTGTTGAGCACTGAGCCCTAGAGGTGCTACGTCCTCGTCCACCCGGGGAGGCGATCTCTATACACCACGATTGGTGTGACCGGTATGTAATGAAATATTATTGTTTATCACTTATGTATTCGTCGGTGTTCCTTTGTTTCGACATTTATGTTTGTTCTCAGGTTACGTGAGGCCGGTCTACTGACTCTGAGCCGTCTTGTCGAGGTTGGGCCTATTCAGCTCGACCGATCCCTCCTGACGGCGCTCGTTGACAGATGGAGGCCGGAGACACACACGTTCCACCTCCCGTGTGGGGAGATGACTCCTACGCTGCAGGACGTGGCCTACCTCCTCGGCCTCCCTATTGTCGGGGAGGCTGTAGGTCCGCGTGTGGTGGCGGCCTCGTGGAAGGATGAGCTGGAGGCCCGTTTTGCCCTGGTTGACCGCGTGGACGAAGCAGGTCCGATCAACGCGCACCCACGAGCATCAGGTCCTTCGAAGACCTAGTTCCTACAATTTACAGTACGTATTTATTGCATATATAAATTTAATTGTTACAATTCACATGTTCCATTGACAGTTGAAACCATTAATCTTAATTGTTTATGCAGCCTGCCCTGTTGGCTGCGGATGCCGACGAGTACAGTGTGACCAGATCGCTGGAGGCGTACCTACTTTGGTTGTTTGGTTACATCATGTTCAACAACACTCATGGCAACTCGGTCGATAGGATTCTCCTTCCGTATGCACGGGAGATTGCGGATGGGGACGAGGACGTACCGCCCTACAGCTGGGGTGAGGCGGTACTTGCAGCCACTTACCGTGGACTCTGCGATGGGTGCATGAAGACACATGGGAATGCTATCCTGTCAGGGTGCCCACTGCTACTACAGCTTTGGTCGTACGAGAGGCTAGCCGTTGGTCGGCCCTTGGTCAGCCACGAGCCTTACCACGGGGGCATGTACGGCGACGAGGAGGACGAGAGGCCCACTATGGGAACTATCTGGATCTGGCGTCAGGTATGTTCGCAACAAATCTAATTTTGTTATTTATTGTTACATGATGTATTAGCGCACTTTTAATTTTACTTATTCGGAATGCAGAGGTCCTGGGCACATGCGCGGGTTAGACGCGCATATCCTGAGTTTGTTTCGGAGCTCGACATGCTGACGCCCGAGGACGTTGTCTGGGAGCCTTACAGCCCAGAGGCTGTGGCTACCCGTGCACCAGCAGGCCTGTCTTCGCACTGCTCCGCGAATGCGAGCCTGTGGCTTACTTCCGCTGTCCTGGTTTATGACATCGCGGTTGAGGCATATTGCCCCTGGAGAGTCAGGAGACAGTTTGGGCAGCGCCAGGAGTTTCCGGTGCCCACCGCGTTGAAGCGTGTCAGTCGCCAGGACCACAGGTAATTATGAATGAACTTGGCTCATACATTCGTGTCGAATCTAACGATTATTCATGGTCCACTTTGTAGGTTGTCAAGGAGTGGCTTACCGTGCTCTGATGATTGGCTCACCAAGATCCAAACCGTGGGTGGACCAATGGGAATAGTCAGACGAGCACTTGGTCCATCCAACAGGACCACACACAGATAGCTCCTTTAGGGCTTACCTCACCTAGTACTTACCCCGGACTCGAGCTCGTCTGGTTTTTGTTGACACTCACCCGCAGCCACACCAGGCGAGGCCTCAGGATGGCTATGCCCGGCACCACGTGGAGGCACTAGCTGGAGCGGTGAGTCTCTTGATCATATTTGCATATATATATAATCATATTCATAAGATAATTCATGTGTTTCTAACTGTACCTTTACTGAATTGATGCAGCTTCGCCTTTGCAACATGATGGAGACGGACTGCTCGACTTACTTGACGAGGGTACGTGCCGGATCCCCAATGACCCAGTTTGAACAGACAGAGGCATGGTCGAGGCAGCGTGATCAGTTGCGTCAGGTAGCGCACAACTTCGGAAGCCGTGTGCAGTACGAAGACAGCCACGGGTCGTCTCAGGCCTCGTCGTCGTTCCCGTGTCCGTCGACCGTGCACGGGCCGACGTCGTAGTTCTTCCCAAGCGCAGGTAACGTACATATCTCTTTAAAATTAGATCAAGTGTTCCTACATATTTACTAATATCACATACAGGATACGATCCAGCTACTGCGTTCGGCCATACTGGAATGTTTAGAGGGACAGCACCAGTTGGCGGACCGT
Organism: Panicum virgatum; assembly: GCF_016808335.1. NCBI lineage: Eukaryota > Viridiplantae > Streptophyta > Magnoliopsida > Poales > Poaceae > Panicum > Panicum virgatum. The sequence goes on from NC_053146.1 coordinate 3,198,600, forward strand.
ATCCAGGGATGATACCGGGGCCACAGATACCGGCCTACACAGGTTAGTTTATGTTTCGTATTTTGGTTTCTACATGTCATGACAAAATATACGAGCGTACGCTAACATCCACATTTTTTGCGTAGGATTCTACCCCCATGCGGGCGCCGGATCTTCTTCTTCCTACTTTGGACCAGATAACGAGACCTTCACCTTAGACGACTTCGACAGCTTGAGTCCAGAAGAGCCTGCCGCGTAAGGTGACCCCGATGTCTTAGGGTATTCACAGCTAGGAGGTGCACCACTTGGGATCTCTCAGCAGCAGACACCGCAGCCCCTTGCGCGTCTTGAGCGACAGGTGAGGTCTCCGGATGTTCTCACCTACTCCGAGGGCCATGTCCGTGCCCAGCAGAGGGCTAAGAGGGTCCGACGCCCTAGGGGTGGTTAGATGTATCTGATGTTTATTTGTAATGAGATAGCTGTGGACCGCTTATTTGTATCCGATGTTTAAGATTGTGGTAGGTTACTTGTCATTTGTTTCTATAGATATTATTGATGTTTGTGGGTTCCATAATGCTCGTGAAATAAGGGAAGTTATTGCGATTTTTTCCCGTGATTTAATGAAGGACAAGTTACGTGCGGTAGGAGTTAGCGGCCGAGATCTTGCTGACGATGATGATGAATACACGCTCGAATAGCTCAAAATAGGTCCCTGGAAAAAAAAAGTCCCTGGAAAAAAAGGGTCTGTCGCCCCAGGGGTGGGCGACAGGTCCCTGTCGCCCGTTGGGGGGGCGACATGGCCTTTTTTTTTCCAGAGACCTCATTGCGAATTTGAAAAAAAAATTACACTTAAGGCCTGTCGCCCTATGGGGGCGACCGGGGGATATTTTTAAAATATTTCAAAACGGACATATATTTTTGAAATTTTAATTTTTAAAAAATATAAAAAAGAAAAACCGCAAACTTGGCTCACCGAGGCAGCAGCCCAAGGGCTCTTCTGCTTCTCTGCTGAAATAACACAACCGAAGCGGGAAGAAGAAGAGCGGAGCAGCGGCGGCGGCATGGCGGCGCGACTCCTGCGCGATGTGGCATTCGCTGCGGCCCGGTCGGCGCGCGGCCACCGCGTCCCCGACCCCTCCGGCGCCTTTGCCGGTCCTGGAAGCCGAGGCACCGCCCCTGCCACTCTGGTCTGTCCGCTCCCCATCCGAAACCCCTTGCTCAGCTTCCTGCGCTAACCCTAGCTCCGTGCGCGTGACGCCCCGTTGCCGCCCCGCGGTGAGTGGCTGGCTGGGAGGCGAGGATCTCGTCGGCGTTCCCATAGTTCACTCGCGCGGCAAGGCGAGCGAGTTTGGGGGTATCGGTTTTCATTTTTACTTCATGGAGTCAAGCGAGAGAGCATTTCGAAATGTACCGTGCGTTCTAGTTCTTGTTCTCGTTGTCGTTGCCGTTGCCGTAGATTGATTTTCACTTCTTGCAGTTGTACTGGTCAAATGTTTTTTTTTCGTTCAAAACGGGTAATCCATTCTTTAAGACAATCCAGCTTTCCATCTATGAACACAAGCACACAAAGAAATGAGCAGACCTCTCTGCTACGAGGGATCATAAATTGAACGCACTGATTGACTGATTTCTATTTTCTCCATCTCACTTGTGTAAATCATCAAGATAAGTAGCATCCAAAGAACTGACCTTCCTGTCTCGTGTAAAAGATTATGATTTTCATTTTCGTGGTCATCGGCACCAACTTCAGCCTGTGAAACTATCCGTCTCCATGCCTAAACGTAAAACCATAAAGTCTCCATGCTAGCATTTCCTTCAGCATTAGCAAAGTGACCTCAAACCTGTGATGGAATTTTACCAATGACCGATCGATCAGCTTCTCCATGGTAGAATATCTTCAAACATTTGACATGGGCAACTGCATACTCTCACAATTTTTTTTTAACTCTAGATGAGCGTGAGAACCATTGCAAGCAAGGAACTGAACCACCTTATGGCCTTGGTTGAAACTTAGGGTACAGAACAAACTTATGGTGTTGTTTGCATCGTTGCAAGTCTTAAGGCTCAATGCTCACAGAAACATGATCCCTGAATATATGCTCTGTTTGTTTTGTTCCACATTCTCAATCACATCTTTTTTCCTCTCGACTCAAAAGTCAATGAAAGTTTCATTTCTAAATTTTCTCACTGTGTAACAAAAAAAAGTAGTTTATCACTGATGTTTATGTTAGCTAATTGGATTGATGGGTAGTTTACCTTGCTGTAGTGTGGGACCCAGGAGAATTTATTCTGGCCCCAAATCCTTTCATGTGCCTTTCGAAAATAATTTTCACTCGCATTTTTTTGATGATTGCTATTACTGCTTAAACAAACCTATCTTGATCAAATCAGACAGCCTACATTTCCAAGAAGGCAACAACTCAGAACCATATTCAGTTTTGTGTGTTGCTAGTTGAATGAAGAACACAAGTGGTCTCACAAGTGTGCCAATTGAAAAGCAGTCATCTTACAATTTGAAATATCCCTAATGATAAATCTATGACTGCCACTGCACGCTTTTGGGAACTATATATGCCCCCCTGCTGGTCACAGCCCAATAACATAGACAACTTTTCCTTGGTTCAATACTATGATATTAGACAAACAAATTAAGTTAAGATTTGTCCTTGCTCCATCTCCTTTTTCTGTTTCGTTTTGGTTCTATCACCCTACATGTAATTCAACATTTTCATTAGTTTTTTATGCATCTATAAGAAGGCAATGTTTTCACTGAGCTAATTACAAATTTCCACACAGGGCCTTCGTCATTATGCAGCACCATCCAGTGAAGCAGTGGGGAACTTAGAGATGAGCTTGGAATTGGATGCACCCAAACCAAAGCGTAATCGATCACGTATCTCAAGGAAAAGCGGAACAGCCATGATGCTTCCACTCCATTTCCATTACGAAGATGTCCTACGTCAGGATCTGTTGCTGAAACAGAACCATGTCAATATCATGCAAGTTCCTGGATTGTATGAAATCAGATTAGCACCAAAAGCAGGTTCTGATTTGAGGGTTCCAATTGGAAAATTGGCTATGGAGATTTTGAGTGGCCAGAGATTCAAAGAGGTACAAATAAAGTGACCCTTTTGCTAAAGCAAAAAAGTCTGCTCGAACCAATCCATTCATTGGGGTTGGCAAAGACAGTGGCAGTGCCTTTGCAAGGCAAAGTGTTCTCCGAGGGCATGCAATGTACAATTTCTTGGTCAGAATTGACAGTGGTGTCCATGTTAGATTCTCGTGCCGAAATTCGGGAAAACACCATAAAGTTCTTCATGGAGACGGAGTTCTGTGAGTTCTCCCCGGAACTGGAAGATCACTTTGAGATCTTTGAGCATATCTGAGGATTCAACGTGACTATCGTCACTTCGGCCGACACAAAAGATGAGACCTCGCTACTGTGGAGTGGCTTCATGCTAAATGATGAGGGGGAAACCAAGTAAGGTAATAGTTCCTATCTTTATTCCCGCTTAATGTCCCGGACATTGTACTTGCTGCCCTCCTTGAACTGAACCTTCAGTTGACTGTTTGGCAGGGGCTGAAGGTGGTCACTTCTCTCAAAATGGATTTTGGTGGTTATTGCTCAAGCAGTACAATGCAGCATCCATCAGTTTTGTAGAGTGAATGAATGAAGCTTGCGTGATTGTTATGTGTAGCGATGTATGGAGCTCATGTTTAATTGCTACATTTAATACTGTATGGACTTAATAATGTAGTAGGATCCAATAGGTAAGTTTTTGCTTATTTCTGTGGGTCATGCCAAAGTAGTAGCATGGAATGCTCGTTGCTGTTTGTCAAAACCATTGCAAGAGAGGGCAAAGGAACGAAGCTCAGCTTCAGTACATGTAGTACTGTGAACTTGATCTTCGCAACGAGTTGCATTTTGCTTGTCTCTGGCTCCTGTCCTGTAGTGACATGGAGAGCTTGCGTGTTTCTCGAAATCATTGTAAGAGGGCATATTTCCTTGTGTTCCAGATAATTTTTTCAGCAGCACGGTGTACAATTTGTCTGTTGTTGGAAATTGCAGAAGGCTGCAACTCGTGCAATATGATGAAACTTTCAAACACAGGTATTGTACACCTGTATATCTAGAATCAGACTCTGAATGGTGTCTAGTTCTGCAACTAGCAGTAGAATGGTCGTTTTATGATCAAGGATGAAAACGGGGCGCAGCTGATCTTGAGGTTGAAAGCGTAATGGTTCTTGTAAGCGATGGTGTAATCAAGCGTCGGCACCTTAGATGAAGTAAGGGTATTGATCTAGATGTTGATAAATGATGACAGATTGAGTTTCAGAACGGCATGTCAATTGACCAAGTTTGAGTTTCAGAACGGCACACTATCTTAAACCAAGAAGCTTACTAGTACTTCTTCCAGGCAAATGCTACAGAAAGAGAGATCAATGCTGCACAAGATTGGCAGCAGAACCGAGCCAAGCTGACCATCTTGTTCCTTTGCTGAAATTTTGAGTTCTACGTGTAGTGGCACGGCAGTTAAGGGTTGACATGGCACGGCAGTGGTGTTCTCACATAGTTCAGAGATTCTTTTTTCGGGGTTCGCTAGTTTGCGGGCGACCGTAACTTTTGCTCTGTACGGTCGATTTTCTGACTTTTTTTTCCATTTTTAGTACCTTTTTTGTCGTTTTGTGATAAAAAAAATTCTGAAAAGTTTTCAAGGGAAAAAATTGAGGAAGCGAAAAAATTTGACGAGAAAAGTTGGAAAGGAAAATTTTCAAAGAACAAACAAATAAAAATTGGGGAGAAAACTTTTACATTCAAAACGAAAAAAACACTGAAAAAATTTTTATGCATCCAAACAAAAAGAAAAAGCTCTGAAAAAAATTCATCCAAAATCAGAAGAAAATTCAAGAAAATTTTTTTGCAAAAAAAAAAAAATTACCTGCGCGGCGGCGCCGCCGCTCCGCCGCCACGGTCCCGCCCCGGCGCGCTGGTGCCGCCGCGGGCTGTTGGCGCCGGGAAGGGAGGCGGAGGTGCGGCGTGCGGAGGGGAATGGAGGCGGCGGCGGGCACGGCCGGAGCAAGCACGCGGGCGCGGTGCTGCCGGCGGAAGACGAAGCGAGCCAAGGTGGAGGAAGGAGAAAATGAAAAAGGGGAAAAGAGAAAGGTGAGAGCGGAGGGTTGAGTCGACCGTGACAGAATTGGGTCTTTTTTCCCTTTCTTCTGAATCACAAACTTTGAATACATACACATGCCAAAATGCATGCGTACTGGATTTTTCTTTTCATTATCTATTTGAATGGAACTGAACTGATTCTTGAAAAAGAGTGTAAAAAAGGGCATTATGTGTAAAGATCAGCCACACAAGCTCCGATCCATTCGAGTTTGATCGACAACTAGATCACCAATTTTAACGGAATAACACATGAAGAAGCAGAACACATAAGCCCAAGGGCACCATGAAAATCAACATAAATGCGCGTCCAGAATCTTGGCGAGCACTTCCTTGACAACAGCGGGGCAACGCCTCGCCAGATGCTCGACGTCATCCGTCGCCATGACCGCTCTCGTGTTCCTCCCAGCAGCGATGAACTCCAGGCACTTATCCTTGAGCTTCCAGCACTGGTGGTGCTCGGCTACCACCAGCATCGGCAGCACCGTGCTTGCGCTGAAGCTGTGCTTGCACAGCTTGTTCTCAGTGACCGGCTTCAGGTCCTTGAGATTGTACCGGTCAGCCGCCACGATCAGATCCTGGGCTATCACGGCGGCCTCTTCCCTCGCGTTCGTCACCGTCGCCGGCAGCGAGTCGGTGTGCAGGTAATGCAGCAGGGCCTCGAACGCGTCGGGGTGCATGTCGCAGATGCGGATGTGGCTGCTGCCGGTGGCCTTCTCCTTGGCTGGGCCGAAGAAATCCTCAATGAAGACCGACGACCGGGCGGCGAGCACGAGCTTGTGCGCGGCGAACACCTTGCCGCACACCTCGAAGTCCACTTCCGCGCCGCCCTGCTTGGTCTCGAGAAGGCGGCCGAGATCCGCGGGCAGGCCGACATGGAGATGGAGGAGCGCAGCGCCGGTGCAGGCGCCCTGCTTGATGCTCCCGCCGGCGCCGCTGCCTGCTGGACTGATGGTCGCGGCGGCGGCTTTGGTATTGGCGCCGACATGGCAGAACGCCAGAGGCGCGCGGCCGTTCTCTCTCAGGCGATCACGTCGTCAGTTGTAGACCTGCAAATCACGCCTTCGCGTGATCTTCCAAACGAACTACCAGATTTATTGGTTTTGGTTGTTGATTATATCGCACACCCTAATTGTACTAATTATCAATTTTTGCCCAATTAGTATGCAGCAAGAAATCACTTTTGTAAATTACTGCGTACAAGAGCACAGTGATCCCAAGCATCTTGAATCGTCATTGGAACTCCAGAAGAACACCACTGTCATGGCACAGCTGCTCCAGTACAGGTGCACAATTACCCGCAAAAAAAGGACAGGTGCACAATGGATGCTGCTCGTCTTCAAAATCGCAGAAAGCACATAATTAAGGTGAATGTGATGATCCAAATGCGCAGAAAGACGCGCATATAGGAAAGGAGAAAGTCCAATTTATATCCTTCAACTATAGTAAAAATCTATTTTAAACTTTTCAACTGCAAAACCGGACAACATAGGCCATCCAACTGTCGAAACCGAACTCTTACGGTGGTTTCGAAGGTGGTTTTATTTTTTTAAATAAAAATTCTAGTTAGATCTAAAAAATCAATACTAATTTATTTTAAATTAGAAAAATATGAAATTAGTATTAAAAACTTTCTAAAAATATAAACTATCTATTATTGCTCTATTTGAATCTTAGTTATTCAGAAAAAAAGGCATAACCACAAATATCCAAATATTATGAACATAAAACTTTTGATGCTTATTTCATGATTTTCTAACTTAAAATGAGTTACTTATGAATTTTTTCGTTGAAAATTGAATACTTTTAATTCTCACAAAATTGAAAACCACCTAAGGGGCTAAATTTGTCTGGTTTCAACAGTTGGATAGTCTCTGTTATCCGATTTCATAGTTGATGGTTGAAAATTGAATTTTTGTGATAGTTTGATGGCGTAAAATAAATTAAACCGAACTTTTTCCTATAGGGAAACATAAACCTCACAACACTTATTGAAAAGTGACCCAAGTACCACACGATTACAACGTATGCTGAAACTAAAATAACTTCGTCAATACAGGCCAGTGTTAAGCTTGCCGTAGTATTTCTCTGGAAGAAAAGAATGACCACTGCATCTCTAATGTTTTTTAAGAATACCAAATAAACACCAAAAGGAGCATCTGAAAACAGCAAGCAAAAATGAAAGTGAAGAGAAGCAAATGATCAAGCCGCAGATTGTATTGATCTCATCATCACATATAAATACATGTACACGATGGAGCGAGTCCAACGGGAGCGAGCGCAGCGAGCGGACACGCGGTGAACTCGCGTGGCGAGCGGCGGACGTGCGTGGCGAGCGTGGCTAGCGCGGCGGGCGCGCACTGGCACGCGTGGCGCGCAAGGCGGGCACATTACGCGCAGCCGTTACGCTAGGCCGTTAGCCTATGCAGAGCTGGTCAAGGCATCGGATCGCTATCACCCCCCCCCCCCCCCCCTCAGTCTTGACGGTCGGCTGAAAGTCCGGCTTGACGACGGCGAGACTGTCCCGGAAATCGTTGAACAGCAATGTAGATAGCCCATTTGTGAAGATGTCTGCGAACTGGTGAGCGCTCGGAATGTGTAGAACCCGGAGCTCGCCGAGACCAACCGTCTCATGCACGAAATGAATGTCGAGCTCGATATATTTGGTGCGGCGATGATGGACCGGGTTCTTGGACATGTACACCGACGATATGTTGTCGCAGTACGCCACTGTGGCCTTGGGGACGACGCAATGGAGCTCGCCTAGAAGGTGTCGAAGCCAAGTGCACTCTGCGACGGCGTTCGCCACGGCGCGGTACTCTGCCTCTGCGCTGGAGCGGGACACCGTCGTCTGGCGCTTCGAGGACCATGACACCAGAGAGTCACCGACGAAGACGCAAAAACCCGACGTGGATCGACGGGTGTCAGGACATCCCGCCCAATCCGCGTCGGAATACACCATGAGCACCGGAGTTGCAGAGGCTTGAAGCTTGAGCCCGTGTGTAGTCGTGCCCTTGATGTAGCGGAGGACCCGTTTTAGCATGGCGGAGTGGCAGTCGCGAGGCGCGTGCATAAGCAAGCAGAGTTGCTGCACTGCGTAGGCGATGTCGGGATGAGTGATCGTCAAGTACTGGCGAGCACCGGCCATACTCCTGTAGGAGGACGCGTCGTCGATTAGTTTGCCATCAGAGCTCGACGTCTTCGGGTGGGTGTCAGCCGGGGTGGCAACTGGCTTGCAGTTCGTCATCCCTGTGCGCTCCAGGAGGTCGAAGGCGTACTGGCTCTGGGAGAGGAAGAAGCCATCCTTGTCCCGACGGACATCGATGCCTAGGAAGAAGCGCAGAGGTCCCATGTCCTTGACAGCGAACGTCGACTGCCGCTTGCCGACGATGGAGCACAGAAGTGATGTCGAGAAGGCAGTAAGGATCATGTCGTCGACGTAGAGAAGGAGGTAGGCCATATCGTTGCCATGCCGGTACACGAACAAAGACGAGTCAGAGCGTGTTGGAGTGAAGCCGATGGTAGTAGCATAGTTCGCGAAGTTGGTGAACCACGCATGCGGTGCTTGCTGTAGTCCGTAGAGCGACCGCGACATCATGCAGACGGCGTCAGGCTGAGACGGGTCGACGAACCCCGTGGGCTGCTGGCAGAAGACTTGCTCGTCGAGGTGGCCGTGGAGGAAGGTGTTGGACACGTCAAGTTGGTGGGCAGGCCATTGCTTGGAAGCCACAATGGTGAGCACCGTGAGGATGGTCGCCGGCTTCACGACGGGGGTGAAGGTTTCACCAAAGTCGATGCCTGGGCGTTGGTTGAACCCGCGGACAACCCATCACGCATTGTACCGCTCGAGACTCTCGTTGGTGTTGAGTTTGTGTTTGAACACCCACTTGCCGGTGATGATGCGTGCGCCGTGAGGCCGTGGCACGAGACGCCACGTCCGGTTGGCCAGCAGTGCGTCGTACTCTAGGCGCATGGCAGCGAGCCAGTTGGGGTCCTTCAGAGCACGGACAGACGTCGGAATGGGGGAGATGGTTGACGTCGAGGTGGCCAGCGCGTACTTGGGGTTCGGCTTGAACACCTCGGCGCGAGAGCGTGTCACCATCGGGTGGCGAGGGAGTGGCGAGGCGTGGTCCCTAAGCACCGGGTCCGCTGTTGAAGCGGACGCAGTCGGTGTCGCCGCCGTTTCTGGTGGCACGGATGCAGAAGGAGTCGGCGAGAGCAGCGGCGGCGCGTGGCCCGCGGACGGCGCAGGTGAGCAGTCGAGCACCGGGGGCGGTCCGGACGGTGGTGTACCGATGTCTCCATGTTCCGTCGCGGCAGAGCGTGGTCGAGGGGGAGGGACGGCGTCATCATTGTGGAACGGCGGCGGCGGAGGGCTCGACATAGTCGCAGTCGCGGGAGACAGCCACCGGAACGGAAACCGGGCCTCGTCGAAGACAACATGGCGCGACGTGTAGACGCGTCGTGCCGCAGGGTCGTAGTAACGGTAGCCACGGTGATCCGCCGGGTAACCGAGGAAGATGCACGCGGTCGACCGCGGGCTCAGCTTGTGCGGCGTAGTCGACGATAGGTTGGGGTAGCACAAGCACCCGAACACTCGTAGCTCGGTGTAGGAGGGAGGGGTGCCGAGGAGCAGCTCGAACGGCGTCGTTGTGCCGGTGGCCCGGCACGGCCGTCTGTTGAGGAGGAATGTGGCGGTGGCGAGAGCCTCGGCCCAGAACGAGGTGGGTGCGGCGCTGTGGACGAGGAGCGTGCGCAGGATCCGCTCGGCCTTCCCGTTCTGCTGGGACGTGTGCGGGCATGAGAGCCGCAGAGCGACGCCGTGCTCGGAGAAGAAGCTGCGCATGGTGTAGTTGTCGAATTCCCGCCCATTGTCAGTCTGCAAGGCCAACCAAGGCAAACCAAACTGCGTGCGAATGTAAGCGTGAAACACACGAAGCAACGCCAGGACATCAAACTTGTTACGGATAGGGAAAGTCCACACATAGTGAGTAAAATCATCCAGCAAGACAAGATAATATTTGTAACCGGAGTTGCTGTAAACGGGAGACGTCCAAACATCCGAATGAACAAGTTGAAAAGGGAAATAAGAGACTGTATTGGAGGATGAAAAGGGTAGTCGAGTGTGTTTGCCAAGCTGACAAGAATGGCAGACATGGGCAGCTGATTTATTACAACGGAAATCAAATGATCGCAGAACTTGAACCAAAGAGTGGCTGCCTGGATGTCCCAGGTGTTGATGCCAGAGATCCACCGTCTCCGCCGAGGCGCTGAATGCAAGGTTCCGGGGCTGGCGTAGAGGGTAGAGCTCGCCGGAACTCTCACATCGGAGCATCACCGTGCGAGTTGGAAGATCCTCAATGGAGAAGCCATGAGGGTCAAATTCGATGGAAACATTGTTATCACGAGTCAGCTTGCGAACATAAATGAGATTTGTAACAATGGAAGGTGAAACGAGTACATTGTTTAGGGAGAGGGGGGGGGGGATCCTGTCGGAATGGTGGCGGCTGCGGTGTGAGACACCGGCAGCTGGGCACCGTTGCCGACAGTGATGGATGTGGGAAAATGGAGTGGTCGAAGGGAATGAAGGTTACCAGGGGAGGACGCCATGTGTGTGGAAGCGCCGGAATCGACGAACCACTCGGAGGAGCTCGGCGGGTACTGCTGCGGGACGCCGGTGGACTGGAGCGCGGCGAGGAAAGCGCTCTGGTCCCAGGCGGTCGACGGGGCAGGCGGGAAGCTGGGGGACGCCTGCTGCTGGGCCAACATGGCATGGACCAGGCCTGGACAAGGCCGGTCCATGGGTTGTAGCCGGCCGGCCAGTTGGGGCGCTGCTGAGGAGCGCCGGCTCCATTGCCGCCGCCGCCGCCGGCTGAGGAAGAAGCACCGCCAGAAGGGGACCCGCGACCACGCCTCTTGTTCTTGGATTTGGGGCGTTGGCCACTGGATCCGGAGGCGGCAGTAGAGGGGTTGGAGCCATTGGTGATCGAGGAAGATCCGCCAGTGGAAGAAGCAGAGTGGCCGGCGACGAGCGCGAGGCCGGCCTCCATCTTGGAGTCGTGGTCGTCGCTGACTTCCTCAAGAAGAAGGTACGAATAGGCAGTGGCGAAGGTATGGGGTGGGGATTTGGACTTGATTACCGGCTTGACGTGACGGTATTTGGGGTGGAGGCCACGGAGGAGGTTGAGGACTTGACTTGGCTTGAGCTTGGTGCAGTAGTCGCAGATGGACATGTCCCCCTGCTGGACGCCGCGGAATTCAGCTTCAAGGATCACCGCGCGCTACGCGGTGATGTGGGGCTTGTGGATGATGTCGAAGACGGGCTTGGAGACGGTGGTGTAGATCCAATTGACGATGCAGTGGTCGATCATGCACCATTCGGCGGTGCACTGCGCCATCGGTGTTGGAGCCCGAACATGGTGCTCCAGCCCTTACTTCCCGAGGACGGAGTCCAAGAAGGAGCGCCATTGGGTGTAGTTGGATTCCTCAAAGTCGAGGACGACGGCGACGTGGGAGCGGATGTTCACCGTCTAAAGGACAGCGGCTGATGCAGGCTGAGGGGGCTCGACGTCGGAGAGATCATCGGAGGAAGCAGAGGAATGGGCAGGGGAGTGCGCCATGGGTGCGGAAGCAGAGGTGGTGCCGAACGCGTTATCCAGGGAGGAAACGCCGGTCACTGATACCATGAAGAGAAGCAAATGATCAAGCCTTAGATTGTATTGATCTCATCATCACATATAAATACATGTACACGATGGAGCGAGTCCAACGGGAGGGAGCGCAGCGAGCGGACGCGCGGTGAACTCGCGTGGCGAGCGGCGGACGCACGTGGCGAGCGCGGCGGGCGCGCACTGGCACGCGTGGCGCGCAAGGCGGGCGCAGTACGCGCGGCCGTTGCGCTAGTCCGTTAGCCTATGGAGAGCTGGTCAAGGCATCGGATCGCTATCAGAAAGCTTTGATGAGACGCTTGCTCCTCGCCATCCTTGTGTCCAAAATCTCAACGATCACATCCTTCACGGCAGAGGGGCTGCTTCTTGCCAGATTCTCAATGTCGTTCGTCGACATGATCGCCCACGCGTTCGCTCTAGAACTGATGAACCCTAGGCACATCTTCTTAAGCTTGCAGCACTGGTATTGCTCCGCTATTGCCAGCATCAGCAGGACCGTGCTCACGCCGACATGGCTGCACAGCTTGTTCTCCGTCAGTGACTTGAGATCCTTCAGGTTGTACTGGCCGGCGGCGATGAGGAGATCCTCGGCGAGCACGGCCCCATCTTTCAGTGAATTCATGGTCATCTCCGGCAACGAGTCGGTGTACATGAAATTCAGGAGGGCCTCGAACGACTCCGGGTGCATGTCGCTGATGCGCACGTAGCTGGTGTCCTTCTCCTTGGTCGGGCCGAAGAACTCCTCCTTGAAAACTGCCGACCGGGCGGCGAGCACGGACTTGTGCGCGGCGAAAATCTTGCCGCCAACCTCGAACTCCACATCTGCCCCTTCCTTCGTCGCCAGGAGGCGGCCTAGATCTATCCGCGCGTGCAGCCCGGACAGCGGCGGCGCCCTGGCCCTCAGGACGGGCGGTTCCGGCGGCGGCTGTCCCCTCGGCCCATCAGATGACCGCGGTGGTGCTGGCCTCCCGACGGATGGATTCACCGGGGCAGGCGTTGGCGGCGGCGCCTTCTCGCCGGATGGACTCGAGTGGCTAGAGAGCGTGACGACGACACCTCGGCGGCTGGCTCCGAGCTCTGGCCGACTGCCCGCCGGAAAAACGGTGAGGTCGCATTCGCATCGGATCGCGAAGTGATCGCCGCTCTTGAAAAACTCCACGAAGTGCTCGCGCGAGACGAAGCACTCGTAGCCGCACGCGTCCCCCTTCCGGCCGAAGGCGGCGGCGACCTTGCCGGACGTGAGACACCGCGCCCCGCCTCTCACGTCGCGCATCATCAAACTGAACATCACGTGGACGTCCCCCCCAGCGGCGGCAGCGGCGGCCATCTTCGTCCATCAGGAGGTAGAGGGACATGAACCCGGTGGTGCCGGCGAGCCTCCCGTTGGGGTAGAAGACGACGCGCCAGGAGTGGCCGCCGACGTGGACCGGGGCAGATTTGATGCAACTGCCGTTGGCCGGCTTCGTGGCCTCCGAGTAGGAGCCAACGGTCATCGTGAGCACCTCCTCGTCGCACGGCGGCGGCGGCATGGCCGTCGACGCCGGCGTGGCAGATCGAGCGCAAAGAGACGCGGGCGCGCGCAAGCTTAGCTTCCTAGGGCCGGCGATGGAAACGATAGGAGTTCACGAGATTCACGCGAGGATTTTATCACGCAGGATCCAAGCTAGTGTCATTTCGGTTTCCGTGCAATATATATATATATATATACCATTTATATATGGTATATATAATAATATAAGCTTGCTTTTTTCCATGGTATAAGACTGTAATTCCTTCCCTACGTTGTAGGCATAGACCATGTCGTATTCGTATAGTAATTATAGTAGAGGTGGTAAAGAGACTAAAAAATTTAATAATGTAAGATCTTTGTCGTGTGTTGCACAAGACAAAGGCTTTGCCATGTGGAAATATGTTTTTGTCGTGTGCCAAAATTTTTAGCAAATAATACAGTATATAAAGATATCAAATTGGATTACGATAAGAGTACTAGATAAGTCATAATCTATTATCACCTCGAGTACTACTTGTACTCGCGCATTGTGCATCCTTAACAAACAAGGATAACACTTAAGAAAAAGAAGCGATAGTAATCGAGCTGGTATCTTCTGTGCATTAATTAACATAAATAAATTTTCAAACGCCAAGTCTCGTCGCATCGATCATAGAATACGTACGCATACGTCGCCGTCACGTGTCGAGAACTCTCTCTCTCGATCGATTATTCGGCGGCGATGTCCCCGTTGTACGCGCCCTTAGCTGCCAGTGCCGAGGATGACGACGACCTGATCCGCACGTTGCTCCCGGAGGAGGTGACCGTGTCCACCGTCGTCGCGAGGGCGGTCGGCACCGGGCACCATGGTTTCCTTTACCGGTAACAAAAAAAACCGGAGGTCACCGATAAACACGTTTATCGAATTTATCGGAAAATTCTCGGATTCGACGTTTTGTTTTCGGACGAAATTTCAAAAAAATACCTCATTTTGTACGGAGAATAACATAGATTATTTTCAAACAATCTAAAAGCGAAAAAGATATAACAATGCATAGAAATGAGAAATATGGCTATCACGAAGCAACAGATAGTCTGTTCAACATGGAGTTTCAAATATTGCACACGAAGATGCTCAATCCCAAATATTACAGTCTCCATCCATAGTTCCAATTCCAAGTACCAACAATTACTACATAGAATAGTCCATGGTCCTAAATATTAGAAGCACACGAAAAGACAAGCTCAAACCCAGGCAAATAACAATTCATTTTGCATGGACCCTCGAATCTGACTTTCAGGCTTCAGTACAAGGTCTTGACAGAACGTTTATTCATCCTTTTCGAGCTCGGACGGAGAGGGATTCCCTTATCCTTACCAGCTGATAAGAGAATACAAATTAATCAATAGTGGACCAAAATTTTCCATTGCAAGTTGATCAATAGTGGACCAAGATTTTCCATAGCAAGTTGTTCAAGTACTAGTACAAGGAACATTACCTCCTTCCTGAGTTGTCGAGCCTCCCTCTCCAAGTTCATTTGCATCACCGGAAGCATGAACAGCATCACCATCACCTTTAATAAAATTAATATTTCAGCAAATCTACAGTATATAATATGCAGAATCCCATCAAAAATTAAACTTACCATTGCCTTCACTGTCATCAGAACTACTCTCCCCTGAATCAGCATAAACAGGGCTAACTTGCTGATCCGATTCTGATTCATAATCAGAGAAAATATCTTCAAATTCTTCCTTCCTTTTCTTACCCCGTTTCCCACCAATCTTATTTTAAAATGCAGCCACCTCTTCATCACTAATCCCTAACTCATCTATAACAAGTCTGCTAGGATTAGGGGATTCGGGCCTCTGGTCATCACGTTCATCTAGAGTCGGTGCGGACTCACTCCTAGAGGTGCACAACCAATCCATGATCGGGTTCCTTTCATCATACATAGTCACATCTATTAGGGTGCTACAAGGATCAGAATCTCTTTCATGCTCCTTGTTGGTTTGCATTTCTTGAAGGTTTTGCATGTCAGTTACGAAATGTTGGATACGCAACTTCAAATTATAATGTACAAAAACCAACTTGTGAAGCTTATCGTAACTTAACCGGTTCCTCAATTTGGTGTGCACCAAGGCAAATGTGCTCCAATTTTGCTCACACCCACTAGAGGACATGCATTGTGAGACAATACGCCTTGCAACCTCTTGTAGTTCACTATAGTCTCCACCATATTGATCCCACCAATCAGCTAGGAAAATGATGGTAAATGAAATAAGAATTCAAACATAAGAAAGCAACAAAATAATGCACATTAAAAAAAATTAAACATGCAATTACTTGCACTACACCGGCCATTAAGAGCCGATTTTCGAGCCTCCGCTCCTCCAAATAACCCTCCCTGTTTTGAGAAGAAAGTAAATTGATCGATTGCAGCAGAAGCCTTTGAAGATGAGCCTGCAAGCTTCTTGATGGCCAATGTGACAACATGTCTGACTTTGGTTTCCTTGCAAGCTTGGAAGTGTACAGTGCTTTATGATCAAGTGCGGCAGCTAACAAAAAATAAAATAAAATCAGCAATCTTAATAATTAGTGATGCATGAAACAACAACATGAATTGAACAATTTATCAATTAAGCCCTCACCTGCAAGCATAAGTGTATCATTGACAAGATAATCAAGTCTTCCTTGGACTTTTTCCAACACCCTATTCTGTAGATTTTTTTGGATGGTATTATCACTTAAATTGCCACATATTTCTGCCATAGATTCCATCATTTTTGGAATGAATGCAGATATAGAATAGAACTCCTGTTGCTGATCAGCTAAACGAAGTACATAATAGATTGGGGAGACAGCTTTTAACACCACTTCCATTTGACTCCACCATTTTTTGCTGGTCAAACAATCATATGTGAAATCATGGTCAGCCTTACCAGCCCACACACATTTCTCCCAGTCATCAGATACCATCCATTGCTTGAACTTATCTTGTCTATCCCAAAAACTCTGGAGAAAAATGAAAACAGTGCCAAATCTAGTGGCATTCCACCGAATCAGCTCCCTCCCTATCTTTTCTCTCATCATAGCATGCAGCCTACAAATAAAAAACATGACAACAAGAACATCATTGAGTATCACCGGTTGCATTTACAGACTTATGGAAGAACATGCGTCCATTGCAATATATCATGAAGTTAATGATGGACATCATGGTAGGACCTGTAGATGCAGCAGAAAAAACACAACGCTAAGTGCACAAGATTAATTATTTCAATATGGACAGTACAATAAAATATAGGCCTACAAAGGTACAAGTATTCACCTGTCCATGAATCACACATGACAGTAACCCCATAATCTTTCCAATCATCCTTGAAGGCAGCCATGTGAGCCTCCATGTCAGCATAATTCATATCCAGCAAGGCACCATCTATTTCTTTCCCACGTGGAATTGGCACTCCTTCACCAAATTGTTGGGTTAACTTAATTGCTGAGCGGAAGTATGGGCAGTCCGCTTTTCTTCCGGGAATATCATTAGCATGAAACCATTTTGACCAAGCTTTCCCAAGCTGCTCTTTGGCAACCCCCTCTAGCATAACATCCACCCGAGGTTGTGCTTGGGCCTTACTGCGAGCCAAATCAACATCAAAAGGAGCATTGGAAGAACTTCCAGGACCTTTATAGTATCTATCAATCGTAGTTTGATGATTAGCTGAATAACTTGCACCAGTCTTGTTACAAACAGACTTGCCAAAAGATGAAGAATTATCTTGCTGCATGGCGGAATTAGAATCCCTTAGAGACTCTCTCATTGCCATCTCAATCTGTGCTTCTTCATCAAGAGGGATGCTTGTCCTACCAGATACCCTTTCTGTTGCCACCTCCTTTTCAACATAGAGACGAAGATTAGTACTTCTCTTCCTTCTTATTCTTCCTGATGCAAATTCATCTGCCATTATATTCTTAATATGCGTTGGCACATTTTTACACTCCACTACATTCCCAGTTATTCCACCAAGATGCTCCCTTAGACGAGATACACCACCACCCTTTTTTGTTTTAAAACAATAGTAGCACAGAAATCCAGCCCCATTAGGTTTGGGGTAAGGCTCGCCATGGCTCCATGTGACCTCAATTGGTCCATTTAACTTCACCACTCTCCCTGCAGGAACACATACAAACTCAACTTTAATTTATGTAGCACACTTGCCAATTAAATCAACTCAACTTTAATTTATGCAGCACACTTGCTAATTAAATCATTGTATATCATTGTATATCACGGATTGAACTTGTTCAATAGTACAGATCAAGAATTGTTCAATAGTACAGATCAACACTTGCCAATTAAATTTATGCTGCACACTTGCCAATCTAAACTCTAAAATCTAAATCTCACAATACTACTAAGGGAGCTACTCAAATCAGCACTTCAAAACAAGATAAATAACCAACATTTCACAATGACAGTCTAATAAGCAACTAGTTTGCCGATTTACCATATTTTGCAGTCACCTCCACTCCACCGTTACTGTCCGTTGTTCCCTTAGGAATGGCACCACTGTATGATGTGCCGGTGGCACCACTGGAGGATGCACCAGCGATGCCTTTACCTCTGCAGCGGCGTTGCACCGCATCTTGCTCAACAGCATCATCAGGACCTCGCGTGGGACGCGCAGGCGCATCATCTTCCCTTCCCCCATCCATTGCCATCACCACTCCGAGATGCTGAAATTGAAAAGGCTCAGCTTACCTTGCTACAATCGGCAAGCACTGCTGAAATTTAAGAGGCTCACCTTCTCTGGTAGCCTAGTCAAGGCGTCGGGGAAGGCACAGGGCCGGTACGGCGTCAGGGAATCGGGTCCCGGCAGCGGCGGCGCCTCCCTCCAACGCCAAATGCCCAGGTGGCGCGGTGCCGGCAGTGGCCCAGGAGCTCGATTTCTCCTGGAGGCCGGTGAGGGCGAGGGACCGGAGCTCCTAGAGGCTGGAGCTAGGCGAGGCCGGCGAGGGAACTCGAGCGGGCGGCCGCCGGTCAGGCGCAGTCGAGGGAATCGCTACTGCTCTACTTCGCTAGGGTTGGGGTGGCTTGGCAGGAGCAACGCGGGGTAGCCTGTGGCCTGCTTTTGGTTTTGGGCCGAGCCATATTCAAAAGAAACGAAAATTTTGACCGGCAAATAAAAATAACCGGGCCCCACCGAAAAACGTGATTTTTGGTTTTATTGGAATTTTATCGCCGAGAGGATGGGTGTGGTCTGCCTGTGTAAGGACGGCTCGTGCAACAAGCTCCACCGCGCGAAGCTGGCCCAGGTCTAAGACCTTCACGGAGGCGTTTGCTACCTTCTGTTTTTCCATCTGTGGATAAGCTAGCTAAGCTATAATAGTAGTAGTGTGTTTCTCATAATTAGTCAACAACTTTTCTTGCTTTGTGAAGGAGGGGGGGTGCTAATGGGCTTCGGACCAGGCCAGATGTTTAGGCTTGGATTTGGGGTGCCCTGGGCCCTTTTCAAGGCCTGTTTCCTAAGTGAGTTCTGGGCTCCCGTCCATGGTTTTGAGCGTTGTGCAAAAGTAGTTCATTTAGGTCCATTTTTCTTCAAAAATGAACATTGTTCCTAAACCAGACACATGCAAAAATGGGGTTATTTGAAGTGCCAAGTGGCGGGTTAGTATAAGAATGAGTATGAAAACCACACCAAAACAACACTAAAAAGGTGTCATTAACGAGCGTCAACAGGTTTATTGTCGCCCCTGGTGAAGATCTAAAAGAATATCCATAAAAACTTTCTTCAAACCAGGATTTCGGCCAACCAAAACAGAGGCCCTACAATCGAGTTGAGTTTTAGCTCATCATACACTACTTGGCAAGAGTAGTCTTGCACAATCCCCCTCCAACAACTGATACAATCTTCATCATCTCGTGGGGCACCTCATCCCACTAGGGTGATGAGACCATTGATATGACCCCACCCCTTGAATTATCAATACCAATGAGCTGCTTCACCTCTTTCTACATAGCCTCAAGATGAGGATCAATTGCCAAAGTAACATAGACTGCATCCATCATGCATCTATTTCTGATTTAACCATGCATGTAGCCTCTTCCTATTATGATCAAAGTATTAAGATATCCAAATTCATTAGCACGAGGCAACTACCAGCTAATATGAAATGCACAAACATACCAAAATGTGGCCCTTCATTTCCTAACGAACCGAGATTGAAGCATGTGACCTGCAGAAAGCAAGTATATTACTCAAATTGGGAGTTAACCAACAGTAAAATAAATCAAGCAAGAGCATCTGTTCAGTACCCAGAAGAGCAACATAATATAATCAAGAAAAGCATCAAAGTAAATAAGTTTTAAATCTGTAAGTCCAAGCTGAAAATAGTAAAAAAACAGGCCATTCTCATATACATTAGAATGAATAGGTTACTGTCTTTTTTATCAGACAAGCAGTAGAATGCAGACAGTCTCAATATTTTTACTCATCTGTATGTGTGACTGCACATAATAGTTCAGGTTCTGGCTCGGATTCTTGTTCTTGTTCTGGCTCCGAAGCAGTAAAACAGAGTATCAACAAAACTCAGGTCAATGCTTTCTACATGGCATATATGATATATCATAAAAATAATCAGCTCTCATAAATATATCAATACAGTAAGTAGTTAGGGAGCACCAACATTGACAACAAATGACATGTACATCATGAGCTTACTGCAATTGCAAGTGATAGAGCATCCAATACATATATAATGAGGTCATATACTAAATGTATAAATCAAGATGTTTGGTCAGATACTTACCACAGCTGTCGAAGCAAGAATCTCCACAGTTCATCAATGAGCTGAAAGAATATCAAGGACATCGGTAGAGCTGATATTGTATCAACCACTGTATTTTGTCAAATAAGAAGAAAAAACATTAGTAGCATAGCTTACATATTCAAGATGAGAAATTTTTTCTCTCAGCTCAAGTTTAGTATGAGAAATATTAACCATCATTGCACATGTCCAATGCCTCGGCTAATGTTTAGTATGAAAAAAATTAGCCATCACTGCAC
The DNA here is from genome assembly GCF_016808335.1 of Panicum virgatum. Classification (NCBI taxonomy): domain Eukaryota; kingdom Viridiplantae; phylum Streptophyta; class Magnoliopsida; order Poales; family Poaceae; genus Panicum; species Panicum virgatum. Next base: position 3,218,974 of record NC_053146.1, read on the forward strand.
ATGTCCAATGCCTCATCTCAAGTGTAGCATCCAAAAAACATCATTGAAAATATCCAAAGCCTCGGCAAAATTATAGAATGAAATAAGAAAAATCATCATTGGCATTGAACAAGTGCTTAGGCAGAATGAAAACTATTATCATCGGCATGGACAAGTGCTCAGTAAAAAAATTTGTTCTCAGATGTATATCGGCATGCACAAGTGCTTAGTAAAAAAATCTTTCTCAGATGTATCTCACACAATTGGCATCGACAACAACAAATAAGTCGTACATAGTCACCAGAGTAAGGGAGGAGGGGACGCAGGAACAAAGAAAGGAGGGGAAGATGGGCCCTTTTTAACCATAACCTGTAGACCAAACAGAATTGTCAGTTTTTCTGCGCCAAATGCTACCAGCAATGAAATGTTATAAAGAAACTCAAGTGATAGAAGGTTCAGAAGGTAATTCATGCTCCAAGTGTATTCAATACCGGAAAAGGAATTAACAAAGATACACCATCATACATCATAGCAATTGCCAGAAGTCAAGCTGCAATAAGATGATAAAGAGAAACATAGCAGCAATATAGTAATTAATCTTGATACCACATAAAGCTGATACAGGTGCAAGAAAATATATAAACAAGCAACCAAAATAAACTTTGGAACAAGAAAGATCACCGGGTTATATCTGGTGTTCCCTGGGAAAGCTTTTTACAGCTGCATCCCATGAACGTGGATTGAGAAAGACGATTATCAATGAAAGAACAACATGATGCTTCCTAGAACAGATCTATATTCATGTTTTATGATATATCTTCAGCAACAGAGACAGTTATCAATGAATTTTTGCTCAATTGTGCTTGAATTGCATCTACGATTAAGCAGAATTTAAGATCAGGATGAAGTGCAGAGGGGCACCAAAAGAAGTGAAAATTATTGGGTCCTTACTATCAGTTTTCTTTATTGACAGTAGGCTCATGTCCAAATAAAAACTAAGACATGGATCCACAATATAATTCAGATAAGTACTAGATGGATATGCAGAGATCATACTTGCATAAACATGTTCAGAACAAGAAAGATGCCAAACTTTTTGAGCCATATAGAGAATATGTTCGGTCAACAAACAAATGTTCTCAACAGAACATCCAAACTTTTTGAGCCATATAGAGAATACTTTCAATACAGGTCAAATGCTTGTTTTAAAGCCTATACAAGCACATGTTTAGAGTATATACACCTTCGCATATAGCATGTTCTGGAGCTTATAAATAATTCTTCATCACATATCAAGTGTAAGAACTAGATTATTCAGAACAGGGACAATTTGCATAAATACAACACATCAAGGAGGAGCTAGAGGCCTTTTACCTAGAGTTTGTCTGATCTGTGAAGGGGAACTAACAATTTATCAAACCAATGCAAGGGTAACCTCGGAGGCATATCATCGAACACATTACCGAAAAAACCCAAGACGCATCACACACCTAGTCAGGGACCTACCCACAGCAGAAAGGGAAGAGAAAGGGAGGGCATACCTGGAGCAGGAGGGGATTGAGAGGGGCCGGGCTCATGGGGGACGAAGAGCAGGGTGTGCTGGAGATTGGAGAAGTAGAGGAGGGAACAACCCACCTTGCCAGATCCATGGCCACCGAGGCTGGACCGGCGGGCGACGAGGCTGGATCCCATCTCCTCGTCGGCGTTGACTGCGCCGAGGGCAGCCTCCGGGGTCCAGAGGTCTATGGATCCGTCCCGCCTGGAGGTGGCAGCGGCATGTCCCGGTTCCACCACCGCCACTGATTTCAAACCCTAGCACCGTCACGGAGAAGAAGGCGGCCTCGGGAGAAACCCTAGATGTGCCCTGCGCGCCTCTAGGGAAGGGGGCGCCTCTAGAGAAACCCACTGAATATTTATGTGGTGAGGTAACAGCTCCAAAACTTGAAAGCAAATCAACGGTAGGTGGCGAGAATACTCCATGACTGAAGCTGATGAGTTAATAATGACGTAGCTTAGCTTGATGATGAGGTCTTGTGGCACTTGAAATGGTTTAATAATTTTCTATCTACCACTAAAAGTAAGAGCATCCTAAGATAGCCATGGGAAAATCAAAAGTTCAGCATTATTGTAATATACTAAAAACAAAAAGAAAAAAATTCTCACACAACAGATTCGTATTTTCATAAAAGCACCATCAAGACCTATAGTCTATGACAATCTTTGTTCCTAGGATGCAGCACTATTCAAATCTGAGAATATTTTTGTCGTGGAACTGACGGATGGGCATAAAACCATAAGAACGATGGGAACAAAAAAAATATGACCAAACAGTTAAAGTGTTACAACATCTCAGCAATGTGAATGGGTAGCCCCTCCTCCTTTTTTCTGGGCTTGGGACCAGCTATGCGAAACTAAGTGTTACTTCAAGTTGCATAGGCGGAGTTCCCTACCCACCCACCCAAAAAAAAGAAATATAGAAATAATGCATTTTTTTGTAGTTTTTAGGTTTTGCATTTTTTTCTGGTTTTCTGTTTTTTTTTTCTAAGCTAAGAAGCAATGAACCCAAAAAAAGAAATATAGAAATAATGCATTTTTGTAGTTTTTAGGTTTTGCATTTTTGTTTTTTTTCTGGTTTTCTATTTTTTTTGTTTTTTCTAAGCTAAGAAGCAATGAAAGTACATGGACCCACAAAGATAGATAGGAAGGCCCCATTTGCGCCTGGTCACACGTAGTGCCACAATTCCAACGTGGTGAAATTAAGTCCTCCCATTGAGCAAGCCATGCTGGACCTGCGAGAGGGCAGAGGAGAAGGTGGTCAAGAAACCTAAAATCTTCCACACGCTGAAACCAACGTTAATGAGCGACGAAAGTCATCATAAATGGAACTCAGACACAAGAACGGATCGGACATGTGCAATACTACTGAACGAAATTTGATATGCCGAGAATTGGCTGCCAAGAGATTTAATTTGTGTATTAATGCAATTATTAAAGATCAATAAATAGGGTATAATGCGGCATGCAATCTAACCTACCAAAGCAAAAACATTGTAGTAGTAACATATTCATGGCATAACATCCAAGAAGATGGTAGAAAAATAATAAAATAAAATAGACCGAGAAGTAAGAGAATCTTCATCGGATTAGTAAATTGGACCTTTTCCTTAATTATATGTATACCTGGAGGAAGTAAAATACAGTCCGTTTGCCAGCGAACCGAGGAACATTGAAAACACGCATGCTAGTAACTGATTCCCAGACGGACTATTAACGTGGAAGAAGGTAGTGCAACGGAAGAAACCGAAGAAAATGAAACAGATGAAGAAATAATAATAATGTTGAAGTAGAATGCAGGGGTCCGAAATGAGTCTGCTTACATGTATGCAACGGGAAGGAAATAAGGATGACTTGCGTCCAACCGATTCAAGCGCTGGTGGGATCGGCTCCTAACTCCTTGGCAATGACCTCATCGCCAGCAGATGAGACCTCACCTTCCTCTTCCTCCTCACACAAATCATCACCACCCTTGGACTGGAAGCGGGAAGGAATTCGATCATCAGTATATAAATAAAAAAATAAAAAATTGTTGAATTCACATACGAACCTGAGTGAGCAGAGCATCTTGTATGTACCTGATCGCCGATTTGATCCGTTGAGTGATCGCCGATTTGATCCGTTGAGTGTCGCATCATTTTACCTTGATTCCGTCGATGGAGATCGAGCTTGAGGCTGTTGGGATGGAGTTGTGCTGCGTTCCTCAGCTCAGCCTCTGCTTTCTCCACGTCATCAGGAGAGACACCCTCACAGTCGACATATACTGTGACTCTGCGAAGCGAAGGGAGGCAGTGCAACCCCAGGCTGTGGCAGCTATCGTTCCCATCCTTGTATAGGGCCCTGACGGGAACACGAAAAGCGAGCTCTTGGAGATTTGGCATCACGGTTGGTGGGACTGATCTGCTGGAGGACTCGTCCTCTGTGCTGGAACCAAAGGCCGCCAGAGCACCCTGCTGCTTTCCATTCCAGAGGCTAAATGAAACACAAGCCGAGTCCTCGTTGACCACAAACTGCACCATACAGCCCCTGAAACTGCAACTTCGCAACTTCTGGAAGAAGCCATCGCCGGCAATAACAACAGTTGCTGTGGAAGAAGCCATCGACGGCCGAAGCGTTGACAGTCCGAGCCGACGGAGCTGTGGCAACCCGCCCACGGCTCGCAGACCGGCCTCGTCTATATCTTCCACAAACAAGTCCAAGTAGCATAGGCTGGGGAGACGTGCAGGGTTAATACATGATGGCAGCCGACGGAGCACTACACTTTCTACTATCAAACTTTGGAGATGCTGCGAAAGCACCACCCTGTCCCACTCCGCCAATGGGGCTTCATAACCCAATAGTAATAGATGCTGGAGCTTGTGGAGATTCCCTAGCGACTGCGCTAGATCCGACTGCACCGTCCCTTTCAACAAACCATAAACGCGAAGCACTCTGAGTTCGCTCAGGTTGCCGAGGGCCTTCACAAATTGCCGCTTGGACTCGTCATTCAGGTTGTCGATACTTATTCGCAGCTCCTCCAATGACGTCACCTTCTTCAGCAACCCATCCGGCGCGCTCGTATCCGGCGCGCATAGGCAGACCAGCTGCGTTAACTGGCAAACGCCAAAAGGCAGTACCCGTATGTCAGAACCGAGCAAGTCAAGTGTCTGTAGAAACTTGAGCTTTCCTATTTCTTCTGGGAGCTCATAAATACCATTTGTACCTTGTAGCCCAAGGTACCTCAAATGAAGTAGATCTCCAAGGTGCTTAAGACCCTGCCAGCCTTTTCCACAGTAGCAGTCCTCTAAAGCTAGCACACGCATGAGTTTGAAGCTTGGATGCAAGACCCAACTTCCAATATCACACCTACAGGCAACCAATGACCTCATTCTTGCCATGCCCGTGTCATCTTCCTGCTGGGTTAATTGCTTCATCACTCTGTTCTGGTGAGCTAATCTGCGCACCTTGTTTCCTGAAGGTGACGTGACTTTGTCATCATTTGAGATAGTCACAAAGTTTTCTTCGTATGACAAGCCACGGATGAGATCGAGCACCATGTCATGAACTTGGCACGCATATATCTCCCCAGTTCCGCCCTCTGCCCTGACTGCCTGGATCATGCTTCTATTTACGAGCTGATTGAAGTATTCCTCACCCAGCTGAAACAAGCTGGTACCTGTTTTCGTCTCCACGAAACCTTCAGCTATCCATTTCCATATCAATAAATCTTTCGGAATGAAATAGTCTTCAGGATACACACTTAGATACAATAAGCAAGTCTTTAGATGCATAGGCAGATCATAGTAGCTAAGAGACAATATCCACTCAGTATCATGTGCTTGCTGGCCATCATTACCGCGATAGAAACCAGGAGAGTCGCACACAGCAAGCCAGTCTTCCGTTTTTTTACCCACAAGCATACTAGCCATTGTGATGATAGCTAATGGTACACCATCACATTTTCTCATTATCTTTTCACATGCTTCGGCAGGAAGATTTGCAGGACGTTCACCTCCACCATCAAACAGCCTTGTGAATAACAACATTTTGGAGTCATCATCTGAGAGTGGTCGTAGCTGGTAAATAACACCGGTGGCAACTTCTGATTTACGTGTAGTTTTGATTACTATACTTCCTCTGTCATTCTCAACCAAAGCCAATTCTATTTTCTTCCAATATCTTGTCTCCCATACATCGTCGATAACAATAAAATATCTGCATGTCAAGAGCCTCCGTTAGTAAAATATGTCTAAGCCATCTACAAAACAAGGAGTTATTATGACTAGATGAAGGATTTAAAAAAATCATCATTTCAAAGAATTACATTGTACATTTTGACCGATCGATAATAAGTTAACAACATTCGTAATAATTAGTTAAGGTTTTAATTAAGATCCAAAGATATATGCATGAAATGGTAAGCATACATGGTTTTAAATAGCGGGCTATGATAAATAGCGGGCTATGATAAATAGCGGGCTATGATAAATAGCGGCGTATTTTTTTCCGAGGCTAAGAGGCTATAGCAGGCTATGACAAATAGCGGTTTACCACTAAACCATGGAAAATACAAGTAATAGATGCACAAAAACATAGTAATTAGGGAATTTCATAAACATAAATATATTTCTAGGGCTACAGGAACATTATTTAAGTTGATAATACAACAAAATTAATACAATCAAATATTCAGTTGTCAAAACGACCAAAGCAGTAGCACCGAGCTAAGTATAAGGCTATAGCGGCGCTAAAGCTATGCCATTTAGCACAGCTATAGCTCAATTAGCTTCCATAGCTGCCATAGTGGCACAAATACAAATGGCGTAGCAGAGACTCTCTAAGAAGGCTATAGTGGGGCTATAGTGGGGCTATAGCCCGCTATTTAAAACCATGTAAGCATACCAAACTTGGCACTGTTGGGTTGTTAGCACCGGTGAATTCTATACTGCACTAATGATAGGATTACAGTGGAAAATACACTCTTAATTTGCAGCGCGGAGTATCATAAAATGGCTAATAATTCATACCTCTTGCTTTGGAGGAAATCTTTGAGTTCGTTGATGAGCTGCCTTACGTCCAATATATCATATTTCGGCTCCCTGAATTCTTTCTTGTCAAGATCTATAAGAATGTCTCTTAGGACTTTCTTCACGTCAGGATTTCGACCAACCGGAACAAAAGCCCCACAATCAAATTGCGATTTAAGCTCATCATACACTGCTTTGGCAAGAGTAGTCTTGCCCAATCCTCCAACTCCGACAACAGAAACTATCTTCATCTTCTCATGGGACACCTCATTCCCCTGGGGCGACGAAAGCATTGATAGGAGCTCACCTCTTGACTTATCAATACCAATGAGCTGAGTCACCTCTTTGTACATAGCCTCAAGATGAGGATCAATTGCCGAAGTGTCAGCAGGTTTGGCCACAATCTCGTCGATTTTGCACCTGTCGCGCCGGTCAGCCACCTCCTGGAGTTGCTTCTTGATGTCTTCGATGGCACTAGAAAACTCACGGCGAGCCTTGGCTTTGCCGAACAGGCCACCCATCTTCTTCAGGGCACTTTTGAGCTTGCTCTGGTCAGCGGGCTCAGAACCCTGGACACGCACAAGGAAGGTGTCGAGCAGATCTTCTACGTCGTAGGACACCTCCCTCATCTGACGCGCCCAGACCTTGACCTGCGTGTGATGTTGATCCCATGGCACTTGTGCCACCTGGTCAAGGGCAGGCTTGATGCTCTCCAGCTCCTGATCGAGGAACTCGAGCTTCTTCCTCACACCCTTCTGCAGCTCGTATTCACCTTGGAGCAGCTAGTACAGCTTGGGGGCGAGGTTGCCCATCGCTCCCGTCACCAGATCCATGACTGCCGCCGTTGAGCTCTCTCTCAAGATTGTTGTGGTAGCGTGTGGGTGTGGGTCAACCTGGTAATGGTTTGAGATCCGAACCATATAAGAGTTAGAGCCAATATGCCATATCACAGATCAGAATCAGAAGTACAGCTTACAGTAATACATGGGGTTAGGAACACGCAGAATGAGGGGCTAGCAACCAGAGTGCGAGATCGAGCTAGGAATCCATGAGGCTAGCAGGATTCTTATCGATCCATGGTAGAGGGGAGAAGTATCCAGTGGATCTATGGGGATCTACGGACAAACGGATGGGGAGCTTCACCTTGCAGACGATGTAGAGCTAGTGCTGGAGCAGCAGACCGTAGTTGCGGTGGATGCTGCCGGCCAGCGAGTTCTCCACGAGGAGCACAACGCGGTCGGAGATCCAGGGTTCCAGCTTGAATGGGTCGCAGCTTGAGTACGCCTTGCCGGCAGCCTTCTTAGCGCCCGGCATGTCCTAGTACGCCATGCGCAGCTGCTGCGCTGCTGCCGCCGTTGCTGAGCCAAGTAGGATGAATACGTCCAAGGTGTTGAACGTGACTCGATCGGATACGTATATATGAAACAAACAATAGAGATTAGTTGTGTACTCTTGCTCAGCCGGCCGCGTGACTGGCACTCTGTCTGCTAGCTCTTCTCTCTCCTCTCCTCTCTCTCTCTCTTCCTTTCTCGATTCTCCCTTCCCCAGTTGTGTATTGATCGGCTACAATACAAGTGGACTGACGTGTGGCTCCACTGTAGCTGCTGTTGCATTTGGGATCGATCCGACTCAGTTAGAAGGATATGCACAAGGTAAGAGGTTAAGAGCCTTTTGGTACAGGATAAATGACATGGTGATAGAACCGAGACATTTTGTCTCGGTTTCATAGTACTGATTGGAAATCGGTATCGAGACATTTCCTCTTCTGCTCGGCAAATGGCCAATTTTCTAGTAGTGGGATTAGGTAGCCATGGTGGTACGTCGCAAAGCAGGAGATGGGTTTAAGTTTAACTTAAACTAGCTAGTGTGTTGCTGCCTCCAAGGTGTTGAACGTGACATTATCGGATACGTACAGATGAAAAGAGTAAAAAACAAGAGAGATTAGTTGTGTACTCTTGCTCAGCCGGCCGCGTGACTGGCGCACTGTCTGCTAGCTCTTCTCTCTCCTCTCCTCTCTCTCTCTCTTTCTCGATTCTTCCTTCCCCAGTTGTGTATTGAGCGGCTACGATACATGTGGACTGACGTGTTGTTCCACTGTAGCTGCTCTTGCATTTGGGATCGATCCGACTCAGTCAGGGGGAGTAGTCGCCTCACTCACCTACCCTGCTAGTGCTAGTAGTCCATCTCTTAAGCAAGCTAAGGTAGAGTAGTCTCAAGAACAAGAACAGCCATCGTCCACGCACCTAGCTCTCCTCCGTTGGAATTCATGCGTCATGGAGAGAGCGATTGTGAGCGCAGCGGCCGGAGTAATGAGCTCCGTCCTCGGAAAGCTGGCGGATCTGCTCCACGAGGAGTACAAGCTTGCCAAGGGCGTCCGCAAGGACATCGAGTTCCTCAGGTCCGAGCTGAGCGCCATGAACGACCTGCTGTACGTGCTGGCGGAAGTCGAGGAGCTTGACGCCATCAACAAGGGGTGGCGCGACAGGGTGCGGGAGCTGGCCTACGACGTCGAGGATTGCATCGATCTCTCCGTCGCCCGGCTCGGTCGTGCTGACGATGCCAGAGAAGCAGGTCGCCTCGGTGCCAAGCTGGCGCGCAAGTTCAAGAAGATCAGAGTGTCCCACCAGGTCGCTCACCAGATCAAAGAGCTCAAGGATCGTGCCATCGAGGAGAGCAAGAGGCAGAAGAGATACAAGCTCGACGGCCTCGTCGGTGCTTCTCCTAGCAACAAGGTTGACCTCCGGATGCGCGCGCTATGGGAGGAGACCGAGAAGCTCGTCGGGCTCGACGGACCCAGGGATGAGATCATCCGCTGCCTGATGCCAGAGGGAGAGGAGGAGCCCTCGCAGCAAGTCAGGGCTCTGGCCATCGTTGGGTGTGCAGGCCTGGGCAAGACCACTCTCGCCAATCAGGTCTACCAAAAGATTAAAGGAGATTTCGAGTGCAACGCCTTTGTAACGGATGGGGAGCTTCACCTTGCAGACGATGTGGAGCTAGTGCCGGAGCAGCAGACCGTAGTTGCGGTGGATGCTGCCGGCCAGCGAGTTCTCCACAAGGAGCACGACGTGGTCGGATATCCAGGGCTCCAGCTTGAATGGGTCGCAGCTTGAGTACGCCTTGCCGGCAGCCTTCTTAGCGCCCGGCATGTCCTAGTCAGGTTTTACAAAACCGGTGGGAACCGGTCCGGTTGGACCGGCCGGTCAAACCGGTCCGGTCCGGTTTCGGTTTAGGCCGGTACTAAATCGGCTCAAATTCAAAATTCAAATTTGAATTAAAAAAAATGAAAAATTTTCAAAAAAATTCTAAAAATACTTCAAGGTGTGACGAATCTAATGGTGTCAAATTTTCTCAAAAATTCGTTCGTTTAACATACTTTTCGGGCATTTAAAATTAAACCAAAAAAGAAAAGAAAAAAATGAGACGGCCCATTAAGGCCCACTTGGTAAACCGGTCAAACCGGCCGGTATACCGTTCCAAACCGGTTACACATGCGATTTTAAATTTGGATTTGAATTCAAACCGGTCAAACCGGCCGGTAAACCGGTCTAACCGGCCGGTATACCGGTACGAACCGGTTGAACTGAGTTTTTTGAATTCAAATTTGAATTCGACCGGTACCGACCGGTTTCCAGCCCAACCGGACCGGTATACCGGTACCGGACCCCGGCGGTTTGGCCGGTCCGGTCGGTAAATGAAACCCTAGTCCTAGTACGCCATGCGCAGCTGCTGCGCTGCTGAGCTTATACTACTCCTAATGGGGGAGAATTTAATTTTTATTTAAGATGCCAAGTGCACTGGCCATCATGGCGCCGTATAGATTTACGAGCCTCGGTGTGCTCATTCACATGGCCTCCATGCATGGGTCGCCAGGCTACTTCGTACAATACAACAAGAAAAAAAATGCAGATGGAACTCACGGTTAGTTAACCACATCCTTGGATGGTGAAATGACTGGCCACTCTACCTATATTTACTATTGGAAAAAAATCCAAATTACTACCCTCAACTATGGCCAAAGTCCGAATTACCCCCTAAACTATTTTTTGGTTCAGTTTGCCCTCTAAACTATATCATTTCGTTCAATATATCCCATAACACATTTTATCTTTTTTTTTTCTCCATGCACAAGTGGAATCTTAAGTTAAAATTTTGTGAGATGATGGTAGACATCATGAAATATGCTAAGAAAATGCATCATGATTTTTTCATCAGCATCTTGACGGGGTAGTGCATTTAATAAAAAATCAATCATTGAAATATAAATTTATAAAAAAATATTGATGAAATATATTTTTTTACATTCTTTGTGATGTCTACTACCACCTTGTAAAATTTGAGTTTAAAATTCCACTTATGCATGGAGAAATAAAAAGACAAATTCAATTAGGGGGTAAATTGAACCAAGTGATGATATAGTTTACTATATCTACTTGCTTGTTGTGCGGTAGGTGTGGTGTATTGAAGCTTAGTTCTCTGCTTTTGTATATTGAAGTATTGGCCCGGCCATGTGATATTGAAGCATTGGGCCGGCCACATGAGCTCTTCGTTTCTCTCAACTCTTCTCGTGATTCTTCATTTTGAACTAATAGATGGCCAACAGGACCGTACGGCACTGGCACGACACTGTGTCGTGCATTTGCCTAGTCATGTGACCATGTCGTGCTATATCGGGCCGCCGTGCCCAGGTCACTGGCTCTTTTTTTTAGGCAATCAGAAGGGCACCCCCCCTACTGAAATTTATTAATTAAATAAAAGAGGGAGAACAAAGTCAGGGAGTTCACATTGCATGACATCCTCCTCTTCCTATAAATAGGAGGCTACCCTCAGTGTATGTAACAATAAGATCAGAACGAATACAGAAAGAACTCTCTCTTCCTTTTCATGTGTGCTATGTTCATGAGTGTGTGAAAAACCCTGGTTTCTAACACGTTGTCAGCACGGAGTTCTACATGAGCTAAAGAGGTAAGAAGGTAAGAAATCAGTTCTTATGCACACAGAGGTGATGAACAGCACCACCAGTGGATGCGCAAGCACCCACGTAAGAACATGAACACTAGTGTGTTCTTGGCACATCGGCAGCATCCGGCAACTTGAAGATGGCTCTGCCGCCGTTGCTAGTCCATCGCCGAAGACAACTAGGGGCGATGCAAGAATGGCTCTGCTTTCGGTCGTCAGGCCGCCGGGGAAGCCCCGCCTCGGCACATGCTTGACCCGGGGCGCACTGCCGGCGTAGCTGTCAATGTTTCGATCTGCCGAATTGTAAATTTGCATTACATGTCTAGCTGGGATAGTGAGCGTGAAGAACACAAGGATTTATGCTGGTTCGATCGGAATGCTCTAAGTCCAGGTCGGCCACTCGCGTTATCACGCACAAGGCGCGTTATAACTAGGCAAGAGAGGAGGTCCCAAGTATATCTGTGTTCGTGTGTGTCTAAGAACTGAGGTGAGCTCAACAACTTGTCAACGGATGCAGTTGTGTAGAGAGCTCTGTCCCGGTCACGGGTCCCGCCATCCCTTTTATATGTGGAAGAGATGGAACGTTACAAGCAGGAAGAGATAGAAAAGGAGCAACTTATAGACGGGGTTGTCGTACATCGTCGTCCGTAATTGGGGGGAGGGGGTGAGGGGGCGTCCCGCCGTGTAAATTCCTGCGCTGAGAGCTCATGATGATGCTTTTGACGTCATGGGCGGGCCGTCCGGGCGGCTGCGAGCGGGGCGCCGTATGGCGCGGTAACAACACGTGTCACTGTGGCACTCAGGGTGCGTGCGCCACCTACCGCGTCCTTGCCCCAAGCCGATGTTGACTCCGCGCACTGCGCCTGGCCCGCCCGACCCTCCTTCCGTCCTATGGGGGCTGTCTCCTGTGAGGATCAGGCAAAGCATGCTCGTGATGTCGGTTTTGGATGACCGGCACCCTATACACGAGGCCACAGGGGTACTCGTTTGATTGTGATTTCCAATACGAATACGAACCGAGAAAGCGGTGGTCTATTGATGTTTTAGACCTTTGGAGTTTGAAACTAGAGGTGTCAAAAAGTTACCACATGGATAACTGGCTTGTGGCAGCCAAGCATTTATAGCGACATTGCTTTTTGATCCTTCGATATCGGCTCTTCCTATCATTGTGAAGCAGAATTCACCAAGTGTTGTATTGTTCACCCACCAATACGGAACGTGAGCTGGATTTAGACCGTCGTGAGACAGGTTAGTTTTACCCTACTGATGACCGTGCCGTGATAGTAATCTATTATCTTATTATTTGGCCAACAAACGGAGCCTCCACATTCGCTCTCAAAGCCTAGAAATTCCCACGTTAATCGGAGAAAAAAAGAAAATTAAAATTACCCACCACTGCTATTACAAAAAAATTAGCCTAAAATACCCATATATATATGTTTGTAAATTACCCACCACTGCCATTATGTTAAATATTAGCCCAAAATATCCTTAAATATAAATAAATATAGCCCACCTTTGCCATTAGACAAATAATTAAATCCAAAACATAATAGCTTTGGTACGCTACGAGCTACTCTTACACATAAATAAATATAACACACCATTACCATTAAATAATCTTTATCTTATTATTTGGCCAACAAATGGAGCCTCCACGTTCGCTCTCAAGGCCTAGAAATTCCCACGTTAATCAGAGAAAAAAATTAAAATTATCCACCACTGCCATTACGAAAAAATTAGCCTAAAATACCCATATACATGTTTATAAATTACGCACCACTGCCATTATGTTAAATATTAGCCCAAAATATCCTTAAACTTAAATAAATATAACCCACCTTTGCCATTAGATAAATAATTAAATCCAAAACATAACAGCTTTGTTACGCTACGAGCTACTCTTACACATAAATAAATATAACACACCATTACCATTAAATAAATACTTTAAATCAAAAACATAAAAATTTTGGTATATTCGATGCTACGAGCTACTCTTACACATAAATAAATATAACACACCATTACCATTAAATAAATTTTTAAATCCAAAAAATAAAAATTTTGGTATATGCTACGAGCTATGAGTACCAAATAGAGAGGAAGAGATAAGAACACAATGATGCGATATATTTAGTGTTGTAGCGTCTTAAAAGAGAAAAAACTTCCACGGGGAATGCCATGAGAGCTCCAACGCCCATGTCAAGGAGGAATATGTTGATTCATGAGACGACACCGAAGGATGATGAGGAGTAGCAATGAAATTAAGGGTGTGTTTAGATCACTTTGCTAAAAAATTTTGAAAGGGAATCTTGCTACAGCAATGAAATTAAGGGTATGTTTATATCACTTTGCCAAAAAATTTTGAAAGGGAATCTTGCAAATTTAGAGTATTAAATAAAATCTATTTACAAATTTTTTTTGCACGGATGGGTTGTAAATCGCGAGACGAAACTAATGAGCCTAATTAATCCATGATTAATCCATAATTAGCAGATGGTTACTATAGCATCACTGTTGCAAATCATAGATTAAGTAGGCTCATTAGATTCATCTCACGATTTACAACCTATCCGTGCAAAAAAATTTGTAAATAGATTTTATTTAATACTACATGCATGTGTCCAAACATTCAAAGTGACGTTTTTTGGTGTAAAATTTTGGGATCTAAACACAGCCTAAAGCCACTGCCATGGGCATCCATTGTGATGACGATGATTCTCCAACCTCAGCAAGAATCATGAGTTCATTATCTAAATACCAAGCACATAGACGTGCAGTAGAAGCACAGCCTCAAAAGTCTCGACCTTCAACCGCAGCACTGCTGTATATGTCAATGCACCTATTGTCTCAAATGGACTTAAGGAGCATTAACAAATTGAGAACCTGCTGCCATGGAGATGAGCATACTTCTAAAGTCTGAGCGCTGAGTTCATCGGCATCAACGGAGCAACACCATGTTGGTGGGTCGTGGACTCAATCTATATTCCACACACCATTACACCAAGCGCGACATGCTGGCCTACATGTCCAAAGACATCGCGAGAACAATAGTTTGGTGGAGTGGGGCAAGCAACAGTATCAAAATAGTTGTGTAGATGATCTCCACTTTCACTCTCAGAGCTTATAAATTACTCACATTAATCGAAAAAATAGAAATTACCACACTACCATTATGATAAATATTAATGTAAAATATCTTACACCTAACTAAAAATAAATCCAAGGGCCATTATGAAAAATTAATCTAAAATATCATTCATCTATGTGCAAATTAGAAACATACTATTAATTAGAAAATTAAATAATAAACAATTATTCAATCAGGCTAGAAGGAAAATAAAAATATTTATATGAGGAATATAGTAGTAAAACTTAATCAAGCAAGATCTTAGTATTTACCCAACAAAAGGAGTCTCCATGATCTCTCTCAAGACCTAGAAATTACCATGTTAATCATAGAAATTAGAAAAAATAACAACCATTGGTTTTTATGGGTATGTTTGAGATTGATTTGTGATATGATGGCAACATAGATTATCATGTATATTTTAACAGAGTCATGATGGAATATACTATGGAGATAGATCATGTACGTGTTTGAGTTCACTAGGACTCCAGGAGATACTGTATATTTGAATGGATCAAAATAGAATATCCTATGTATTAGATATAGCGAGATAGATCATGTCGTGTATTTGAATTGACCACGAGGACTCCAGGAGATATAACAAAACATCAAATATGGAAATAAATGATTACTTTACCATGTTGGAATAGAATCTATCAAACACTAGGTAATCATGAATCGTGATGCAAAGCAAGCAGATCATAACAGCAGGAAGAGCTTCCAAGGCCGGGTTCCCACGGGTCATGCAGAGAAACGTCGTCGCCATTATCAGTGAGTCCGGTGATCGCATCATATCAAATTTGCAGCTGCAGAAGTTGTACCAGGCAGCCAGCTCAGGCTTAAGAGGAGCAAACCATCACCCTCAAGGACTCCGGGAAGCTGACGTAGTAGCCACCGGATGCGAACAAGCTCCGGAGAAGCTAGCGTGATGACAAATAGCCGATTATGGAACTCTAGATCTCTCTAGAGGACGAAGAACTGCAAGGTGATATCTAATTAGGTTCCGTGCAACAAACAATGCGGAAGCAGAGTTTCAGCAAATAGCCAGAAACCTGTACTAGATCACTGCCGGCAGCTAGCTTCTCCAACATCAATCAAGATTGCTCCAGGGATGAGATCATGAGATCATGAGAGAGAGAGGGGGGGGGGGAGGATGGAGGGAGGATCATTAGGATAACGCAACAATTAACCGTGAGCGCAAGTGGCTAGCACAGGATCGGGTCATGGAGGTGTTGCAATTTTTAAGCTTCGAAGGCATCGATCAACGACTAAACGCGCGTGCACGTCATGCAGCCCCCTGAAGCATCTCCGCTCGCACAGGAAGTTGTGTGTTGGGCCCTAGCCAGCTATGCTAATTATTGCAGCATAAATAAGTTCAATATTCACAACTCCAAAAGCCATGAGCAGGGAGTTACAACAGATACAGTCAAAGCCTCAAAGGTAAGCACGTTGGATCAAATGACCAGCACTTTTCACTGTTTATCATTCATTTGTCTTTCTTGGTTCTAATAAAAAACATTATCTTTTCATGAACACCGCATGCTCACAATGTTGAAAATTCAGACTAATCTGATACATTTTCGTCATTCCGGCAGCATCCGCCTCTACCTACCCTGAATAACCCAAGCATGGTAACTTTGCTTATGTTGTCTTTTCAGTTGCAGGGCAAAGGATATTTGCTGAGTGATTACTTTAAACTATCATGAGCTACTACTCCAGAATAGTTAGTACTAACTCATACATATTATGGTGTTTAAGCAAGATCTCAAAAGGCCAGGCAAGAAGGTGTAGATTACCAAATATTCAATTAAGCTCCATTGGGTCAGGCTGAGGTATGCACATCAGAACTCATATTTTTTGTTGTTACTACACAACTTATCTTCATCTTGACTGTATGTACCAATGGTATACAAGTTTGTTTATATAATAAACTATTTCCTTAATTAAAATAGAACCTTACAAATCCAAAATACAATAACATAACAGAAAGTACTAATCCAAGCAGGTGCGGAGGGCACCGGCAGCGCAGGTTGCACTGGGAAGCAGGTGATGGGGGCAGGGATGGAGGTGGCGCCGGGAGGCGGAGGGGGCCGAGAGCGAAGGAGACGCCAAAACGCACGCGGATACAGGGCTGGCCATGCGGAGGAGGAGAAGGAGAGGGCGATTGGATTAAGGGTAATACTACCTACAAGTCAAAAAAACATTTTGGCATTGACACAATCCTCATAATTTTGATTACTACAACAATACACTTTAATAAAACTAAATAATTTTAAATTAACATTAAAAAAACAAACTTGCAACTATCTCAAAATGATATCTAATTCAAACCTAGAGGGGGTATAAAAAAATACAATTTGATTCTCAAAACACAACTTTGAGTCTTTGAGTACTACTTTTATCTAAAAATATCAAAACATTATAAAAGGTAAACTTTTATAAAATTACAAGTAAAAAAATTACTTATATATATATATATTAATATATTCACACTCAAAACCTCAAAATTATTTTATAATCAACATTAAAACAACAAACTTACAACAATCTCAAAACTTGAGGGAATATGAAAATATAAACCTAATTATTATATGGAGACAAAATGACTCATCAAAATTGAGGTAACACTTTAACACATCTTGATTTTCCTAAAAGCATATTGCTTTATGAGAGCCAACATAAAAAAAGGTTGTCACCTAATAGATACTTACATCTAGCCGCACGAGTAATAAATAGAAACAATTAAAAAAAGGTAATGTTAGAAATAGGAACACCTAGTCGCGCAAATGCGCGGGTGGCCTTCCTAGTTCAACCTAGTACGAGAGGAACCGTTGATTCACACAATTAGTCAACGCACTTGGTTGAAATGCCAGTGGCGCGAAGCTACCGTGTGTCGGATTATGACTGAACACCTCTGAGTCAGAATCCAAGCTAGCAACCGGCGCCTGTGCCTGCCGCTCGCCCCGACCCACATTAGGGCGTTCGCGCCCCAAGGGCCCGTGCCATTGGCTCAGCCTGTCCGACCGATGTGCCGTGGTAGGCCGCCACGAAGCTCCCTTCTTCACGGGCGGCGGCTGAATCCTTTGCGGACGACTTAAATACGTGACGGGGCATTGTAAGTGGTAGAGTGGCCTTGCTGCCACGATCCACTGAGATCCAACTGTAACACCCAAAATCAATTTTTTTAAAAAAAATTTAAATATTTTAATTTCAAAAAGACCTTTTTGTCTTGTTAAAAAAATGTATCTTTTGCTTGTGTTAAAAAAACAAACATCTCTCTCTCCCTCTTTCTTTTCCAGCCCAGCCCAAACCCTCTTTTCCCCTCCCTCCCTTTTTCTCCCGCACAGCCCACCTGGCCCAACTCGCCTCCCTGGCCCAACTCGCCTCCCTCCTGCTCTCTCTCACTACCAGGTGGGGCCCGCATGTCGGACCCCTCTTCTTCCTTCGGCTGCCCAGCTCCCCACCGCCGCGCGCACTGCCGCCCGCCCGAGTGCCCGCACCCGCTCGCCTCCAACTCCACCTGAGCCCGCCTTGATGCCGCCATCAGTGCCGCCACCATCCCCTCTCCTCCTCCCCTCCCTCAGTTGTAACCGTTGCCGCCATTATGGCCATCAAGACCGGCCATCGAGCTCCATTGCCCCTTCTCTTTCCCGGCCTTCCTGCTCCCTCCCTTGCCCTATAAATGGCACACCCGGGCTCTTGCCTGCTCCTTTCCCTGCTCCTGGACCTTGCGTCCCCTTTCTCTACCCCCATAGCACCGCCTCACGCCGCGTCCGGAGTGCCGTCGTTGTCGATCTCCCGCTCCGTCGTGTTCCATCGACTTTTAGCCACCTTTGGAGCTGCGCGCCGTGGTGAGGATGCCCCCAGTCCCTTTTCCCCTCTTTCTCCCGCACCAGCGCCACAGCAATTCCTTGCCGGAGCACACCGTCCGCCCCTCACCACCGTGAGCTCCACTCCGGCCACCGCAGCACCTCCCCGACAACCAAGTCCAGACTGCCGATTCCGGCCATCTGCCGCCGCGCCGCTCGCCGCGTACGTGAGAGGACCTTGATGTCGCCTAGAGGCGGGTGAATAGGCGCACCTATAGATTTTCACTCAAATGCAGCGGATTAAATTGACTGTCTGCCAAACCCAGAACTTCCGGGTTTCAAATCTAGAACTTCCGGATTTGGGCTAGACATTAGGTGAACTCGGAACTTCCGAGTTTGTCAATCCGAAACTTCCGAGTTCACTCAGAACAGAGTGAACACAATAAAAGTAGTGCTAGTAAATGAATATAAATTCAAACCCCAATTGTAGAGTCTGCTCAGTGAAGTTCCTTAAGCAGGTTCACACAGATCCAGCATGCACAAAGCAACAATCTCTCCAAGACACAAGTGTCTAATGGAAAGCTCAAATCCTAGTCTCCGTTGAGGAAGCTTATATCGACCCCAAGGTCAAGCTATCTCCTCCTTCCACTATGTGATCATACGCCCTTGTGGCAAAAGATCGGTGCCGCAACAAACTTGTCGCTGCTCACCACAATCTTTGGGAGCTAGCCGGCGACACCTAGCCATCTAGGAGGCTTCACCTCCAAGAGTAACAAATGCGAACCACACAAATCACGGCTAAGCTCAAGTGCTCAAGGTTTGCTGTGCTCTTTAGTGCTCTCAAGTATTCACTCTCTCAACCCAACTTAAGGATATACTCTAATCACACTATCTCACAAAGAGAGGTTGGGGAGAGCTCAACTATGACTACCAAACTTCTTGGGACGACCAGCAATGAACATAATAAAGCCTGGAACAGCAGCCCACCAAGGAGGGGGCTAAGGGGTATAAATAGCTAGTCCCAACAAAACTAGCCGTTATGTGACAGTTAGAACCCGGAACTTCCGGATCCTATAACCCGGAACCTTCGGGTTTTCAAATCAACTAGCCGTTAGTGCTATAGGTGCCAAATCCGGAACTTCCAGATTTACCCTGGCAGCAAAGCTAAACTGTGCACGTGAGGCTTTTGTGTCTCTTACAACTCACTAGGGTTATTTGAACACTGAGACTAAACCAAAGACCATTGTGATGCATCCCTCTTAATAGTACGGCATACCTAAACTCAAGATCAAAGATAAATTATATTTCAATTTCTTGAGCTTCTCATTTTCATCTTATGCCATGCCTTGATCATTCACAATTTGAGGATTGCATCCAACTTGGCTTCTTTACTTTGAGCACATCTTCCTTGAGTTAGTGACCTTGAACTTTATTCTTTGAATGAAATCCACTTCTAGTTCAAGTCATCGTCTTCACAATAAGATTCTAGAAAGATTGATACTTGCCAACATGAACACCACACATGATCAAGATTCTTCAAGTTGAACCCAAAGAACATTTCGTCACCCTAGCATCGGTTCCTCGGCACAACCACAATTGTTCTTCTCCAAGCTTAGTTCATAGAAACCCATTCTCGAATTCCAACTCTTCATCCTTGCATCATATATAGCTTCACATAGGCTTGCATCACATTTAACTCACAATGAAATCCATTTTGATTCACAAGCAATTTTCTTCTCTAATGAATGACACTTGTCAATATAAAATTCTCTATGTCTCTTAGAATTCTTGGACTAGATCATTATCGGTTTCTTTGCTCATGCCAAGCCTTTGCTTACAGAGCCTCTAGAAACACGCCTTTCGATCCCATCCATTTATTCTCAAGAGCCCTCTTGAACTCACATTGATTTTGCCATTATAATGAACATCATTTCTTTCATGCTTGCTTGATCATCAACTATCTCATGTATTTCTTGTGACAAGTTTCTCCAAATGTGAGACTATGTCTAAGCATACACCTTTGTCTCATTCACAATACCTTGACTTGTCACTTTGAGTACCACATATATCAACAAGCTTTATTTGGATATACGAATAAATTCTTCATCGTTGATTCATATCTCAATTTATATGATAACCGTTGCTTGTTAATATTCTCATACTAGAATATGTCATAGCATTCATCTTGTCATATGAGCCTTATCTTGAACATTGATATATTACATCACACAGATTACAATTATGATAATCAATTTCTGCTCATATACTTAACAAGATAGTTAGTCCTTTAATCGTGGTGTCAATCAATCCACCAAAACACATAAGGGGCGTAGATGCACTTTCAGTACGCCGCGAGTTCGCCCACGCGAGCCGAGCCAAGCCACTAGCGCCGCCCGCCCGAGCCGCGTGTGCAGGAGAGCTGCCCAGCACCACCCCAAGCCTCTCAGCTGAGCCATCGCCAGGGCTGAGCCTTTGAGCCGAGCCGACAAGCCGTCCTACGCACCGTTCTGATTCAATCAAATCCAAGTCAATACCCTTGTATATCGGTCAACCCTTGACACTTTTGCAAAAAGGCCCTTGGGTTTTTTGATAATCAACCCGCAGTCCATCCCAGTTCAAAAGTCATTACAAACAAGTCCATTTCTTTCTGTTTTCACCCCTACACTTCTACAAAATCCAACCCACCATCCAAGGACCCCTATTTAGCAAGCTAATCCCTGATGTTTAGGTTTAATTTCATACTAGCCCCTGGCTTCTTTAGATCTAGCCCCTGGAAGTTCCGTTTCTTCTAAAAAAAGCCCCTGGAACCTTGCTTTAGCCATATCTTTCTCCTTTTAACTCCGATTTCAGCGATCCTTGCGCTCACGCAATCCTCGCAAGGCGTACAACAGCTTTATCACCATTCCTTCTCAGTTTTTACTGTTTTATGTATTGTTCCTTATTTTGTGCATGTTTTGCTTGTGTGATCGTGTAGATGACATGCCGTTCGAGGGAAATCAAGAGCAGCAGTTCGAAGAAGAGCAACAACAGTTTGTCAAGGAAGGCAAGTGGACTTCTCCCCCTGTATATTCCATTTTGTTACAATAATAGCATGATAATTCACTTTACTTTATTGCTGAGTTGCATAAATTTGATGGGACACCTATTAAGGACTTTACCGAGTCTTTTACCCCAAAACCTTGAACACCGGATTTAATGTATCTGTTGGGTAGAAATGCTTATGTTCTTAACATTGGGAATTGTGATATCATAATATTTCGAGAAATGTTAATCATGCTTTATTCATGCTGTTATATTGTGGTTAATTACAAGATTATATGACTTTAATTGGAACATGGAGAACCACCCAGGAAAATAGTAGAATCACAAGAACCACATGGCTCTGGTCTTGGCTGATTAATTAGAGACTCTAGTTTGAAGCGGTCTTACTGAAAGGGCAAGAGGGGCGGCAGTTGACAGGGTATAACCTGGTCCTCTTGGGAAGTGGGCTTTGCTAAGACACTATGCCCATTAGGTAGGTTTATTCTCTGCTACTGCTCCGGAAACCATAGCGGACTACTTCTTACTAGGGAATCTTTGTAAAGGACTTGTCGCATCCCTATGCAATCACACCTCGAAAGTATGGTATTGTGCCTGATCAGCACAGTGTGGTTGGGTCCAAAGTTTTTTTGAACTTTTAAGCGACTTTTGGTGAAAGTGTACAACCTCTGCAGACTGTAAAACTGATATATCAGCCGTGCTCACAATCAAGAGCGGCCTGGACCCTCACATGATAATCGAACTTGAAGAATAATTTAATCTGTGGTGCTATGGCTTTATAATGTTGGATCCTTTATGTTTATACGCTTAAGTGGGTTGGTATAAACTTACATCTAGTAATTAGTGCTTGCTAATAAAATTTGACCAACTAAAATGCCGCTCGCGCCGCCCCCGTCCTTGAGCAGCCACTCGCGCGCGAGAGAGGGAGGTAGAGAGAGGCCGGCCTTGAGCGGCGCGGGGAGGTAGAGAGAAAGAGGGAGGGAGGGAGGGATAAAGAGAAGGAGGAAGGGGAGAAAGAGACCGCGCTGGCTCCGCCCGCCGGCCGCCGCACTGAAGGCTGCGCGGGCCGGATCCGCCACCGCACTGGCCATTGCGGGAGAAAGAGAGGGGGGAGAGAGAGAGAGTGAGGGAGAGAGATTGGTTAGGGTTTGGCTGGGGTATGGGTTTTAATGGGCTCGGCCCATTAACTGAGGCGTGCTGTTGTAAATGGACCGCCTCTGAAAATATGACGATTAATAGTGGCGGTCACGTTAAAGTTGACCGCCTCTGTTAATCGATTTTCTGAGGTTAATAAGAAATGAGCGCCTCTGTTAGTGCTGCGCATTAACAGAGGCGGTTATTTTTTGTGCCCGCCTTAGAGCTTCTAAAAAAAAGTCGTTGTTAATCAGTTTTTGTAGTAGTGAGACATAAACTAGAATGATGAATCAACTATCATGATTAAACTTGGGCTTAAGATCGAATGGACACAGTTTGTTGATGATGTGGTGCAATGTGAGTTGAGAGAAATCAAAGTTAATGATGCTTAGTGGGGAGCTTCTATATAGGTTTTATAGATTATAGTGTTCAAAGCACTATTGTTTCTTTACAACAAGATCTTGATGGTAAAACCACACTTGTGTTTGGATGATACTCTCTCTAAATCCTTTTTTTATTCAGTGGAACAAATATCTCATGTTCAAAGTAAAAACTGTTCTATCCTAAAAAAAATTACTGATGTTTAGAACAAATGCTTCACGATCAAATAAAAAATGTTCTAGCTTCACAAGAAAGTTTTCCAATATTTAGAAAAATAAGAAACTATCCATGATGGATCTTATTTTGTTGCATGTAACACAAAGTTGAAACATATGTAAAAGCAGGCCTAAGTTTAAGAGAAGAACGAATTTGAAGTTTCAAAAATGATCTACACACTTTGATTATTATTGACATTTGTATGCACATAACAGCAAAACAAGGAAGGACCCGACTACATCGAGAGGGCTCACGATTTAGACACCGAGGGAGAGCCCCCCTATCATCTTCTCTTCCCGCCCCTCCGCCCCCTCCATCCACCCCCGCCGCAGACCTCCCCCTCGCCAGCGTCACCTCCGATGTCGGCGAGGACCACCGCTCCAACCCCTCCTCATCCCCTCCAACCCCATCGGCCTCCACCGCTCGTCCTCGCCGCTGTCCACCTCCTTCCCTCCCCACCACAGACCTCACACTCGCTGGCATCACCTCCGATGCCCGCAAGGACCGCCGCTCCAATTCTCTCCCTCCCCTCCCCTCCCTTTCACTCCAACCCCGTCCCTCCACCGCTCGCCCCCTCCACCGCTCGCCCCCGCCGCCGCTAACCCTACCCACCGGGGGTCCTCCACCACCCTGCCGGTGGTGCCGGCGGTGCTGGCCTTGCCGCTCATGCCCACCTCCTCCGCCGGGCTGGCTGCTGCCCATGGCCATTTCTCTAAAGCCACCGGCCATGGAAACTCCTCAACCCCGAACCACTGCCACCGCGCTCGGCGGTGACCCACCACTGGCCGCTTCGCCCACAACCCACGCCGACTGTTCCACCCACCCCCCACCGAGCTACTTCCTCTGATTTGTTACTTTTTGTATCTCGGTTGATACTTTACGTTGTTGTAATGGGAGGGATTCTCGATTTGGCTCTAAATCCAGAGGTCTCTTGCTGTAGCATTATTCCGCTATACTTTTTTTTTTGAAACCTCTGCCATACTTTTCTTTATACCTTATTTTATATGAGAGAATGAAGTGGATTTATTTCACTTATTACTTCGTGCATCCTAAAATATAAGTAAGTTTGTTCTAGGTCAAACTATTCTAACTAAGTTTATAGAAAATATAATAGAAGTTGTAGGATAATAGTTGGGAAACCTCGATGAAGTTGAAAAAGGATAGGAGAAGGTAGGAAGAAAAAAAAATACTGGATAAAGACAGAACTCCTTAAAATATCTGGGTGTTCCTAGATATGCCAACACCAATTCTTTTACATAGCCTGTTTGAAATGTTAAATTTTTTACAGACAATAATTCATTTTTGGGAAAATCGTTGCCGCGGACCCAAGGCCCCAAACCAAAGAGGCAAAGTGGATAGAGCTCCACCACTCCACTCCAATGGCCGCCACTCTCCCGCACTCCCATCTCCGCCTCCACCTCCCGCTCCAACAGGCTCCGCCGCCGCCGGTGGGCTCGCCGAGGCGGAGGATGCCGTCCTGCGGCGCGCTCTGGAGGTGCGCCGCGCGGTGGCCGCTGAGGTGCTCGTGGCCGCTCTCAGCGGCGGGAAGGTCGGCGGCCTGACGTACATCAATAACCTCACGGCGCGGATGGGGCCGTTCGTGGACCGCATCGTCGTCGAGGCCGCTGCAATGCGGCGGGACCGGCCAGACCTCGCGCATATGTCCTTCAACGCGCGGGCTAAGGTGTACATCCAGGAATCCGGCCTTGTCGAGCTAGTCAAGTAAAGATCCCAGCTTTTCCTCGGTTTATTTTCCACTACCAGATGCATTGCCAATCATAAATTGCAATTTTTATAGTTTATACACGTGCAATTCTCCATTATAATTGAGATGATTACATTGCATACTTTAGGTGGTTCAAGCACAATGCGATGACATATCCCCAAATTGCCAAAGTAGTTTGTGCGTGTTCTGGTGATTTGGGGAAAGTAAGGATGATCATAAAGTGGCTGAGGTCAATTTATGTAAAAGGAGATTTTTTGGGACGTGTCCTTGCCAATGGTGGATCCTTTTTGAACAGAAGCTTTGAAGAATTGGAAGAGATTATTGTCTATCTGGAAAGCTGTGGTGTGAGGAGAGACTAGATTGGTTATGTGGTCAGTAGATGTCCACAGCCATGGTTAACCTTACCGGTGGGAACCGGTCCGGTTTGACCGGTAACCGGTCAAACCGGTCCGGACCGGTTCCGGTTCCGACCGGTTCCCAACCGGTCCAAATTCAAATTTTGAATTTGAATTCAAAAAAATGAAAAATTCTCAAAAAATTCCTAAAAATATTTCAAGGTGTGATGAATCTAATGGTGTCAAATTTTCTCAAAAATTCGTTCATTTAGTATGGTTTGCGGAATTTATAAGTTAAATAAAAAAAACGTGCATACGAAAGTATACAAATACAATGTAAAAGTAGTATAAAAAAGAGTTGGAGGGTTCATTTAGACTAAAATATGTTGTACAAACATTTATTTAGTATACTTTGTGGGCATTTGAATTTAAAAAAAAAAGAAAAAAATTTGAATTTGACCTGTACCAGTCAAACCGGCCGGTTACCATCCAAACCGACCGGTATACCGGCCAAACCGGCCGGTATACCGGTCTAACCGACCGGCATACCGATCGGAACCGGTTGAACGGGGAAGTTTGAATT
The DNA here is from genome assembly GCF_016808335.1 of Panicum virgatum. NCBI lineage: Eukaryota > Viridiplantae > Streptophyta > Magnoliopsida > Poales > Poaceae > Panicum > Panicum virgatum. The sequence goes on from NC_053146.1 coordinate 3,244,825, forward strand.
CAAATTTGAATTCCACCGGTTCCGACCGGTAACCGGCCAAACCGGACCGGTATACCGGAACCGGAGGCCGGCGGTTACCGGTCACCGGTCGGATACGTGAACCCTGTCCACAGCTGCTGAATCTGTCCATGGATGAGCTGGAGACAAGAGTGAGGTTTTATACGGATATGGGAATGGATGAGAAGGATTTTGGCACTATGGTCTATGACTATCCAAGAGTTCTTGGATTTTTAAGCTTGGAAGAGATGAACAGTAAGGTGTTTGCTTTACATTTAGTTTAAGTTCTGTGCTATTTTTGTTGCACATGCTAAATTGGCAGGATTGTTAGCCTCTTTTTTTTTATGCAGTTCATTTTTTGTTCATTGCTACGAAAAGAAGAGTTGATCTTCAGAATGGTTGAAGCTCTATTTATTTTTGTTCTCTAGGGAAAAAAGGGTGAATAAAACTGAGTCGCAGTATGTCTTTCATACTAATATGATGCATCAATGTGCTGATGAGCAATATGTGGTCTTATGTCTAGAGAGTTCCATATGAAATAATTTATCTACTTTGAAGTGTGAATTGATAAAGAAGTAAGGAACTCATTTATTAACCCTCCTTGTTACTTTTGGAAGGTCTCTGATAACTACTGAGTTAGTTTAGATATTACATTCAGTTCCTTGACTTCTATTTTTCTAGTTGCTAACAAAATATCATTCTGGGTCACAGGTTCAATATCTCAAAGAGTTTGGTTTGAGCAACGAAGAACTTGGGAGGCTACTGGCTTTCAAGCCACAACTCATGGCCTGTAGTATTGAAGAAAGGTGGAAGCCTCTTGTGAAGTATCTGTATCACTTGAATGTTTCACGGGATGGCATGAAGCGAATGCTGCTGGTCCAACCTACAATATTCTGTCTTGATTTGGAGACAGTGATAGCACCAAAGGTAACTTCGTACTTGCTTTGAAATATATTTGCATCTTTTAGCTGTTATGCGCTTTTCAACTTCTGGTATTCAAAGAAAACTATTATGATTATCTAAGCTCCTCCTTGAAAATAGTTTGATTTGTGAGACTTCCTCTTTAAATCTCCAATAGGACTAAGTGTTTAATTATTTCTGCACAGTGTGCTACTGGGGTTTATAGATCTTAATGCTCTGAAGTCTGGTAGTTTGACTCCTCTACCTCTATGCAAACATCTGTTTCAGGTACAATTTCTACAAGATATTGGTGTAAGGAGTGATGCAATCGGCAATGTGCTTGTGAAGTTCCCTCCTGTATTAACTTATAGCCTGTACAAGAAAATACGCCCAGTGGTGTGTTCTCATATCTTGTTATTATTCATTTTGGCTTCTGCAAGTTATTATTCATTTTGGCTTCTGCAACTATTGCTTCAATTTGTCTTGTTTTTACAATACTTGGTTTTTAGTAGAAAATTGTGTACAAAAATTTCGTTTTCTCCTTTTCTTTTCCTTTGTACATAAATTTTGTTTGTCATATTTCATACATTGATTATATCCAGTAGGGCTTGTCCCTCCTGTTCCTTTTAAAAAAAGACTTTGGCAACATATTTTCAGTTAAATGTGTTAGATATAAATGGTGTGTTTGTTTCCAGATTTTTTACTTTTACATATTCCTTCTACTATTCCATCTGTCTTACACGTGTGCAAACCAAAGGTTATATTCCTGTTGACAAAAGGTGGAGTAAAACAGGATGACATTGGAAAGGTTATTGCTCTGGATCCACAACTCCTGGGCTGTAGTATTGCACACAAGCTAGAAGTTAGCGTCAAGTACTTCCGGTCACTGGGTATCTACCACTTTGTGCTCGGTCAGATGGTTGCCGACTTTCCAGCACTTCTCAGATACAACGTGGACATCCTAAAGCCAAAATACCAGTACTTGAGGCGTGTAATGGTGCGGCCACTGAAAGACCTCATCGAATTTCCGCGGTGAGTTGGAGTTCATTGTTTTGCATCTAAAACAAAGATATCAATACCTAACTGATGCTTTGCCTTTGTTGTGACCTTCACCCTTGTACCTCGCTGTTGGATGGTTTTCAGGTTCTTCAGCTACTCCCTGGAGGACAGGATAGAGCCTCGGCACCAAACATTAGTGGCCAACAGGATCAACATGAAGCTGCGGTACATGCTGACCGGATCTGATGAAGAATTTGCACAGAGGGTGCGGGAGGCTGTTGAGAGGAGAGCGAGATTCGAAGCTGGAAAAGGTGCTGTGGAGACATTTTCAGATGCTGCAGAGACATCCAAGGAAGAAGAAACTACAGCAGCAGTAGCATACCAAAACAGCATAGAGGTAGATTAGATAGATGATGTATATGTAGTATTTCTGCAAAAATCCGAGCAAATAATGCCTCCTTGTCGTGTACATGTTATTTAGATCTTTTTACTGTAGACCAGAATGTAAAACTACTATGGTTGTAATCCATGAAGAGTTAACAAAGATAAAATTATAGACATTCTCTCAGAGGTCAAAATAAAATCATATTGGTTAAAAAAGGTAGAATCATACATATACCATATACACAAATATGTGCATACATACAGAATTACAAAATTAACATTCAAACTCTACACAAGAATATGGATGAAACCATCACAAAAAAGGAACACCAATTGACAACTGAAGACAACCATCTGGCTGGCCTTTGTGCCGAACTGAAGAGCACGATGTCTGCATACGTCCATGATTTACATGGCTTGCTTAGGCCTTGGGAGGTGGCGCGAGGAAGGGGATTGTTGGCACGCCGGGGATGGACATGGACGGCATCGGCGGCAGCGTCACCTTCGGGATGCCAGGGACTGCCGGCATCGGCGGCAACGTCACCTTGGGCACGGCAGGCATGACGACGGAAGGAACCGGTGGAAGCGCGGCGCCAGGCATGGCTGGCACTGCGGGCACCGTTGGCACGGTCACCGCCGGCATCGGTGGCACGGCGACCGCGGTTGCGGCAGGGATCTGTGGCACGGTGGGCAGACATCCGGAAACAAGCAAATGTTAATACTCACAATCTCACATGCTGATTCGAAATGGAATGGAAACAATGCAAATGCTGTAAGGGGGAAAAAAAGGAAAAGGAACAGAGAGCAGCTGCAAACCGTGAAATACAGGTTGCCAGGTGGCAAAACAAAAAAGAAACAAGAGCGGAATCACTTACACCCAAACATTCGTCAGTGTAGGGGTCAGAACATTTTACTTCTTTATCTAAAAAAAATAACCACCCAAAAGCTAAAACAGCATCGATCATCTGAATATTTTTCAGCAATCAGATTCATACGCATCGATCTCCCGTTTTCAGTTTTGCCCTACATACCGGCATGTCGGCACCACCCGCTCCCAGAGGCAGGTTCTATCTGGACAGAGATTCAGAGAACGATTTTCAGCGCATCACAGAGCGCTTGCTTGTCACGGAGCTCAAGCAGATTGATTCATACGCAGAAGGCCTTCACTTGCACATGAGCTCTCATGGCTCATGACTGGAGACGCGTGATGGCGTTCGGCTCAGCCCCTGTTGATCTGGCACAAGCTCTCGACTAGGTGTGATGGTGGCTGGGCACACGCCGGCCGGCATGGTGCGGTCGGTGGCGGTGGCGAGAGACGCCCGAGCTCCGACGCCCAGCAAGCCGACGACCGCGCGCCACGAGCGCTCATCCAACAGCACGTTCGCCGAAGGATCGGGGAGCTCGAGGTGGAGGGCAGAAGGAAGGACGCGGCTGCGCCGACCATGTCAGTCGGCGGCCGGCGGCGAGGGGCAGGGGGCGGACGTTAATACAGTCCGGGGTGGACGGTAAATCAATATGCCGCTACGAATATGCCGCTACACAACCTTTTCTTTTCTTCTTCCTCGCGCGCTCGGCCTCGCCCTCGACTCGACCGGTCGCCGGCGAACCCCTCGGCGACTCTGGTGATACAAGTAGCAATATCTAGAGCTCGCATGTCGTCAATGGTGGTGGTAGGGTGGTTTCCTTGCAGGATTATATTCGTAGGACAGATGATTGTTGGCAATTGGCATGTTGCTGGTGTAGACTGTAGAGTTGTTCAGAGCCCTGACCTCCAGTTCATCTCTAGTCTGTAGCTCCGTCAATCTTTAGGAGTGAGTTGCATCTGAAGATCGATGAAACTGAGCCCAGATTCAATGGAGGAGCTGAAATCTCAATAGTGGAGGGGAGGTGATTTGTGTTATGGTAACGTCAAGTAAGCTTGTACGAGTGGGAGGTGCCAGGAATGCAAAACATTCCCAAGGGTAGCAGCGAAATGCCTGGAGAAACCACCCATCCCTTGCATCGTTCAACGGGCTGAAGCTGCCATCCATCTTCTGGGTCGCCATAGCTTCATCTCGATGGGTCCATGCACACACGGCTCAAGTGCTGATCGCATCATTCTTGGAAAAATGTGCCTGTGATATGATGATCATCTGTTGCATATATCTATATTAGATCGTAAAATAAAAAAGATAGTGGCATATATAGTAGTGACATTGTTGCATGCCTCGCCGAAATTACCTACTCAAATAACTAATCAAAAAGCTGACCAATCCTGCAGCATCAGGTAACAAACCCAAATGTGACAGCCCGGCTGGTCCTGAAACCGCGCGCGTACGGGTGCAAGTGCAAGCAAATGCTACCGGAAGGTTCATACAGTTCGTTCTTCGTTCATGTTTGCCTACGAGAACCGACTTGTAATTGTGTAATGATCGATGGCACCTTCACCTTCACCTGTACTAGAATGAAGATTGATAAAGATTCTGAAACGAAATAATATCTGAGTTTTTGGACCTTGTTTTTTTCAGCACAGCAAGAAATGCCATAAAGCTGAAACAAGAAATGTCATAAATAGTCCGTGTTCCAGGGGAACAACCACCACCACTGGGTGCACAGCCTGGACCGGCGGCACTCGGCGCCGTCGCACGGGAGCGGGGGCGGAGGGGAGGGGTCCTTCTCGTTCTCGTTCAAGAGGGCCGCGGCGGCGACGGAGGTCGCGCCGGAGCTGGCGGCGGCGCTCGACGAGGACGCCGTCGTTGTGTAGCGTTAGCGTGTCGGGTGGGCGCCCCCCATTTCTTGGTTCCTTTTTACAGGCATTCCTGATTCTTTTTTTTTCTCACGTGATATCGTCACATCGGTTTTGTGTATAATTTGTTGTTGTCTGATGCGTTCCTCCGGTACGGTGTTCCAACGTGACCAAAAAAATGTGCATAGAGAGCATGTTTCAAATATTTTTGGGTGATTGTTGAACTTGTTTTTTTAACAGTATTTTTGAACTTTTTTGAGGATGTGTTTCTCCTCTTTCTAGCGTGCGTGCAATTGGCGGTTGAAAACGAAATTAGGATTTGCAAAATGGGCTGCCGCGGGTGCACAGATGGCTGCCTGCCCTGTCCGGCCTGGCCCAACCCAAATCAATGCACGATTTCCTTTCTCTGAGTGAACTTTAAATGGGCCTTCGCACACAGATGGCGACCCGCTATAGCCCAAACATGGCTCAGTGAGGCCACTCAAAGAGCCTCCTCTGCTGGAACAACCGAAGGGGGAAGAAGAAGAGCGGCGGCGGCGGCATGGCGGCGCGACTCCTGCGCGATGTGGCATCCACTGCGGCCCGGTCGGCGCGCGGCCACCGCGTCCCCGACTCCTGCGGCGCGTTTGCCGGTCCTAGAAGCCGAGGCACCGCCCCCGCCACTCTGGTCTGTCCGCTCCCCATCCGACCCCCCTTGCTCAGCTTCCTGCGCTAACCCTAGCTCCGTGCGCGTGACGCCCCGTTGCCGCCCCGCGGTGAGTGGCTAGCTGGGAGGCGAGGATCTCGTCGGCGTTCCCATAGTTCACTCGCGCGGCAAGGCGAGCGAGTTTGGGGTATCGGTTTTCATTTTTTTTACTTCATGGAGTCAAGCGAGAGAGCATTTCTAAATGTACCCTGCGTTCTACTTGACAGGTTCTCGTTGTCGTTGTCGTTGTCGTTGTCGTTGCCGTAGATTGATTTTCACTTCCTGCAGTTGCACTGTCAAATGTTTATTTTTTTTCCGTTCAAAACTGGTGATCACAATCCAGCTTTCCCACCACAAGCAAACCGAGAAATGAGCAGACCTCTCTGCTATGAGGGATCATAAATTGAACGCACTGATTGACTGATTCTTATTTTCTCCATCTCACTTGTGTAAATCATCAAGACAAGTAGCATCCAAAGAACTGACCCTCCCGTCTCGTGTAAAAGATGATGATTTTCATTTTCGTGGTCATCGGCACCAACTTCAGCCTGTGAAACTATCGGTCTCCATGCCTAAACGTAAAACCATATGGTCTGTTTGGTTCATTGGCTTATTCTAGCCTGGTTAGGATTTGGAGCCAGGTCAGTCTAAGCCTGGCTTCACTAGTATATTTGCTCATGTTTGGTTGCTTGCATCTATGGAGCCTGGTTTGATATTGTTGTGTTTGGTTTCGCTGTACTCTTGGGTGGCGTTACCTCTTCTTTGTGAGCGGTGAGCTGTTGCAGTCCTTCACCTCCTCCTTTCTCTGCTTTTCCTCTCTTCTCTGGGCCGTAAGCGGTGAGCCATGCGGTGGCGAGCGCAGTCCGCCGAGCTGCACGGCGACCAGCTGCTGGGATAGAGCTAGCATGGCGGCGTTCGGGAGGCCCGTCTCCAACTTAGTCGTCCGTTCATCCAATCATCCATGCCGCTGCCCAGAAGATCTCTAGCTTACCTTGCACAAGTCCCCCGCCTCCTCACCCATGTCTGCCATGTGTGCTCTTCGTATGAGTGAGCAATTGCAATTGGAAGTGCAAATCAACCCATGAAGAGATCAATTTATAAGGGGTCTATGGAAGAAGAGGAAGAGCACAGAAGCAGCGGCAAGGACGGGTGAGAGCAGCACGAGTGGGAGCCGCGCGCGGGGCTCCTGCGCGACGTGGCATCCACTGTGGCCCGGTCGGCTCGCGGGCGCCGCGTCCCCGACCCCTCCGGCGCCTTTGCCGGTCCTGGAAGCCGAGGCACCGCCCGCGCCACTCTGGTCTGTCCGCTCCCCATCTGACCCCACTTGCTCAGCTTCCTGCGCTAACCCTAGCTCCGTGCGCGTGACGCCCCGTTGCCGCCCCCTTCATGGACTCAAGCGAGAGAGCATTTCGAAATGTACTGTGCGTTCTACTTGACAGGTTCTCGTTGTCATTGTCGTTGCCGTAGATTGATTTTCACTTCCTGCAGTTGTACTGTTCAAATGTTTCTTTTTTTTCGTTCAAAACTGGACAATCCAGCTTTCCATCGATCTATGAACACAAGAAAACAGAGACCTCTCTGCTATGAGGGATCATAAATTGAACGCACACATGATACTAATGGCTGTGATCTAATGGCTGTGATCAACTACTTCTACAGCCAGCATGACAGACACTTCAAGCAGCTCAATTCTGCACACATGATACTCATCCCCAAGAAGATGGATGCACTTTCTCTGGCTGATTACAGACCGATAAGCCTTACACATAGTGTCGCAAAGCTGGTGTCGAAGTTACTTGCTAATAGGCTGGCTCCATACCTCAATCAAATCGTGTCTAGAGCACAGAGTGCATTCATCAAAAAGCGAAGCATACATGATAACTTCCTGTACACACAAAATATGATTAGAGAACTGACCAGAGCCAAGATTCCGGCGTTATTCCTAAAGCTGGATATTGCAAAGGCATTTGACACCATCAGATGGGATTACCTGCTAGAATTACTATCTGCAATGGGGTTTGGGGCACGTTGGTGCAGCTGGATTTCAATCTTATTGTCTACTGCTTCAACCTCGGTGTTCCTGAACGGCTCAAGAGGGAAATGGTTCAAACATCACACATGATTGAGACAGGGCGATCCTCTATCGCCATTGTTGTTTATATTTGCAATGGAACCTCTGCAACTTCTGATACAAAAGGCAGTAACTGATGGTGGTTTGCAGAATATGAACGTGCGAAATGCAAGGTTAAGGCTAAGCCTGTACGCTGATGATGCAGCAATGTTTTTGAAGCCAACAAGAGAAGAAGTTACAAAGGTGCAGGAAATACTGGCGGCGTTCGGAACAGCGTCTAGTTTGGTTGTGAACACAGCAAAGAGCGCAGTATACCCGATCCATTGTGGAGACATTGACCTTAATGAAGTTCTGGAGCAGTTCAGGTGCCCGATCAAGACTTTCCCATGCACGTATCTTGGGTTGCCTCTACATACGAGGCATCTGCGTAGGGTGGATATCCAGCCACTGATAGACAAGATTGCAGGGAGGCTTCCGACATGGAAAGGGAAATTTCTGAATCGAGCTGGCCGTCTGACCTTGGTCAGATCAGTACTGTCATCCATACCCACCTATTTTCTAACGGTGTTTGCGCCACAAAAATGGGCAATTAGGCAGGTCGACAAAATTAGAAGAAGCTTCTTGTGGAAGGGTACTGCAGATGCTAATGGAGGCCACTCTCTGGTAAAGTGGAGTCTAGTGAAAAGACCAAAGCAATTGGGTGGTTTGGGAGTGCTAGACTTGGAGATGTTCAGTAGAGCCCTAAGATTACGCTGGCTCTGGTATGAATGGAAGGACCATGACAGGCCTTGGGTTGGGGGAGCAGTGCCGATTAATGAAGTTGACAAATAGCTGTTTAGAGCCTGCACTTTGGTCAAGCTAGGAAATAGTGCTACTGCAAAATTTTGGGATTCTAGTTGGCTGCAAGGGAGAGCGCCAAGGGACATTGCACCGGCTTTATATAAGCTAGCGTGGCGTAAAAATCTGATAGTAAACGCTCAACTGGAGGACCAGAGTTGGACTAGGGGGCTTTGGCGAATGCAAAGTGTGGAGGAAATGGCAGAGTTTATCAAGCTTTGGGACATGGTACAGGAGGTGCAGTTGACTACCGTGGAAGATGAAATCATTTGGAAATTCACTGCGGATGGGCAATACACGGCGAAATCAGCATATGAAGTGCAATTTAGGGGTTCTTATTGCAGTTTTAACTCCCAACGTGTATGGAGGGCACACGCTGAGCCAAAGCATAAATTCTTCACTTGGTTATTGGTGCAAGAGAAGATTTTGACAGCGGACAGGATGCAACAACGGCAATGGCCGTGTGACCCTTTGTGCCAATTATGCCGCCAACAGCCTGAGACAGCAACTCACTTATGCTTGCAGTGCCCTTTTGCACAGCTGGTCTAGGAGCACGTTCAAGCGTGGACAAGCAGCCATGTCAAGAAGCCATCTGACTATGCGCATGGAAGAATGGTGGACTTAGGAGGTGCAATTACCAACAAAAGAAGAGCGGCGAACATGGGCGGCAATCAATATGTATACGGTTTGGAATCTATGGAAGGAAAGAAATCAAAGAATTTTTGAAGGAAAAGAGGCGGATCCGGCGACTGTCTTCCAGTTCATGAGGGAGGAGATGGGTATGCGTGCCCAGGCAATGTTTTTAAATCGCCTAATCGTCTGATCGAACAATGGGCGGACCAGACGACTAATGGTGATTAGTCGTCGACTAGGGTCGATTAGTCGAGTCTGATCGACCCTAGTCGTCCCCTAGTCGTCCAGGACATTTAGAATCCATATATATATATATATATATATATATATATATATATATATATATATATTCTCATATAGTATAGGAGTTAAGTATTGAACTACTAGTATATATTCTCATATATATTTCAGGCCAAGAAAGTGTCTAGTTTTCTATGTCTAGTACTGAATATAGAGCAAATGGTGACTTACTTGAAATTGGTTCCTTGTCCTCCATAATCCATACTCCATAGCTCCTGATCCTCTTTGCAAACTCCATAATTCCATATTCTTGCTGACTTGTTGCTGTTGTCCTGTTGAAGCTGGAATAACAAAGAATTAACAAGTTAGAGCACTATATGACAGTCAATAAATTGAATTATGCATCACAGTAGCAGGCCAGCAGCAACAAGTACAAAACCAAACTAATAAAGAAGCAATGAAGGATAAAGCAACAATGGTCCAGGTCCAACACAAAGCCAAAAACATAGTTCAATACATAACAAAAGCCAACTAGGCCAGGCTTATGATAAATCTCTAATCTCTACTCTAGTAAATCATCATTCAAATGGAATCACATTTGATGCAATCAGCACTCCCACCAGAAAGGTGCTGCTTAAACCTTTTGATTCCGGCAGGAATAGTTTTCTGGCAAAATATGCACTTCACAAAGTCCTTTGTTGGATCAGTCCACCACCCAAATTTCCATCCCGGGTCTTTGGATTTTGCCTTCCTCTTTGGATCGACGGCTTCGGCAGCAAGGTGCGGCAGCAGTTTTGCTATAGCCTTCTCAGCATATGCTGTAGAATCTGGAGCAGTTGAGAAAGAAGAACCAACAATACCAGTGGAGGCAACCACTGAAGGACGGTCGGCAGCGTCACCACTCCCACCAGCACTGCGTGCATCTGCTTCGGGCATTATAACCTCCACCATAGCGCGCCTCTGCTCCCCTTCTGCACAAGACAGAAGGAGGTCGCGGGTCAGGGCAGCTCGCCGGAGGGAGCGGATCAGCGGAGGGAAGAAGGGAGCTCGCTCGCGGTGCCGGCAGGCCGTGGCGGCGGCGGCAATGGAGGGAGCGGCGGCCTAACCCTAGTGGCGGCAATGGAGGGAGCGCGGCTCGGTCGGGACTGGGGAGTCTCGGAGTCGGGACGGGGAGTGGATCAGTGGAGGGAAGGAGTGAGCTCGCTCGCGGCGCCAGCAGGCCGTGGTGGCGGCGGCGGCAATGGAGGGAGCGGCGGCCTAACCCTAGTGGCGGCAATGGAGGGAGCGCGGCTCGGTCGGGACTCGGGAGTCTCGGAGTCGGGACGGGGACGGAATGTGTGGCGCTGGCCGCTGGGAGCCTCTCTTGAGTTCTAACCCTAGTGGGCTTTGGGCCTCTCAATTTCTCACCGGCCCACAAACAATCTAGCCCAGTTACACAAACCTGATCGAGAATACCCCTAGTCGGGCGATTAATCGCCTCTAGTCGCCGATTAGTCGCTCGACCGGTCGATTAGGCTTCCTGATCGAGTCGTGGACCCTAATCGAGTGCGCTGGACCGATAAGGTCGATTAATCGTGATTAATCGCTCGATTTGAAAACATTGCGCCTAGGCGTGTGGAACGCCAGTGAACTTTAATTCCTAATGTTAGTACTAATGGAGTTCAGAGTTTATGTTTTTTATTCATGTAATAAACCAACTGTAAGACTAGACTTTCTTTCCCTTCTAACATTATTTGGCAGTGCTCCTGCCCTTTATTCAAAAAAAAAATGAACGCACTGATTGACTGATTTCTATTTTCTCCATCTCACTTGTGTAAATCATCAAGACAAGTAGCATCCAAAGAACTGACCCTCCCGTCTCGTGTAAAAGATTATGATTTTCATTTTCGTGGTCATCGGCACCAACTTCAGCCTGTGAAACTATCCGTCTCCATGCCTAAACGTTAAACCATAAAGTCTCCATGCTAGCATTTCCTTCAGCATTAGCAAAGTGACCTCAAACCTGTGATGGAATTTTACCAATGACCAATCGATCAGCTTCTCCATGGTAGAATATCTTCAAGCATTTGACATGGGCAACTGCATCTGCATGTTGGAACTTCGCCAATAATACTGATACTCTCACATTTTTTTCTTAACTCTAGATGAGCGTGAGAACCATTGCAAGCAAGGAACTGAACCACCTTATGACCTTGGTTGAACTTAGGGTACAGAACAAACTTATGGGGTTGTTTGCATTGTTGCAATTCTTAAGGCTCAATGCTCACAGAAACATGATCCCTGAATATATGCTCTGTTTGTTTTGTTCCACATTCTCAATCACATCTTTTTTCCTCTCGACTCGAAGTCAATGGAAGTTTTATTTCTAAATTTTCTCACTGTGTAACAAAAAAGTAGTTTATCACTGATGTTTATGTTAGCTAATTGGCTTGATGGGTAGTTTACCTTGCTGTAGTGTGGGACCCAGGAGAATTTATTCTTGCCCAAAATCCTTTCTTGTGGCTTTCGAAAATAATTTTATCACTCACATTTTTTGATGATTTTCTGTTACTGCTTAAACAAACCTATCTTGATAAAATCAGACAGCCTACATTTCCAACAAGGCAACAACTCAGAACCATATTCAGTTTTGTGTGTAGCTGCTTGAATGAATTACACAAGTGATCTCACAAGTGTGCCAATTAAAAATGCAGTCATCTTACATTTTGAAATATCACTAATGATAAAACTATGACTGCCACTGCACACTTTTGGGAAATATATATGCCCCCCTACTGGTCACAGCCATAGTCACAAAGTTCCTGGGTCGACCGGGTCAAGGAACAGGGTCGAGGGTCGTCATTTTATAAAATTGTGGTACGAAGGGGGGTATACATCTATGGAACGATAAATTATTATGTGGGACGCGACTCTGATTCATCGAGGTCGATATCTTCGGGTCGATAAAGACAAAAACTATATATGTGCTACTAATGAAGAAACTAATCTGCACAAGCATATAAGAAACATATAAAAGAGTACATTTAGACCATGTTACACGTACTCAGCTCATTGTCTAACAAAAACCACACCAATCCACTGTCCTTAACCTCCTTATCCCAATTAAATCTGCTAGCAATGGGGCTGCGACCCCTTTCAAACCGGGACACGATCCAACCTTGAATGGGACACTGACCCTCTTCGACCCCGACCCTCGAATCGGAACGACGTTCCCGGGTCGAGGGACGAGGTATCGACCCTGAATCCTGTGACTATGGTCACAGCCCAATGACATAGATAACTTTTCCTTGGTCCAATACTATCATATTAGACAAACAAATTAAGTTAAGAATTGTCCTTGCTCCATCTCCTTTTTCTGTTTCCTTTTGGTTCCATCACCCTACATGTAATTCAACATTTTCTTTAATTTTTTTATGCATCTATACGAAGGCAATGTTTTCACTTAGCTAATTACAAATTTCCACACATGGCCTTCGTCATTATGCAGCACCATCCGGTGAAGCAGTGGGGAACTTAGAGATGAGCTTGGAATTGGATGCACCCAAACCAAAGCGTAATCGATCACGTATCTCAAAGAAAAGCGGAACAGCCATGATGCTTCCACTCCATTTCCATTATGAAGATGTACTACGTCAGGATCTTTTGCTGAAACAGAACCATGCCAATATCATGCAAGTTCCTGGATTGTATGAAATCAGATTAGCACCAAAAGCAGGTTCTGATTTGAGGGTTCCAATTGGAAAATTGGCTATGGAGATTTTGAGTGGCCAGAGATTCAAAGAGGTACAAATAAAGTGACCCTTTTGCTAAAGCAAAAAAGTCTGCTCGAACCAATCCATTCATTGGGGCTGGCAAAGACAGTGGCAGTGCCTTTGCAAGGCAAAGTGTTCTCCGAGGGCATGCAATGTACAATTTCTTGGTCAGAATTGACAGTGGTGTCCATGTTAGATTCTCGTGCCGAAATTCGGGAAAACACCATAAAGTTCTTCATGGAGACGGAGTTCTGTGAGTTCTCCCCGGAACTGGAAGATCACTTTGAGATCTTTGAGCATATCCGAGGATTCAACGCGACTATCGTCACTTCGGCCGACACAAAAGATGAGACCTCGCTACTGTGGAGTGGCTTCATGCTAAATGATGAGGGGGAAACCAAGTAAGGTAATAGTTCCTATCTTTATTCCCGCTTAATGTCCCGGACATTGTACTTGCTGCCCTCCTTGAACTGAACCTTCAGTTGACTGTTTGGCAGGGGCTGAAGGTGGTCACTTCTCTCAAAATGGATTTTGGTGGTTATTGCTCAAGCAGTACAATGCAGCATTTATCAGTTTTGTAGACTGAATGAATGAAGGTTGTGTGATTGTTATGTGTAGCGATGTATGGAGCTCATGTTTAATTGCTACATTTAATACTGTATGGACTTAATAATGTAGTAGGATCCAATAGGTAAGTTTTTGCTTATTTATGTGGGTCATGCCGAAGTAGTAGCATGGAATGCTCGTTGCTGTTTGTCAAAACCATTGCAAGAGAGGGCAAAGGAACGCAGCTCAGCTTCAGTACAGGTAGTACTGTGAACTTGATCTTCGCAACGAGTTGCATTTTGCTTGTCTCTGGCTCCTGTCCTGTAGTGACATGGAGAGCTTGCGTGTTTCTCGAAATCATTGTAAGAGGGCATATTTCCTTGTGTTCCAGATAATTTTTTCAGCAGCACGGTGTACAATTTGTCTGTTGTTGGAAATTGCAGAAGGCTGCAACTCGTGCAATATGATGAAACTTTCAAACACAGGTATTGTACACCTGTATATCTAGAATCAGACTCTGAATGGTGTCTAGTTCTGCAACTAGCTGTAGAATGGTCGTTTTATGGTCAAGGATGAAAACGGGGGCGCAGCTGATCTTGAGGTTGAAAGCGTAATGGTTCTTGTAAGCGATGGTGTAATCAAGCGTCGGCACCTTAGATGAAGTAAGTGTATTGATCTAGATGCTGATAAATGATGATAGATTGAGTTTCAGAACGGCATGTCAATTGACCAAGATTGAGTTTCAGAACGGCACACTATCTTAAACCAAGAAGCTTACTAGTACTTCTTCCAGGCATATGCTACAGAAAGAGAGATCAATGCTGCACAAGATTGGCAGCGGAGCCGAGCCAAGCTGACCATCTTTCCTTGGCTGAAATTTTGAGTTGTGTAGGTAGGATTTTACTTGCCACTGTAGGTCTGTACTCTGTGAATAGGATTTTGCTTGCACATTCTGAAGAAACTTGCAAAGACAGTATCACATACATACACCACACAACATGCATGTTCCTACTTCCTAAGCTGTTGTTGCATCCCCTTTTTTATCTCCTGTACCTTCACTATCGTGCATCGTGTCGCTTCAAACGTAGATGCTGAACTCATAACCTTTTTGTGACTGGTGAACAGCTAGTTAACTCCAAATTTACTACTCACTGTCCGCGGGCCCCATACTAAAATTCACTCTTCATAACATAAGTAAGGGTTGACATGGCACGGCAGTGGTGTTCTCACATAGTTCAAAGATTCTTTTTCCCTTTTTTCTGAATCACAACAGACAAACTTTGAATATGCATACACATGCAGGCAAGCTAGAACGAACCAGATAAAACAAAGAAATAAGACTGCCAAAATGCATGCGTACTGGATTTTTCTTTTCATTATCTATTCAAATGGAACTGAACTGATTCTTGAAAAAGAGTGTAAAAAAGAGCATTATGTGTAAAGATCAGCCACACAAGCTCCGATCCATTCGAGTTTGATCGACAACTAGATCATCAATTTTAAGGGAACAACACATGAAGAAGAACACATAAGCCCAAGGGCACCATGAAAATCAAGGCATAAATGTAGACGGAGACATCTACGCTGACCATCAGAGGGTTGCTTGGCGTCGCCTCCCTTGCGTCCAGAATCTTGGCGAGAAACTTCCTTGACAACAGAGGGGCAACGCCTCGCCAGATGCTCGACGTCATCCGTCGCCATGATCGCTCTCGTGTTCCTCCCAGCAGCGATGAACTCCAAGCACTTGTCCATGAGCTTCCAGCACTGGTGGTGCTCGGCTACTACCAGCATCGGCAGCACCGTGCTTGCGCTGAAGCTGTGCTTGCACAGCTTGTTCTCAGTGACCGGCTTCAGGTCCTTGAGATTGTACCGGTCAGCCGCCACGATCAGATCCTGGGCTATCACGGCGGCCTCTTCCCTCGCGTTCGTCACCGTCGCCGGCAGCGAGTCGGTGTACAGGTAATGCAGCAGGGCCTCGAACGCGTCGGGGTGCATGTCGCAGATGCGGATGTGGCTGCTGCCGGTGGCCTTCTCCTTGGCTGGGCCGAAGAAATCCTCCATGAAGACCGACGACCGGGCGGCGAGCACGAGCTTGTGCGCGGCGAACACCTTGCCGCACACCTCGAAGTCCACGTCCGCGCCCTGCTTGGTCTCGAGAAGGCGGCCGAGATCCGCGGGCAGGCCGGACATGGAGATGGAGGAGCGCAGCGCCGGTGCAGGCGCCCTGCTTGATGCTCCCGCCGGCGCCGCTGCCTGCTGGACTGATGGTCGCGGCGGCGGCTTTGGTATTGGCGCCGACATGGCAGAACGCCAGAGGCGCGCGGCCGTTCTCTCTCAGGCGATCACGTCGTCAGTTGTAGACCTGCAAATCACGCCTTCGCGTGATCTTCCAAACGAACTACCAGATTTATTGGTTTTGGTTGTTTTTTTTTTGTGGAATATTGGTTTTGGTTGTTGATTATATCGCACACCCTAATTGTACTAATTATCAATTTTTGCCCAGTTAGTATGCAGCAAGAAATCACTTTTGTAAATTACTGCGTACAAGAGCACAATGATCCAAGCATCTTGAATCGTCATTGGAACTCCAGAAGAACACCACTATCCTCCATGGCACAGCTGCTCCAGTACAGGTGCACAATGGATGCTGCTCGTCTTCAAAATCGCAGAAAGCACATAATTAAATTGAATGTGATGCTCCAAATGGGTAGAAAGACGCGCATAGAGGAAAGGAAAAAGTCCGATTTATACCTTCCAACTATCGTAAAAGTCCATTTTAAATCTTTCAATTGCAAAATCGGACAACAAAAACCATCCAACTTCGAAACCGGACGGATTGGCTCTTACGGTAGTTTCGAATGTGATTTTATATTTTAAAAATAAAAAAATTCTAGTTAGATCTAAAAAAATCAAAACTAATTTATTTTACATTAGAAAAAATAGAAAATTAGTACTAAAAATTGTCTAAAATATAACCTATCTATTATTGCTCTATTTGAATCTTAGTTATTCAAAAGAAAATAGGCATAACCACAAACATCCAAATATTATGAACATAAAAGAATTAGATCTGAATAACTTACAAGTATAATGCCACTATATAGTTACATTTTTAAAACTTTTGATTCTTATTTCATGATTTTTTAACTTAAAATGAATTACTTATGAATTTTTAGTTGAAATTTGAATAGTTTTAGTTCTCACAAAATGGAAAACCACCTAATTGGCTAAATTTGTCTGGCTTCAACAGTTGGATGGTCTCTATTATCCGATTTCATAGTTGATGGTTGAAAATTGAACTTTTGTGATAGTTTGAGGGTGTAAATTAAACCAAACTTTTTACTATAGGGAAACATAAAGCTCACAACATTTATTGAAAAATGACAAGTACCACACGATTACAACGTATGCTGAAACTAAGAAAAGAGTGACCTCTGCATCTCTAATGTTTTTTTTAAAAATACCAAATAAACACCAAAAGAAGCATCTGGAAACAGCAAGCAAAAATGAAAGCTTTGATGAGACGCTTGCTCCTCGCCATCCTTGTGTCCAAAATCTCAACGATCACATCCTTCACGGCAGAGGGGCTGCTTCTTGCCAGATTCTCAATGTCGTTCGTCGCAATGATCGCCCACGCGTTGGCTCTAGAACCGATGAACCCTAGGCACATCTTCTTCATCTTGCAGCACTGGTACTGCTCCGCTATTGCCAGCATCAGCAGGACCGTGCTCACGCCGACATGGCTGCACAGCTTGTTCTCCGTCAGTGACTTGAGATCCTTCAGGTTGTACCGGCCGGCGGCGATGAGGAGATCCTCGGCGAGCACGGCCCCCTCTTTCAGTGAATTCATGGTCATCTCCGGCAACGAGTCGGTGTACATGAAATGCAGGAGGGCCTTGAACGACTCCGGGTGCATGTCGCTGATGCGCACGTAGCTGGTGTCCTTCTCCTTGGTCGGGCCGAAGAACTCCTCCTTGAAAACTGCCGACTGGGCGGCGAGCACGGACTTGTGCGCGGCGAAAATCTTGCCGCCGACCTCGAACTCCACGTCTGCCCCTTCCTTCGTCGCCAGGAGGCGGCCTAGATCCGCGTGCAGCCCGGACAGCGGCGGCGCCCTGGCCCTCAGGACGGGCGGTTCCGGCGGCTGCTGTCCCCTCGGCCCATCAGATGGCGCCGGCGAGGTAGATGACGGCGGTGGTGCTGGCCTCCCGACGGATGGATTCACCGGGGCAGGCGTTGTTGGCGGCGGTGCCTTCTCGCAGGATGGACTCGAGTGGCTAGAGAGCGTGACGACGACACCTCGGCGGCTGGCTCCGAGCTCTGGCCGACTGCCCGCCGGAAAAATGGTGAGGTCGCATTCGCGTCGGATCGCGAAGCGATCGCCGCTCTTGAAAAACTCCACGAAGTGCTCGCGCGAGACGAAGCGTTCGTTGCCGCACGCGTCCCCCTTCCGGCCGAAGGCGGCGGCGACCTTGCCGGACGTGAGATACCGCGCCCGGCCTCCCACGTCGCGCATCATCAAAATGAACACCACGTGGACGTCGTCCCCGGCTGCGGCGGCGGCGGCTGCCCCGCCGCCTCCTTCATCTTCGTCCATCTGGAGGTAGAGGGACATGAACCCGGTGGTGCCGACGAGCCTCCCGTTGGGGTAGAGGACGACGCGCCAGGAGTGGCCGCCGACGTGGACCGGGGCAGACTTGATGCAACTGCCGTTGGCCAGCTTCGTGGCCTCCGAGTAGGAGCCGACGGTCATCGTGAGCACCTCCTCGTCGCACGGCGGCGGCGGCATGGCCGTCGACGCCGGCATGGCAGATCGAGCGCAAAGAGACGCGGGCGCGCGCAAGCTTAGCTTCCTAGGGCCGGCGATGGAAACGATAGGAGTTCACGAGATTCACGCGAGGATTTTATCACGCAGGATCCAAGCTAGTGTCATTTCGGTTTCCGTGCAATATATATATATATATATATATATATATATATATATATATATATATATATATATATATATATATATATATATATATATATCATTTGTATATGGTATATATAATAATATAAGCTTGTTTTTTTCCATGGTATAAGACTGTAATTCCTTCCCTACGTGGTAGGCATAGACCATGTCGTATTCGTATAGTAATTATAGTAGAGGTGGTAAAGAGACTAAAAAATTTAATAATGTAAGATCTTTGTCGTGTGTTGCACAAGACAAAGGCTTTACCATGTGGAAATATGTTTTTGTCGTGTGCCAGAATTTTAAGCAAATAATACAGTTTATAAAGATATCAAATTGGATTACGATAAGAGTACTAGATAAGTCAATCTATTATCACCTCGAGTACTACTTGTACTCGCGCATTGTGCATCCTTAACAAACAAGGATAACACTTAAGAAAAAGAAGCGATAGTAATCGAGCTGGTATCTTCTGTGCATTAATTAATATAAATAAATCTTCAAACGCCAAGTCTCGTTGCATCGATCGTAGAATACGTACGCATACGTCGCCGTCACGCTTCGAGAACTCTCTCTCTCTCGATCGATTATTCGGCGGCGATGTCCCCGTTGTACGCGCCCTTAGCTGCCGGTGCCGAGGACGATGACCTAATCCGCATATTGCTCCCGGAGGAGGTGACCATGTCCAGCATCGCCGCGAGGTCAGTCGACACCGGGCACCACATGCTCAAGGTGGAGGGCTACTCGTGGCTGAAGTGCACGCACGGCGACAACGGCAGCCCCCTCCTGTCCGGCGAGTTCAGGGCTGGCGGCCACACCTGGAAGATCCGCTGCTACCTCGACGGGGCGCACAAGGAGGACGCCGGTTTCGTCTCGGTGTACCTGTCCCTCGCCGACCCCGGGAGCACCGCCGTCCACGCCGAGGTTGAGTTCGAGCTGGTCGACCAATGGCCGCTGCTGCCGCTCTGGTGCCGGCACCGGAAGCGCTTGCAGGTTTCCCCCTTCCAGCCGGGCAAGTCCTGGGGCTTCCCTAGGTTCATCGGCGCCGGGGACCCTCGAAGGTGGCGACTCCAGGTTCCTGAAGGGTGACTGCTTCGCCGTTCGGTGCAAGGTCACCGTCGTCGAGGAGCGGGGCGCCAAGGAGGAGGAGGTGCAGGCGGAGGACATGGAGAGGATGGGTGTGGTCTTCCTGTGCAAGGACGGCTCGTGCAGCAAGCTCCACCACGCGAGGCCGGCCCAGACCTTCATGGAGGCGTTTGCTAGCTTCTGTCTTTCCATCTGTGGATAAGCTAGCTAATCTATACTAGTAGTAGTGTGTTTCTCATAATTAGTCAACAACTTTCCTTGTTTTGTGAAGGGGGGTGCTAATGGGCTTCGGACCGGGGCAGGCTAGGTGTTTAGGCTTGGATTTGGGGTGCCCTGGGCCCTTTTCGAGGCCTGTTTCCTAAGTGAGTTCTGGGCTCCCGTCCATGGTTTTGAGCATTGTGCAAAAGTAGTTAATTTAGGTCCATTTTCCTTCAAAAAAAAACATTGTTCCAAAACCAGATACATATGCAAAAATGGGGTTATTTCATGTGCCAAGTGGCGGGTTAGTATAAGAATGAGTATGAAAACCACACCAAAACAACACTAAAAGGTGTCATTAAAGAGCGTCAACAGGTTTATTGTCGCCCCTGGTGAAGATCTGAAAGAATATCCATAAAAACTTTCTTTAAACCAGGATTTCGGCCAATCAAAACAGAGGCCCCACAATCGAGTTGAGGTTTAAGCTCATCATACACTACTTGGCAAGAGTAGTCTTGCACAATCCCCCTCCAACAACTGATACAATCTTCATCATCTCGTGGGGCACCTCGTCCCACTAGGGTGATGAGACCATTGATATGACCCCACCCCTTGAATTATCAATACCAATGAGCTGCTTCACCTCTTTCTACATAGCCTCAAGATGAGGATCAATTGCCAAAGTAGCATAGACTGCATCCATCATGCATCTATTTCAGATTTAACCATGCATGTAGCCTCTTCCTATTATGATCAAAGTATTAAGATATCCAAACTCATTAGCACGAGGCAACTACCAGCTAATATGAAATGCACAAACATACCAAAATGTGGCCCTTCATTTCCTAACGAACCGAGATTGAAGTATGTGACCTGCAGAAAGCAAGTATATTACTCAAACTGGGAGTTAACCAACAGTAAAATAAATCAAGCAAGAGAATCTATTCAGTACCCAGAAGAGCAACATAATATAATCAAGAAAAGCATCAAAGTAAATAAGTTTTAAATCTGTAAGTCCAAGCTGAAAACAGTAAAAAAAAACAGGCCATTCTCATATACATTAGAATGAATAGGTTACTGTCTTTTTATCAGACAAGCAGTAGAATGCAGACAATCTCAATATTTTTACTCATCTGTATGTGTGACTGCACATAATAGTTCAGGTTCTGGCTCGGATTCTTGTTCTTGTTCTGGCTCCGAAGCAGTAAAACAGAGTATCAACAAAACTCAGGTCAATGCTTTCTACATGGCATATATGATATATCATAAAAATAATCTGCTCTCATAAATTTATCAATACAGTAAGTAGTTAGGGAGCACCAACATTGACACAAATGACATGTACATCATCAGCTTACTGCAATTGCAAGTGATAGAGCATCCAATACATATATAATGAGGTCATATACTAAATGTATAAATCAAGATGTTTGGTCAGATACTTACCACAGCTGTCGAAGCAAAAATCTCCACAGTTCATCAATGAGCTGAAAGAATATCAAGGACATCGGTAGAGCTGATATTGTATCAACCACTGTATTTTGTCAAATAAGAAGAAAAAACATTAGTAGCTTACATATTCAAGCTGAGAAATTTTTTCTCTTAGCTCAAGTTTAGTATGAGAAATATTAACCATCATTGCACATGTCCAATGCCTCGGCTCATGTTTAGTATGAAAAAAATTAGCCATCACTGCACATGTCCAATGCCTCATCTCAAGTGTAGCATCCAAAAAACATCATTGAAAATGTCCAATGCCTCGGCAAAATTATAGAATGAAATAAGAAAAATCATCATTGGCATTGAACAAGTGCTTAGGCAGAATGAAAACTATTATCATCGGCATGGACAAGTGCTCAGTAAAAAAATTTGTTCTCAGATGTATATCGGCATGCACAAGTGCTTAGTAAAAAAATCTTTCTCAGATGTATCTCACACAATTGGCATCGACAGCAACAAATAAGTCGTACATAGTCACCAGAGTAAGGGAGGAGGGGACGCAGGAACAAACAAAGGAGGGGAAGATGGGCCCTTTTTAACCACAACCTGTAGACCAAACAGAATTGTAAGTTTTTCTGCACCAAATGCTACCAGCAATGAAATGTTATAAAGAAACTCAAGTGATAGAAGGTTCAGAAGGTAATTCATGCTCCAAGTGTATTCAATACCGGAAAAAGGATTAACAAAGATACACCATCATACATCATAGCAATTGCCAGAAGCCAAGGTGCAATAAGATGATAAAGAGAAACATAGCAGCAATATAGTAATTAATCTTGATACCACATAAAGCTGGTACAGGTGAAAGAAATTATATAAACAAGTAACCAAAATAAACTTTGGAACAAGAAAGATCACCGGGTTATATCTAGTGTTCCCTGGGAAAGCTTTTTACTGCTGCATCCCATGAACGTGCATTGAGAAAGACGATTATCAATGAAAGAGCAACATAATGCTTCCTAGAACAGATCTATATTCATGTTTTATGATATATCTTCAGCAACAGAGACGGTTATCAATGAGTTTTCGCTCAATTGTGCATGAATTGCATCTACGATTAAGCAGAATTTAAGATCAGGATGAAGTGCAGAGGGGCACCAAAAGAAGTGAAAATTATTGGGTCCTTACTATCAGTTTTTTTTATTGACAGTAGGCTCATGTCCAAATAAAAACTAAGACATGGATCCACAATATAATTCAAATAAGTACCAGATGGATATGCAGAGATCATACTTGCATAAACATGTTCAGAACAAGAAAGATGCCAAACTTTTTGAGCCATATAGAGAATATGTTCGGTCAACAAACAAATGTTCTCAACAGAACATCCAAACTTTTTGAGCCATATAGAGAATAATTTCAATACAGGTCAAATGCTTGTTTTATAGCTGTTGTCGGTCGAAACCCACCGGCGAGCAGCGACAGGCAACACGAAGAGCCGGGAGGTTGCCGGGGCGCTGGCAGGCACTGCTCCCTCGTCGACGGCCCGCAATTCCAGCACATGCCGCGGCTTGAGAAGACGCAGGGCGTGCCACCTGACCTATACCCGATCAGGAAGGTGTGGACGTGCTTGCGACGATTAGCCTGCATACACAAACACATGGAAACATAAGTCCGAGCCGTGGTCGGCTCCCCGGGACGACTCTTACATTGGCTTTAAAGAGCCGATCGAGTCCCGGTGTCAGATCGGATCTGCATCTATCCAGATATTGATGAATAAAGCAAATGATTGTAAAGCTGCTTCAATTAAATCTAGTCAATCCAATCCACGATGGTAAAAGCTTCACTGCTAGATCGGAACATCCTACACGTGACTGGGCCTAACGATCGTAACAGATAACTAAACCAAAACCCAAAACAGAGGCCTAAGAACTAGCAAGAGCCGATTCCCGGAACAATCCCTATTAAGGCTAAGATAAAGCATCTAGTACACCACCGGATCATCCAACCCGTTTGCAAGGCCTAATCTAACAGATATTACGCCAACTCTTAGAGATAAGAGCAAACCATAACAGATTAGATCTACTAGATATAAAAGAAGCAGGGTGTTGTCTCTGTGCAACTAATTCTATGCGACAAGAACTAGTATAAGATTAAAACGTGAATGCACAGAGACAACATGATATTCGTAGATGATAAGCAACGAAGCACAACAGATCCACTAAAAGCCATGCTACGAACATCAGGATAACTAGCATTACTCGCCATAAAAAATGCTTCAATACGAGTAATACCAAGGTAAAAGCAAGAACAACGCTGCCCTGATCGCGTGAAACGATCAGGGCAACATGGCGCTTACTTGGATGAAACCCTAGGATTAGGGGTGGCGATGCGCCGAGATTGTTGTTTGCGAGACGTGATGACGTTCTTATTTTTCATGAATAACATAGGGTACATATTTATAGTTCGGAGACTTGGGAAACAATCTAAGCTAAGCTTGTCCCGATCGGACTCTATCTCTAATCTTAAACTAAATCTAAAGATACATGGCCCATGTGGCCCAAATGCTCACGCAGGAGCCGATTTACAAGTCTTCTTTAATCTTCTACTTTAAGCCCATCTTGCTTTCGGTCCATAAATTAATCCTGTTAATTTACGGCGATAACACATGCCCCCTGGTTTTGGCAATGATAGTTCCAAAACCAATCCGTCTCTTCATCTTCCCGTTAATGCTCATTAAACACACTGCAACCACCAAGGAAGATGCAACGTCTCTGCAACTGGCTCCTCGCTGAACGTGAAGCTGCCGATCTGTCTTCCATCTTTTCACTATTTAATCTCACCCTGAATCGGCTCTTCTTCACGGCAAAACTCCTTCTTCCTCCCAAAGCCAGTAGCGCAGAAAACCCCAATCCTTCACCAGCCATGGCAATCTCTTCTTCCTCTGGCTCCAACTCCTTTGGAGATTCCTCCTCTTCCTCCTCTCCCTCTTCTTCTTCTTCCCTTTCCGCCTCCTCCATTGATTCCATCCCGGAGAGTCGAGAGCCGACTCCCGAATGGGACCCAACAGCAGCCTACGAGGCACTGGCTCCTCTACACTGGGATGCAGAGGAGTTCGACTTCGGGGTCGTCTCCAAGGAGGACGAGCCTGAAACTGAAGGAGAAGAAGACCTCCAGTTTCTATTCCAAGAGGAACTGAAGAGCAGTGAAGACGACGCCTTCTCCTGGGAGGGAGCCGACTCCTCCGAAGAGATCGACTCTTCCTCCAGCGACGATACAGCGGCAGGAGATAACCCCCACCAATTCCTCAAAGCCCCCACGGAGGGGAGCGAAGAAGGAAGCAGCAGCAGCGGCGGGCGAAGCAGCAGCAATGCCGAGGACCACGGCAACAGCAGCAGCGACGACGACGATGACGACGGCGGAGACGCACCGGCGCGAAGCCCGAAGCGCCGTAGGCATTCAGATACCTACGACTGGTAGATGTAGGCAATACTGTAGTATCGTAGGATCACAAAGCTGAAGGATTAATTCCTTTGTAACAATCGGCTTTCCTTGTAATGAACTTTCCTTTAATGAAATCAATTTCTTTTAATTATGTGTGTCCGATTACTTTCCCAAAAAGCCGATGGCAACGCATCAGGCTTCTATAAATATCCAAGAGCCGACAGAATTTAAACTAAAAGCAACCCGCACAAGAGTAGAGTAATATTTCCACCTTGAACTGAACTCTTGAATCTGAGCATAATTCGAAAACCCAGTTCTACAAATTCGAGCAAGAACTCTCCAAGCACCCGGAATTCGAATCAGAACCCACAGCAACCAAACCCCAAGTCAATGGATCTGAACCATGGCAGATTCTAAAGCTCAGACGACAAACTCTGCAATTGACGATGCGGCAATCTGCAGCCTGAAGGTAATATTCGGCCTAACCCTTTTAGTTTTCTTCAGCTTAGCAAGCCTCTGAAACTTTAAATCCTGAAACCTGACACCGTATGCATACTTCTGAATTTCTGAACTTCAGGTGTCAGACATCCTTTTGCCGCATCCTTCAAACCCAAAATCCTTTTGTCTTGGCCCACGAACTCATGAAAACCCCATAGATTTAATCTCTAGTGAAGCAAATAGGATCCCTTTCGTGAGCCAAAGCGCTGATTTGAACCTTTAGGCCGACTGCTTAAGAGCCTGGCCTAATCCTCCTGAGAGCTGGATTACATGGTATAGCAGAGTAGCAAAAGCTCATATGCCCTTGTGGCAGGATTTGAACATAGCCGATGCACTTAGTTTATCATTGTCTACACTTGACAAAGATGAAAATCTTCTGAAAACCATCGGCTATTTCTGGTCCGATGCCCTGAACTGTTTCCTCTTTGGTCATGGACCCATGACTCCCACTCTGCTAGATGTCACCATGATCACTGGCCTAGACATTGAATCTCCTAATCCAGCTGCCCACAAAAATGGCAGAAGTCCCCTTTAAACTTTCTTCCAAGGCAAGCTGCACAAACTGGGGCACTTACATGAGTCAGCACATGAAAACAAAAGGTCCAGTGACTGAGAAGGAACACACAGCCTTCTTAAATCTTTGGCTAGAGCACTTTATCTTCTGTGGCCCTTCTTTAGCTCCAACTAAGAACTATCTTCCCTTGGCCTATCACCTGGCCCATGGCAATCACATCGGCATAGGCAAACTTTTCCTTGGAGAAACTTACAGATATCTCCATTTGATAACATCTAACTTGCTTAACCAAAAGAAACTAAGAACTGGAGGTCCTTGGTGGTTTATTCAGTTGTGGGCACAACTGTACTTTCAGCACTAGATTCCGAACTTCCAAGACCTGACCAAGAACTCTTTTCCTGATGAGAGTGGCAAACCAATTAGATGTACTAGCTATGACCAAGCTTTATTTAGTCTTCCTGGCAGTAAACTGAATTCAGCAGATGCAGCAAACTGATTCAAAATCTTCTACAAGGGACTGGACAATCCACTCTATTTCCCATTCACTGAATCTGAATCCTTTGAGAATCCAACTGCCTTCAGATTAGATAACTTTGCCGATGACGATAGCACTCGGCATCTGTATTCTTTAATGATCCGACCTGGCTTCCTTCCTGTCGGCATGAGCACCTCCAATAGAATCATCAAGCCAGGTTATGAATCCTACCAACTAGTCATAGCAGTTCGGCAATTTGGCCTAGGACAGGTCCCTCCCCGCTCCCATATTCCCCACTTGGTGGAGAGCAGAGCCGATCTGCCAGATGGTCTCACCAGCTCAAGATGCTACAGCATGTTCGATGACCTCCACATCCCAATACCAGCCGATCTATCCTTTGATCCTTCATCAATCGATTTTAACACATGGTGGGGAATGTGGAAAACCCATGTTTTCAGAAAAGCTCTAGGCTCTCGACTACAACAAATTGATCCTGAATACAAAATCCCCAAGGAAGAGGTACTGAATTTATGTATTTTACTCTTTCTAGATCATCCATTCCTTTACTTGACTAATCCTGATCACTCTGTTAGCAGCAACAGGATGGTCCAGAACCTATGACCAGCAACGGGGAGCCATTCTACTTTCTTCCAACTGCTCCTGATGTACTCTTCTGCAAAGGATCACCATCAATGAAGAAAGTGATAATGACTACTCAGCCAGACTTACTCCAGTCGGCTTCCAAACGAAGAGAAGCTTCTGCAAGCGTTGCCTCCCGAGTCTTGACCAAGAAAAGGAAGATGATCACAAGGCGAGTCATCAAGAAATCAGTACCAGCTTCCCCGAGTCCATCAGAGTCTAACACCAACCAGGTAACTCATCATCCCAAAACTTCTTCTTCATTGTACACACATGTACTCTGGTTGACTGTAGTTCTAGTTCCAGGATGCAGCTGAAGACATCCCCAATGCAGAAAGCCCAGAACAATATGAGATGGCTGCAACTCCTAATGCACTGATGGAGGCAAATGAGGAACAAGCTGATACAGTCGATGCTCTTGATGTCAACACAAGCTCCAACAGGACGATCGCTCTTGAACCGCCCAACACTTCTTCTTCAGAACAGGTAACATTACAAAACCAATTCTGAAACAGCCGATAGCTTCATAAACGCACCTTGCTCTAACTTCAGATATGTCCATAGGGCTTTGATATTTCATGTTTGCTTTCCTTTGACCCATCATCAATGGGTCTGACTGCCCCTGGAGCCAAAACACCATCTTTGTAGCAATCGGCTAACTTGGAACATCAGCTTCAACTCATCAAGGATCTACTATCTGCTCCGATCACTGCTCTGGTTGATGAGTCCAGCAAGATAAAAGAAACTCTTGAGCAGATAGAAACCCAGCTTCCAGAATCACTTCAAGTCAAACTTTGGCCAGCTGGCCATCTCCCTTTCTTCCGGGCAGAGGTGAAGGCAGCTCAACAAAGAATAGAAGCACGTCGTTCTCAAGTTTCTCTGAAAACTGTCATAGCTCAAAAGTGCAAAGCCCTCAACCAAAAGAAAGCAACTCTGGATGCTAAAGCTGACGTGTCTGCCAACATGAACCGACTTGACCTCCTGAAGAAAGAACTGGCAGAACTCGAAGAAAAGGTTCGTACCACCAAAAAGCTCATCCAGGCTGAGGAAGCTTCCATTGCAAACTCCGAACAATAAACCCAGGAAATTGCCGAGCAGGTACAAGCAGAGTTTGCAGAGATCAGCACCTTGAGTCGGCAGATAGTTACAGGCGATGACAAGGATGACGAAGCGATCATAGCACGAGCAGACTCCGTCCGCACAGAAGCCATCCATGCCATAGAAGAATTCCTGAACCAATTAGATAGGCTCAAGAAACAATTAGTAGTGCCTGTTAATCCTGGAACTTGTGACTGTTAAAAACATCTTAAGTCGATGGTCGCACATCGGCTATCTTGCTTCTCATATGTATTTTTACTAGCCAACTCAACGTGTTGGCCTCTTATTCATTTTTTTTTGCTGGCCAACTCAACGTGTTGGCCTCTCATCATTTTTTTACTGGCCAACTCAACGTGTTGGCCTTTCATCATTTTTTTACTGGCCAACTCAACGTGTTGGCCTTTCATCATTTTTTTTACTGGCCAACTCAACGTGTTGGCCTTTCACCAGTACAGCCAGATGGATCTCATCGGCTCTCGTTACTCGCTTTCCCATATGCTCGGGAAGTACTTCTTGAGGTGTTGACCATTGACAGCAACAGGAAACTTGACGCCGTCCAATTCCTCGAGCATGTATGCATTCCCAGGCAAAACTTGATCAATCTTGTACGGCCCATACCAAGTCGGAGACCATTTACCAAACTTTTTATCTTTAGTTCCCAATGGCAATACTGCCTCCCAAACCAAGTCTCCAACCTGGAAATTCTTTGGCTTGACCTTCTTGTTGTATGCACGAGCAACTTTCGCCTTATTTTCCTTGATCTTCTCTTTATGAGCTTGATGAGGCTCTGGTTGGATGCTTCAGCCTGTCCATTAGTTTGGGCATAATATGGAGATGATCTGATCAGCTTAATTCCCATGTCATTAGCGAACTTCTTGAATTCCTCTGATATAAAGACTGATCCTCCATCGGTCGTGATGGTCTCAGGGATCCCAAATCTGTGAATGATGTGCTCTTTGACAAAGCTGATCACATCTTTTGACGCTACTGACCTCATGGGCACTGCCTCCACCCACTTTGTGAAATAATCTGTAGCAGCTAAGACCCATTGGTGACCCTTGCTAGACGACGGGTTGATATGACCAATCATGTCCATGGCCCAACCTCTGAATGGCCACGGTTTGATGATAGGATTCATTACTGATGCTGGCACTATCTGAATTTTGCCAAACTTCTGACATGCCTGATATCCTTTGTAATATTTGATGCAATCTTCAAGCATAGTGGGCCAGTAATAACCGATCGCCTAATCAGCCACTTCATCTTATGAGCCGATTGGTGAGTACCGCAAGCTCCTTCATGAACCTTATGCAAGAGCCGATTTGACTCTGAAGGTCCCAGACATTTAAGCAGTAGTCCTTCCAAGGTCCTGTAAAACATGTCATCCCCTATCAGAACATACTTCATGGCCTTGAGTCTTATCCTTCTGGGTGCCCCCCGAGCCGAATCCTTCAAGTAATTGAAGATATCGGCTCTCCAGTCTCCGGGTTCTAGAAACTGAACTTCTACATCGACTCCATCGGCTGTTTTCTTGTACCCAGAAGCCATCTGTGCCAAATCATTGGCTTCATTGTTTAGAGTCCTGCGTATCCAGTGGAAATTGATGTACCTGAATTGTGACATCAGCTCACGGCACTGCATCCATATCGGAAAAAGAGTCTCGCTCTCACATCTATATTCTTCCGTGAGCTGAGAAATCACCAGCTTCGAATTTCCAAAAATTTCCACCGCTTCTGCACCAGCTTCGAGGAGAAATTCCATCCCTTTGCAAACGGCTTCATATTCCACCAAATTATTGGTGCATGGGGCAGTCATCCTGATGGAGAAGGAGTAAGTCGCCCCTCGAGGCGATACCAACAGAATTCCCACACCGCATCCATCATCACAAGCCGATCCGTCAAAGAACATAGCCCAAACACGAATGAATAGTGCAGCAATATCAGTGTTGATCCTATCTGTAACAAGATCCGCCAGTGCCTACCCTTTGACCGCTTTTGCAGGCTGATATTGAATATCGAACTCTGACAATGCAAACATCCATTTTCCAAGCCGGCCTCTTAGGACAGGAGCCGACAACATATGCTTTATGACATCCGATTTGCATATGACAATTGTTTCCGCCAAGAGCAAAATATGACGAAGCTTTGTACATGTAAAGAATAAGCAAAGGCAAAGCTTCTCGATTTCAGGATACCTGGTCTCGGCGTCCAACATGCGCCTGCTGAGGTAGAAAATCACCCTCTCCTGGCCGTCGTGCTTCTGGACTAACACCGAAGCAATGGACGTGTCACCCACGGATAAGTACACGTAGAACGACCTATCTTGCTGGGGAGGAACCAACACTGGAGGTTTTGACAAATATTCTTTGATTTCATCAAAAGCTTGCTGCTATTCTACCCCCCAGCGAAACTCATCATCGGATTTGATCTTCACTAAACCCATAAATGGTTCAATGCGCCCAGACAGATTAGAAATAAATCGTCTGACAAAATTAATTTTACCGATGAGCTTCTGCAACTCTTTCTTCGTAGTAGGTGGCTTCATCATCTTCACAGCTTCTTGACTCTTCAGGCCGATCTCGATTCCTCGTTCATGCACCAGGAATCCCAAAAATTGACCGGCCGACACGCCAAAGGCACACTTCTTTGGGTTCATCTTGAGCCCAAATCTTCGAGTTCGTTCCAAAACTTGACGCAGATCTTATAGATGCCCCCCGGCTGATTTGGACTTGACCACAACATCATCAATATAGATCTCTACCAGTTTGCCGATGAGATCATGAAAAATATAATTCATGGCACGTTGGTACGTTGCACCGGCATTTTTCAGGCCAAAGGTCATTACCAAGTACTCGAACAAGCCGACCGCGCCTGGTACTCTGAACGCGGTCTTGTTCACGTCTTCTGGGGCCATGAAGATCTGGTTGTAGCCGGCATTACCATCCATAAAACTCATCATTTTGTGGCCGGCAGCTGCGTTGATCAATGTTTCTACAACAGGCATCGGGTATTCGTCCTTTGGCGTAGCTCTGTTGAGATCTCTAAAATCGACGCAGACACGCCATCGGCCATCCTTCTTTTGCATCAGTACCACGCTGGAGATCCATTCTGCATACCGGCACGGCCTGATGAACCCAACATCCAACATCTTCTCCACCTCTTTCTTGACTTCCTCTAGGACTTCGGCCTTCATCTGACGTGCTCGTTGCTAGAATGACCGAAACCCTTTCTTGAGCAGGAGCTGATGCTCGACGATTCTTCTGTCTAGACTGGGCATCTCAGTGTAATCCCACGCGAAACAATCCCGGTATTCTTTCAGCAGTGCAATCATCTCCTCACGCAAGACCGGATCCAACTTCTTGCTGATAAATGCTGGCCGTGGCTTATCCCCAGGACCGATGTCAACCTCTTCCAAATCATCAGCTGACGTGAACCCGTATCTCAGCTTGCCATCGTCTGAAAAACCAGCTGCGAACACAGGCGAGTCTTCGTTATCCACAAGATCAGCGGCAAACACAGGGAGATGACAAGAAAAATTATTTGGCCAACCGCATGGGCTGGCCGCTCCTATACTCCCATTACCATTCAAAACCAAATAGTCAAGGAATGGCCAACTGCCAGAGCAGGCCATTTCATGTACATGATGTAACAATTCCGACCCCAAACAAGATTTTTCTATTTTTTGGGGCCGGTCGCTTGGACCGGCCTCGCTATCTCTACTACACCCCGTAGCATGCCAGGATGCGTCTACTCTATGAGGCCAGTGGATAAGACCATCCTCAGTCCGTTTTTTGTCGCTTCGATCTGATCACAATCTTCCAGGGCGATTCCTGAGATCGGCTCTTGCCCTTCCGCATCCCAGGCGCTCATGTCTGCGAGCGAGACCTCGCTGGAGTCATCTGCATGGACCACCTCCACTTCATCGCCATCCCATTGGACTAGATACTGATTCATTGTGGAAGGGATGCAACAGTTGGCGTGAATCCAGTCCCTCCCAAGCAATACCGGGTATGTACTCTTGCTGTTGACGATGAAGAACGAAGTCGGGATCGTCTTGCGGCCCACTGTCAGCTCCACATTAAGGACCCCCATTGCCTCTGATGGTTGTCCGTTGAAGTCATTGAGCATCACATTGGTCTTGATTAGGTCGGCAGAAGAACGCCCCAACCGGCGCAGCACTGAATACGGCATCAGGTTGACTGCAGCACCGGTGTCAACCAACATCCTGTTAACGGGTTTACCATTGATGAAGCCCTTGAGATACAGCCCTTCAAATGTTTGTAGCTTTTTTCCTTTGGCTTCTCGAAGATAATCGGCTGGGGGCCAAGATCCAACTGTGCAATAGGCAAATCCTCCGGTTGGGGTGCCCGGAATTCTGATGGTAGCACGAACACCATGTTCACATCAGCTGATGGCTTCTCATCGACTTTTGCCTGCTTGGGGCGCCACTCTTTTCTTGGAGGGCGCGTTTCCACCCTTCGTGGGTGCTTGACTTGTTCCGCAAGATCCGGACGCGCTTTCCTCAGCACGTCAGGGTACTTTGCTTCTGCCTCTTCCAGATTGCGCAAGCGCTGCACTCTGTGCTTCTGCGAGCAATTAAGCCTGTCAGGACACCACTGCGGGCGATGGTACCTGTCTTCTTCTTCTGGCTCGGAGTCACCCCTGGCCGACCGCTCAACATGTTCATTGTGACGCACTTTGGGCCCCAAGCGTCGAAACACTGAAGCATCGCCTGACTGGCGTGTCCGAGGCCTGCACTCCAGACAATAATCTATAGCGGGCAATCGGGTCATGCCGGAATTCCAATAGTACCTGAAGAATGGGCAATGCCAGTGGTCACGTATAGCCTGGCGTCTTCCCAGCGTCCTCCCTGTGTGGCACTCGTACTCCTTTTCTTCCGATTGATATCGGCGACGGAGCTTGTGCTGATACTCATATTTTTCCAGGAGCCGATCGGAAGCAGGAAGCTGGTTACGGATGTGACGCACTTGCTCTTCAGTAATATGCTGTTGCCCTGACTCATTTTGATCCTGGGGCCGTTTGCCAGAAACGGCCTCTCTCCTTTGCTCGTCACGACGGCGTACGGGCCCTGCCATGTTGATCTGGAATGAAAAATTCTAGCCCGTAGGAGTGAAGTCCGACAACTCTACCACATTGGCTTGTGGGAAGGGCTTCGTGTCAACCTTCATCGTGTGTTGAGCCAGAATTAATCGGCCTTGCTTGATAGCCGATTGGATCTGACGACGCAGCTCCTTACATTCACCCGTGGTATGAGTGAACGAGTGGTGCCATTTGCAGTACGGCCTTCCCTGCAGCTCTTGTGCCGTCGGTAGCTTGTGATTCTCTGGGAGCCTTAGCTATTTTTCTTTGAGGAGCAGATCAAATATCTTCTCTGCTTTGGTCATGTCGAAGTCGAAGCCCTTCACAAGCCCCTGCTGTCTGATCCATTTGCACGGGACGGGGTTTGCCCCCCGAGTCCACTCTGCCACGGCCACTTCTTGCTCCTCGCCAGAGTCATCAGATTCATTCGCCTGAGCCATGTTTACATGGGGCTTGAACTTGTCCAGGTACAACTCAGGATGGTAAAGCTCATATGCCGTAAGCTTCTACACCATGTGTGCCAGAGAGGTGAACTCCAACTGAAAAGCCAGATCCTTGATCGGCTTAGCGAGTCCCAGAACAGCCAAATCGACTGCCTCCTTCTCTGTGATGCGCGATGAGTAGCATCGGTTCTTGACTTCTCTGAAGTGCTGTATGTATTCCGACACAGTCTCACCTCGCTTCTGCCTGACTTGGGCGAGGTCGGCAATCCCAGCTTCAGCAACCTCTGAGTGGTACTGGGTATAGAACTGATCTTCCAGCTGCCTCCAAGTTCGAATCGAATCCGGAGCCAATGACATGTACCATCCAAAAGCTGGGCCTGTAAGAGATTGGCCAAAGAACCGGACCCTCAGAGGATCCGATACTGAGATCATCCCAAGCTGCGTTAAGTATCGGCTCACATGCTCTATGGAGCTGGCTCCTTCTGACCCGTTGAACTTGGTGAACTCAGGAAGCCGATACTTGGGTGGCAACGGAATCAAGTCGTAATCACTTGGATATGGCTTGGAATAGCCGATCGCTTTCCTCTTGGGCAGGATGCCGAACTGGTCTCTCAGTATTGCACTAACCTGCTCCACACTAAGAACTCCTTGGGCCGATGGTTCAGCATTCGGCCCGGTAGCGTACTTTGCCAACCATGCTTGTTTTTCCGCGTCTGCTCCAGAAGCTCCTGGATTTACCATCTGCACCGAGCATGATGGATTGGCGCTGTCAGGGATGTAGGTGCACGTGTAGCCATGCGGGATCTCCTTGGGCGGCTCGGTGAGGAATTGGCCTTCTCCAGGATCACCGCCGATCTTGTGGACGACGTAGATCGGCGAATTTTGTGGTTTTGGGGCCGCAAATGAGAACGGCAATTGCGGCCTAGAATGCAGTGCAGCTTCCTCTGTGTGACTCCCCAAGGTTGGTCCAAATGGAGAGTACTGGTTCTTGATTATCTCCTGGATGACGCGATGCGCCACGCGCTCGAGCTCGTTCATCAGGCTCTGAGGGTGCCGATGAAGCGTATGGGCCACCATGTAGTTCATCTCCTGACGCAGGGCCCTGGTGCGCTCCTCTGATGGTACAGACAAATCTACGTTATCGAGAGCGCCTTCAGGCGAGAACCCCTTCCACTTAATGCCATGGTTGCGGGTCCTCTCAAAGGAGCCGATGAGATCGGCTTCCAACAGAGCTTTGATCTCATCGTACTTCTTCTTGTGTTCAGGAGGGAGTTCTTCATACGTGATGGGCTTGGGAGCGGGTTCTTGATCTTGAGCTCCAGACATTGTCGCATGGGACGTTGTTGTCGAGAAGTGTCCCACCGGGCGTGCCAGAATGTGTTGTCGGTCGAAACCCACCGGCGAGCAGCGACAGGCAACACGAAGAGCCGGGAGGTTGCCGGGGCGCTGGCAGGCACTGCTCCCTCGTCGACGGCCCGCAATTCCAGCACACGCCGCGGCTCGAGAAGACGCAGGGCATGCCACCTAACCTATACCCGATCAGGAAGGTGTGGACGTGCTTGCGACGATTAGCCTGCATACACAAATACGTGGAAACATAAGTCCGAGCCATGGTCGGCTCCCCGGGACGACTCTTGCATCGGCTTTAAAGAGCCGATCGAGTCCCGGTGTCAGATCGGATCTGCATCTATCCAGATATTGATGAATAAAGCAAATGATTGTAAAGCTGCTTCAATTAAATCTAGTCAATCCAATCCACGATGGTAAAAGCTTCACTGCTAGATCGGAACATCCTACACGTGACTGGGCCTAACGATCGTAACAGATAACTAAACCAAAACCCAAAACAGAGGCCTAAGAACTAGCAAGAGCCGATTCCCGGAACAATCCCTATTAAGGCTAAGATAAAGCATCTAGTACACCACCGGATCATCCAACCCATTTGCAAGGCCTAATCTAACAGATATTACGCCAACTCTTAGAGATAAGAGCAAACCATAACAGATTAGATCTACTAGATATAAAAGAAGCAGGGTGTTGTCTCTGTGCAACTAATTCTATGCGACAAGAACTAGTATAAGATTAAAACGTGAATGCACAAAGACAACATGATATTCGTAGATGATAAGCAACGAAGCACAACAGATCCACTAAAAGCCATGCTACGAACATCAGGATAACTAGCATTACTCGCCATAAAAAATGCTTCAATACAAGTAATACCAAGGTAAAAGCAAGAACAACGCTGCCCTGATCGCGTGAAACGATTAGGGCAACATGGCGCTTACTTGGATGAAACCCTAGGATTAGGGGTGGCGATGCGCCGAGATTATTGTTTGCGAGACGTGATGACGTTCTTATTTTTCATGAATAACATAGGGTACATATTTATAGTCCGGAGACTTGGGAAACAATCTAAGCTAATCTTGTCCCGATCGGACTCTATCTCTAATCTTAAACTAAATCTAAAGATACATGGCCCATGTGGACCAAATGCTCACACAGGAGCCGATTTACAAGCCTTCTTTAATCTTCTGCTTTAAGTCCATCTTGCTTTCGGCCCATAAATTAATCATGTAAATTTACGGCGATAACAATAGCCTATACAAGCACAGGTTTAGAGTATATACACCTTCGCATATTGCACGTTCTGGAGCTTATAAATAATTCTTCATCACATATCAAGTGTAAGAACTAGATTATTCAGAACAGGAACAATTTGCATAAATACAACACATCAAGGAGGAGCTAGAGGCCTTTTACCTAGAGTTTGTCTGATCAGTGAAGGGGAATTAACAATTTATCAAACCAATGCAAGGATAACCTCGGAGGTATATCATCGAACACATTACCGAAACGACCCAAGACACATCACACACCTAGTCAGGGACCTACCCACAGCAGAAAGGGAAGAGAAAGGGAGGGCATACCTGGAGCAGGAGGGGATTGAGAGGGGCCGGGATCATGGGGGGCGAAGAGCGGGGTGTGCTGGAGATTGGAGAAGTAGAGGAGGGAACAACCCACCTTGCCAGATCCATGGCCACTGAGGCTGGACCGGTAGGCGTCGAGGCTGGATCCCATCTCCTCGTTGGCGTTGACCGCACCGAGGGCAGCCTTCGGGGTCCAGAGGTCTATGGATCCGTCCCGCCTGGAGGTGGCAGCGGCATGTCCCGGTTCCACCACCGCCACTGATTTCAAACCTTAGCACCGTCACGGAGAAGAAGGCAGCCTCTAGAGAAACCCACTGAATATTTATGTGGTGAGGTAACAGCTCCAAAACTTGAAAGCAAATCAACGGTAGGTAGCGAGAATACTCCACGACTGAAGCTGGCGAGTTAATAATGAGGTAGCTTAGCTTGATGATGAGGTCTTGTGACGTTTGAAATGGTTTAATAATTTTCTATCTACCACTAAATGTAAGAGCATCCTAAGATAGCCATGGGGAAATCAAAAGTTCAGCATTACTGTAATATACTAAAAACGAAAAGAAAAAAAATTTCTCACACAATAGATTCGTATTTTCATAAAAGTACCATCAAGACCTATAGTCTATGACGATCTTTGTTCCTACGATGCAGCACTATTCAAATATGAGAACATTTTTGTCATGGAACTGACCGATGGGCTTAAAACCATAAGAACGATGGGAACAAAACGAAATGACCAAACAGTTAAAGTGTTACAACATCTCAGCAATGTGAATGGGTAGCCCCTCCTCCTTTTTTTCTGGGCTTGGGACCAGCTATGCGAAATTAAGTGTTACTTCAAGTTGCATAGGCGGAGTTCCCTACCCACCCACCCAAAAAAAAGAAATATAGAAATAATGCATTTTTTGTAGTTTTTAGGTTTTGCATTTTTTTTTCTGGTTTTCTGTTTTTTTTTGTTTTTTCTAATCTAAGCAATGAACCCAAAAAAAGAAATATAGAAATAATGCATTTTTGTAGTTTTTAGGTTTTGCATTTTTTGTTCTTTTTTTCTTGTTTTCTATTTTTTTGTTTTTTCTAAGCTAAGAAGCAATGAAAGTACATGGACCCACAAAGATAGATAGGAAGGCCCCATTTGCGCCAGGTCACACATAGTGCCACAATTCCAACGTGGTCAAATTAAGTCCTCCCATTGAGCAAGCCAAGCTGGACCTGCGAGAGGGCAGAGAAGGTGGTCAAGAAACCTAAAATCTTCCACACGCTGAAACCAACGTTAATGAGCGACGAAAGTCATCGGAAATGGAACTCGACACAAGAACGGATCGGACATGTGCAATACTACTGAACGAAATTTGATATGCCGAGGATTGGCTGCCAAGAGATTTAATTTGTGTATTAATGCAATTATTAAAGATCAATAAATAGGGTATAATGCGGCATGCAATCTAACCTACCAAAGCAAAAACATTATAGTAACATATTCATGGCATAACATCCAAGAAGATGGTAGAAAAAGAATAAAATAAAACAGACCGAGAAGTAAGAGAATCTTCATCAGATTAGTAAATTGGACCTTTTCCTTAATTATATGTATACCTGGAGGAAGTAAAATACAGTCTGTTTGCCAGCGAACTGAGGAACATTGAAAACACGCATGCTAGTAACTGATTCCCAGACGGACTATTAACGTGGAAGAAGGTAGTGCAACGGAAGAGACCGAAGAAAATGAAACAGATGAAGTAATAATAATGTAGAAGTAGAATGCAGGGGGCCGAAATGAGTGTGCTTACATGTATGCTACGGGAAGGAAATAAGGATGACTTGCGTCCAACCGATTCAAGCGCTTGTGGGCTCGGCTCCTAACTCTGTGGCAACAACCTCACACAAATCATCACCATCCTTGGACTGGAAGCGGGAAGGAATTCGATCATCAGTATAAAAAAAATAAAAATTGTTGAATTTACATACGAACCCGAGTGAGCAGAGCATCTGGTATGTACCTGATCGCCGATTTGATCCGTTGAGTGTCGCATCATTTGATCTTCATCCCATCGATGGAGATCGAGTTCGAGGCTGTTGGGATGGAGTTGTGCTGCGTGCCTCAGCTCAGCCTCTGCTTTCTCCACGTCATCAGGAGAGGCACCCAAACAGGCGACATATACTTTGACGCTGCGAAGCGAAGGGAGGCAGTGCAACCCCAGGCTGCGGCAGCTACCGTTCGCATCCTTGTATAGGGCCCTGACGGGAACCTGAAACTCGAGGTGTTGGAGATTTGGCATCACGGTTGGTGGGACTGATCTGCTGGAGGACTCGTCCTCTGTGCTGGAACCAAAGGCTGCCAGAGCACCCTGCTGCGTTCCATCCCAGAGGCTAAATGAAACACAAGCCGAGTCCTCGTTGACCACAAACTGCACCATCCAGCCCAAGAATCTGCAACGTCGCAACTTCTGGAAGAAGCCATCGTCGGCAATAACAACAGTTGCAGACCGAGGCGTTGACAGATCGAGCCGACGGAGCTGTGGCAACCCGCCCACGGCTCGCAGACCGGCCTCGTC
Organism: Panicum virgatum; assembly: GCF_016808335.1. NCBI lineage: Eukaryota > Viridiplantae > Streptophyta > Magnoliopsida > Poales > Poaceae > Panicum > Panicum virgatum. The sequence continues at coordinate 3,283,958 of NC_053146.1, forward strand.
TATATCATCCACAAACAAGTCCAAGATGCATAGGCTGGGGAGACGTGCAGGGTTAACCCATGATGGCAGCCGACGGAACGCTACACTTTCTACTATCAAACTTTGGAGATGCTGTGAAAGCACCACCCTGTCCCACTCCGCCCATGAGGCTTGTGGAGATGCTGTGAAAGCATCACCAAATAGTGATAGATGCTGGAGCTTGTGGAGATTCCCTAGCGACTGCGCTAGATCCGACTGCACCGTCCCTTCCAAAGAACCATTAATGTGAAGCACTATGAGTTCGCTCAGGTTGCCGAGGGCCTTCACAAATTGCCGCTTGGACTCGTGATTCAGCTTGTCGATACATATATGCAGCTCCTCCAATGACGTCAGCTTCTTCAGCAACCCATCCGGCGCGCGCGTATGGTAGCCACGTAGGCAGACCAGCTGCGTTAACTGGCAAACACCAGATGGCAGTACCCGTATGCCAGATCTGTCCAAGTCAAGTATCTGTAGAAACTTGAGCTTTCCTATTTCTTCCGGGAGCTTATAAATACCACGTGTAACTTGTATCCCAAGGTACCTCAAATGAAGTAGATCTCCAAGGTGCTTAAGAACCTGCCAGTCTTTAAATACCATTTGCGTATTGCATCGCTCTAAAGCTAGCACACGCAAGAGTTTAAAGCTTGGATGCAAGACCCAACTTCCAATATCACACCTAAAGGCAACCAATGACCTCACTCTTGCCGTGCCCGTATCATCTTCCTGCTGGGTTAATTGCTTCATCACTCTGTTCTGGTGAGCTAATCTGCGCACCTTGTTTCCTGAAGGTGACGTGACTTTGTCATCATTTGAGATAGTCACAAAGTTTTCTTCGTATGACAAGCCACGGATGAGATCGAGCACCATGTCATGAACGTGGCACGCAGATATGACCCCACCTTGGTCCTCATCCCTGACTGCCTGGATCATGCTTCTATTTACGAGCTGATTGAAGTATTCCTCCCCCCGCTGAAACAAGCTGGTTCCTGTTTTCTTCTCCACGAAACCTTCAGCTATCCATCTCCATATCAAACTATCTTTCTCAATGGAATAGTCTTCGGGATACACACTTAGATACAATAAGCAAGTCTTTAGATGCATAGGCAGATCATAGTAGCTAAGAGACAATATCCACTCAGTATCTTGTGCTTGCTGGCCATCATTACCGCGATAGAAACCAGGAGAGTTGCACACAGCAAGCCAGTCTTCCCTTTTTTTACCTTAAAATTGCATGGGCGGAGTTCTCTACTGCCCCACCCGAAAACTAAAGAAATATAGAAATAATAAAAAATTTTGTAGATTTTATTGCATTTTCTTGGTTTCTTTTATCTTTTTCCCTTTTTTCTGCAATGCGAAGAAGTAATCAAAGACAGAAAGGAAAAGCTCGTTTGCGCCAAGTAACACCTATCGCCACCATTCCATCATGCTGAAATTAAGTCCTCCTATCGTGCAAGAGGCCGAGGGGAAGGTAGTCAAGAAAAATAAAATACACTCGGTATAGCACACGCTGCAACCAACGTTATGAGTGACGAGGCCACGAAGGTCACCGGGAAATCGAACTCGATCAGCCACAAGAACGGATAACACAAACGCACGTATGTAATGTTGATACTACTGAACAAAATATATTTGTACTGGCTGCCAAGAGATCACCGGAAGAGCAATAAATACGGTATATATAATGCATCGCGAAAGCTAATCTGGGCAACAATTGAAAACATGCTAGTAATCGATTCGCTGATGGAACTGTTATGAATCAATGTGAACATGTGACTCTGAATGTGGCTAATTAAATAAAAGAGGGAGAACAAAATCAGGGAGTTCACATTGCGTGACATCCTCCTCTTCCTAGAAATAGGAGGTTACCCTTTGTGTATGTAACAATAAGAAAAGAGAACGAATAATACAGAAAGAACTCTCTCTTCCTGTTCATGTGTGCTATGTTCATGAGTGTGTGAAAAACCCTGGTTTCTAACACATTGTCAGCACGAAGTTCTACATGAGCTAAAGAGGTAAGAAGGTAAGAAATCAGTTCTTATGCACACATAGGTGATGAACAGCATCACCAGTGGATGCGCAAGCACCCACGTAAGAACATGAACACTAGTGTGTTTTTGGCACATCGGTAGCATCCGGCAACGTGAAGATGGCTCTGCCGCCGTTGCTGTCCATCGCCGGAGACAACTAGGGGCGATGCAAGAATGGCTCTGCTTTCGGTCGTCAGGCCGCCGGGGAAGCCCCGCCTCGGCACAGGCTTGACCCGGCAAGCACTGCCAGCGTAGCTGTCGATGTTTCGATCCGCCGAATTGTAAATTTGCATTACATGTCTAGCTGGGATAGTGCGCATGAAAACACAAGGATTTATGCTGGTTCGAATGGAATGCTCTACGTCCAGGTCGGCCACTCGCGTTATCACGCACAAGGTGTGTGTGTCTAAGAACTGAGGTGAGCTCAACAACTTGTCAACGGATGCAGTTGCGCAGAGAGCTCTGTCCCGGTCACGGTCATGCCATCCCTTTTATATGTGGAAGAGGTGGAACGTTACAAGCAGGAAGAGATAGAAAAGGAGCAAGCTTGTAGACGGGGTTGTCGTACATCGTCGTCCGTGATTGGGGGAGGGGGAGGGGGAGGGGGTGAGGGGCATCCCGCCGTGTAAATTCCTGCGCTGAGAGCTCATGATGATGCTTTTGACGTCATGGGCGGGCGGCTACCCGGTCGCATCAGCCGTTTTAGGATTGTGGCATCCCTAGTGTAGCCACGTCCCGGGCCGTCCGGGTGGCTGACAACACGTGTCACTGTGGCACTCAGGGTGCATGTGCCGCCCCAAGGCGATGTTGACTCCGGGCATGAAAAGGATCTTTGGATGTCGCCTAGAGGAGGGGTGAATATGTGTTATTAATTTTTTTCAAATTACAGCACTTAAAACTAGATTCAGTACACATACCGGTCAGACAGGTCAGCTAGACTGGTCAGACCGGTCTAACACTTAGTGAACAAAACAAAACAGGCCACCGGTCAGACCGGTTGGAGTGACCGGTTAGACTGGTCCTGTGATGAACCTGCCTAAAGATCAGAGTTTCTCCCCTTCTTGAATTCTAGCACAAATACAACTTGAAGTAGTTCCTCTGCAGGTGATATTGAGTGTATTCAAAATCCCTGCATACACGAAAACACTACAACCAAGTAGATCGAGCGAAAGCACAAAGTAAAGCTAGAATACAAAGTAATGAGGCAAACAAAAGTGGAGACACATTGATTTGTTTTCCAAAGTTTGATTCACCAAAGTGAATCATATGTCTCTGTTCTCCGTTGAGGAACTCGTTAGGCGTGAGTCTCTTTCAACTCGATCCCTTGTGTTGGGTCTTTTTCAACCACTCCTCATTTCCACTATCTTGATCCTTTCCACCAAGGGGGCAAGATCATGCCCGCACAGACTTGCCACTGCTCACCACACCGTCGGAAGCTAGCCGGCGACGCCTAGCCGTCTAGGAGGCTCACCTCCAAGAGTTACAAATGCAAATTGACTTTTTGATGGAACCAAAAGTGCTCAAGCTATGTTTGCTCTCAGCTGCTCGAAATAGAGCTCTCACAATGGTCACTTTGCTCACACACACTCAATCTCTCAACCCAAAAAAAAAGATATGCAATCCATTTAGGACAACTCATAAAGAGTGTTGGGGAGAGCTAGCTGGTCAAGAAAATGTCTCAAGAAGCTCAAGAATAGCCAGAGAACCAGCAGCCCACGCAAGAGGGGGCCAAGGGGTATAAATACCTACCATCCAAAAATTAGCCGTTAGAGCTGTCAGTGCTGACCGGTTCCCCAGACCGGTCTGGCCTTGAGACTAGCTGTTACACCCCGACCGGTTAGACCGGTCCCCCAAACCGGTTAGGGTCAGAGAATCCCAAACCAATGGTAAAAGGCTCCTTTTGGTCCATCAAGTCAAGACTTGATCATCCAAGAGGTACTAAGTTATTTCTTAGAGGGTAATTTAACTATTTCCCACTCTTACGGTTGGCACCTGTTCGTTTGCCATCCTTCCAAACGAACTTAATTTTTTGCCATCGTCCTCTGCCCGAAGCTAATCTTTTGCCATTTTGTCCGAGGTGGCGCACCAGATCAGTTAGCCAGAGTGGAGGGGGCACGCGAAAAGACCACCCTGCCCTTGCCTTTCTGTCCCTCCAGCTCTCTCTTTCTTCTCACCTCCGCCTCCCTCTTCCCAACGGCCCGTGCCCGCCATGAGCACCTCCTGGACTGAGTATTGTGGCCGTCCATTGGAGGGACACGGCGCACCTCCTAGCGTGCTAGCCACCATGCCACCACACCTGGACAGGCCCACGGCGTCGGCGCCCGCCGAGATCCAGGCGTGCATACAGGACCTCATCGAGCGGGGCGGTGTGTGAGCGTACATGCTGTGCTCGGCTGCGGCAACGGGGCGCGGCCGTGGGCGGGCAAGATCCCCCACTCCCCGTTGACCATATCGACAGCACGCGGATCCAGACCCTGCATTGTGCATCGACGTCTCGCCCTACCATGGCGCGGGCTGAGCTCGGAGCCGGCCGTACGCAGCGAGCTGTGGTGCAGCACGGCGGAGCAGAGCGGGCAACATGGGCGAGACGCATCACAGAGCGAGCAGCGGAGCGGCGAGCGGCGAGGCGACCAACGGCGTGGGGCGCCCGACCACGAGCGAGCGGCGTGCGGCCGCGAGCGAGCGGCATGTGACGTGCGGCGAGCGGGCGAGACGCGGTGCAGAGCCAATGGCGGGGTGGCGAGAGGTGAGGGGAGCCGCGGCGTGGGCGAGACGCGGTGCAGAGCGAGCACCGGGGCGGTAAGCCGCGAGGGGAGCAACGGCGCAGCGCGCCCAGCTGGGAGTGAGCGGTGTGCGGCGAGCGGGAAGGCGGTGAGGCGCTAGCTGCAGCAGCTGGCTTCTTGCTTGGAGGGAGGTGTCCGGACTCCGAACGGTGCAGGTGAAAGGAAGGAGAGGACGGAGGTCGAAAAATATGGGGTCCCACCAGTCATAGTGATAGAAGGAGAGGGAGCAATGTGTGCTGGGATATGGTGGGGGCAAAGGGGTCTTTTCGTGTGCCCTCTCCACTCTGGCCAGCTGATCTGGTGCGCCACTTCGGATAAAATGGCAAAAGATTAGCTTTGGGTAGAGGATGGTGGCAAAAAATTAGGTTCGTTTGGAAGGATGGCAAATGAGCAGGTGGCAACCGTAAGAGTGGCAAATAGTTAAATTACCCTTTCTTAGAGGTTTTCTCTCAGGATCCTCACTTGGGTAACCTATGAGCACTTTTGACCGAGTCAAATAATCAATGTTGCATCCCTCTTGATAGTATAGCATACTTATACTCAAGATTAAATATAAATCACAATTCAATCACTTGAGCCTTGAATCACTTCAGTCTTGCCATACTTTGACTTTGTTAATCTTGGGACTTCAACATTGTATTTTGTCTTGAGCAAAACCATACTTGAGCTAGTGACTTAGAATTCCCACACATTTGAAAAAAATATATCCTTGGAACCTCGAGTCACTCCATAAAATGTTAGATGCATTGCATTACTTCTCCCAATGATGCTTAGATATGATACTTCGAAAACCCCACGGATACTAGCAACTTCACCCTAGCAATTCGCACATGGTAAGCCATCGCTTCAACAAAGCTTGCTTAGTCCCTCGCACTAGTCATCTCGATTGGTTTCTTTATCACTTACCCTTGCCACATTGAGCTAAGCTTTGCGCATCAACAATGAATTCCATTTGAACTTTCTATTTGATTGCTTGAGCTTGATCATTTAAGTAATATTCAATATCTCAAGCTTCCAACAATATTAATGACTTAAATACAAAATATGCTCATACGATTGTCTCGCTTTGCAATCATACCATCTATCAATCACTTCTCAATTTATGTGAAGCCATAGATAGGAAACATTTGTTGTTATTGCATGGAACCCCTGTTTCTATTTTCCTTCACATTATGCATGACTTTCAACGATATTTTCCCTTTGTTTGATTCTTCATCACATGAGCTAATGACAATGATTGATTTGCAAATAAATCCCTACTCATGACAATCTTCAACAATATAGTTCTTTAATCATATTGTCAATCAACTCATCAAAACCCATTAGGGCCTAGATGCACTTACAGGGCACTGCGCCTGGCCCGCCTGACCCTCCTTCCTTCCTATGGAGGCTATCTCCAGTGAGGGCCAGGCAAAGCATGCTCGTGGTGTCAGTTTTGGATGACCGGCACCCTATACACGGGGACGGGGGACGGGGGGAGGTACTCGTTTGACTCTGATTTCCAGTACCAATACGAACGAGAAAGCATGGCCCATCGATCTTTTAGACCTTCGGAGTTTGAAGCTAGAGGTGTTAGAAAAGTTACCACATGGATAACTGGCTTGTGGCAGCCAAGCGTTCATAGCAACATTGCTTTTTGATCCTTCGATGTCGGCTCTTCCTATCATTGTGAAGCAGAATTCACCAAGTGTTGGATTGTTCACCCACCAATAGGGAACGTGAGCTGGGTTTAGACTGTCACGAGACAGGTTAGTTTTATTCTACTAATGACTGTGCCACGATAGTAATTCAACCTAGTACGAGAGGAACCGTTGATTCACACAATTGGTCATCATGCTTGGTTGAAAAGCCAGTGGCGCGAAGCTACCGTGTGTCGGATTATGACTGAACACCTCTAAGTCAGAATCCAAGCTAGCAACAGGTGCCTATGCCTGCCGCTCGCTCCGGCCCACATTAGGGCGTTCGCGCCCCAAGGGCCCGTGCCATTGGCTCAGCCTGTCCGACTAATGTGCCGTGGCAGGCCACCTCGAAGCTCCCTTCCTCACGGGCGGCGGACTGAATCCAATGCGGACGACTTAAATACGTGATGGGGCATTGTAAGTGGCAGAGTGGCCTCGCTGCCACGATCCACTGAGATCCAGCTGTAACACCCGAAATCATTTTTTTTAAAAAAAATAAAAGTTTTAATTTCAAAAAGACCTTTTTGCCTTGTTAAAAAAATGTATCTTTTTACTTCTGTTAAAGAAACAAACATCTCCCTCTCCCTCTTTCTTTTCCAGCCCAGCCCAAACCCTCTTTTTTCCCCTCCCTCCCTTTTTCTCCCGCAAAGCCACCTGGCCCAACTCGCCTCCCTTTTGCTCTCTCTCACTGCCAGGTGGGACCCACATGTCGGACCCCTCTTCTTCCTTTGGCCACCCAGCTCCCCACTACCGCGCGCACTGCCGCTTGCCCGAGTGCTTGTGCCCGTGCCCGCTCGCGTCCATCTCCATTTGAGCCAGCTTTGATTCCTCCATCAGTGCCACCACCATCCCCCCGCCTCCTCCCCTCCCTCGGTCGTAACCGTTGCCGCCATTATGGCCATCAAGACTGGTCATCGAGCTTTGTCGCCCCCTCTCTTTCCCGGCCTTCCTTCTCCCTCCCTCGCCCTATAAATGGCACACCCGAGCTCTTGCCTCGCACCTTTCCCTGCTCTCGAACCTTGCACCCCCTTTCTCTAACCTGTAGCACCGCCGCACGCCGCGTCCGGAGTGACGTCGTTGTCGATCTCCCGCACCACCATGTCTCGTCGACTTTTAGCCGCCTCTGGAGCTGCGCGCCGTGGTGAGGATGCCCCAAGTCCCTTTTCCCCTCTTTCTCCCGCACCAGCGCCACATCAATTCCTCGCCAGAGCACACCGTCCGTCCCTCACCATCGTGAGCTCCACTTCGGCCACCGCAACGCCTCCCCGACCCCTCAATCGGCTTCCCCGTTCCCTCCTCTTCCTCTTCAGCCTTTCCCTGGCCCAAACCGAGTCCAGATGGCCGATTCCGGCCATCCGCCGTGCGACACTCACTACGTACGCCACGAGTTCGCCCGAGCGAGCCGAGCCAAGCTACTAGCACCGCCCATTCGAGCCGCGTGCGCAGAAGAGCTGCCCAGCCCCACCCCGAGCCTCTCACCTGAGACGTCGCCAGGGGCTGAGCCTTTGAGCCGAGCCGACAAACCGTCCTCCACACCGTCGGATCTCAAACCGACAGATCGGATTCAATCAAATCCAAGTCAATACCCTTGGATATTGGTCAACCCTTGGTACTTTTGCAAAAGGCCCCTGGGTTTTTTGATAATCAACCCACAGTCCATCCCAGTTCAAAAGTCATTACAAACAAGTCCTTTTCTTTCTGTTTTCACCCCTACACTTCTACAAAATCCAACCCACCATCCATGGACCCCTATTTTGCAAGCTAACCCCTGAAGTTTAGGTTTAATTTTGTTCTATCCTCTAGCTTCTTTAGATCTAGTCCCTGGAAGTTTTGTTTCTTCGCAAAAAAGCCCCTGGAACCATGCTTTAGCCATATATTTCTTGTTTTAACTCTAATTTCAGCGATCCTTGCGCTCACGCGATCCTCGCAAGGCGTTCAACAGCTTTATCACCATATCCTTCTATGTTTTCACTTTTTTATGTATTGTTCCTTATTTTGTGCATATTTTGTTTGTGCGATCGTGTAGATGACACGTCGTTCGAGGGAAATCAAGAGCAGCAGTTCAAAGAAGAGCAACAACAGCTTGTCAAGGAAGGCAAGTGGACTTCTCTCCCTGTATATTCCATTTTGTCCTAATAATAGCATTATAATTCAGTTTACTTTATTGTTGAGTTGCATAAATTTGATAGGACACATATTAAGGACTTTACCGAGTATTTTACCCCAAAACCTTGAACACCGAGTTTAATGTATCTGTTGGGTAGAAATGCTTAGGTTCTTAACATTGGGGATTGTGATATCATAATCTTTGGAGAAATGTTAATCATGCTTTATTCATGCTGTTATATTGTGCTTAATTACAAGATTATATGGCTTTAATTAGAACATGGAGAAGCACCCCAGGAAAACAGTACAACCACAAGAACCACATGACTCTGGTCTTGGCTAATTAATTAGAGACTCTAGTTTGAAGCGGTCTTACTGAAAGGGTAAGAGGGGCGGCGGTTGACAGGGTATAACCTGGTCCTCTTGGGAAGTGGGCTTTGCTAAGACACTATGCCCATTAGGGAGGTTTATGCTGCTACTGCTCCGAAATCCTTAGCGAACTACTTCTTACTAGGGAATCTTTGTAAAGGACTTGTCGCGTCCCTATGCAATCACACCTCGGAAGTGTGGTATTGTGCCTGATCAGCACAATGTGGTTGGGTCCAAAGTTCTTTTGAACTTTTATGCGACTTGTGGTGAAAGTGTACAACCTCTGCAGAGTGTAAACTGATATATCAGCCGTGCTCACGATCAAGAGTGGCCTGGACCCTCACATGATAATCGAACTTGAAGAATAATTTAATTTGTGGTGCTAAGGCTTTATAATGTTGGATCCTTTATGTTTATATGCTTAAGTGGGTTGGTATAAACTTACATCTAATAATTAGGTGCTTGCTAATAAAATTTGACCAACTAAAATGTCGCTCGCGCCGCCCCCGTCCTTTAGCAGTCGCTCGCGCGTGAGAGAGGGAGGTAGAGAGAGGCCGGCCTCGAGCGGCGCGGGGAGGTAGAGAGAAAGAGGGAGGGAGCGAGAGAGAAAGAGAAGGAGGAAGGGGAGAAAGAGGCCGCGCCGGCTCCGCCCGCCGGCCGCCGCGTCGAAGGCCGCGTGGGTCGGATCCGCCGCCGCACTTGCCATTGCGGGAGAGAGAGGGGGAGGGAGGGAGAGAGAGAGAGAGAGAGAGTTTGGTTAGGGTTTGGCTGGGGTATGGGTTTTTAATGGACTCGGTCCATTAACTGAGGCGGGCTGTTGTAAATGGACCGTCTCTGAAAATATGACGATTAATTGAGACGGTCACGTTAAAATTGACCGCCTCTGTTAATCGTTTTTCTGAGGTGGTTTTCGTAACCGCCTCAGTTAATAAGAAATAACCACCTCTGTACAGAGGCGGTTATTTTTTGTGCCTGCCTCAAAGCTCCTAAAAAAGGTCGTTGTTAACCTGTTTTTGTTGTAGTTAGACATAAGCTAGAATGATGAATCAACTGTCATGATTAAACTTGGGCTTAAGATCGAATGTACACAGTTTTGTTGATGATGTGGCACAATGTGAGTTGAGAGAAATCAAAGTTAATGATGCTTAGTGGGGAGCTTCTATATAGGTTTTATAGATTATAGTGTTCAAAGCACTATTTTTTCTTTACAACAAGATCTTGATGGTAAAACCACACTTGTGTTTGGATGATACTCTCTCTAAATCATTTTTTTATTCAGTGGAACAAATATCTCATGTTCAAAGTAAAAACTGTTCTATCCTAAAAAAATTACTGATGTTTAGAACAAATGCTTCACGATCAAATAAAAAATGTTCTAGCTTCACAAGAAAGTTTTCCAATATTTAGAAAAATAAGAAACTATCCATGATGGATCTTGTTTTGTTGCATGTAACACAAAGTTGAAACATATGTAAAAGCTGGTCTAAGTTTAAGAGAAGAACGAATTTGAAGTTTCAAAAAAGATCTACACACTTTGATTTTTGTTGACATTTGTATGCGCATAAGAGCAAAACAAGGGAGGACCCGACTACACCGAGAGGGCTCTCGATTTAGGCACCGAGGGAGAGGCCCCTATCTTCTTCTCCTCCCTCCCCTCCGCCCCCTCCATCCACTCCCGCCGCAGACCTCCCCTCGCAAGCGTCACCTCTGATGCTGGCGAGGACCACCGCTCCAACCCCTCCCATCCCCTCCAACCCCATCAGCCTCCACCACTCGTCCTCGCCGTTCTCCACCTCCTTCTGCCCCTGCCACAGACCTCCCACTCGCCGGCATCACCTCCGATGCCAACAAGGACCGCCGCTCCAATCCTCTCCCTCCCCTCCCCTCCCCTCCCCTTCGCTCCAACCCCGTCCGCCTCCACCGCTCGCCCCCGCCACCGCTAACACTACCCACACGACTGTTCCTCCACCACCCTGCCGGCAGTGCCATCGTTGCTGGCTTTGCCGCTCATGCCCACCTCCTCCGCCTAGTTGGCTGCTACCCACGACCATCTCTCTAAAGCCACCGGCCATGGAAACTCCTCAACCCCGAACCATTGCCACCCGCGCTCGGCGGCGACCAACCGCTGGTCGCTTCGCCCACAACCCGCCCGATTGTTCCACCCACCTCCCACCGAGGTACTTCATCTGATTTGTTACTTTTGTTTACCTCGATTGATACTTTACGTTGTTGTAATGGGAGGGGCCCTCGATTTGGCTCTAAATCGAGAGGTCTCTTGATGTAGCATTATTCCGCTATACTTTTTTTTTTGAAACCTCTGCCATACTTTTCTCTATACCTTATTTTATATGAGAGAATGACGTGGATTTATTTCACTTATTACTTCCTGCATCCTAAAATATAAGTAAGTTTGTTCTAGATCAAACTATTCTAACAAAGTTTATAGAATACTAGTAATATTGCACGTGCGACACGCACGTGCTATGTTTTTATATTGTAAAGAAAGTTGTGCAGGATCTGATTGGTTTAATTTAGAATTGTGTCCCAAGCAATCGAGCTCCACAATTCCTTTACTTTTTACAGAACTTTCGATGAAGCCTGATAATATTTGGTTACAAATACAAAATTGTAAACTTAATATGCAACATTAAGTACCTATGTTTTTAATCAAGCCATAGCTGCCACTGGCCCCGAAGAAATAGATTATCCTGCTGCACTTTTAATGAAGAACCTAATGGACAGAATTCACCAGTAAACAATCAAATAATAGCATGACTAAGCCATCCATATCTATCATGGAGAAAAATATGTTACCATAAGCATGGAAGGTCAGAAAAGGTAGATAATTGGGTACTGCGAAAAAGCCAAGTTTCTTAGTCCTTGAAACTGAACACCATAGGGTGCCTCACATTTTCATACTACTCGAATTCTGAAGGTAATCTCTGAGAACATTGGATACTAAAATAGGAGCCGAAACCTATTAACTGCAACAGCCAAAAGAAAATTCAAGAGTACATTGTGTAGACAAACTAACTTCTGTACGAAAAAGAAACTTTGTGTTTTTTAAAGTATCTGAAACATCAAATGAGTAAAACCATGGACTGATCTAACAATACAAGTACACTTTCATTGACAGTTCAAGGTGGCCACAGACGCACCGTACCTGAGAAGTTACCGCACCACCTAACCTGATGAAGTGCTCATCTTTAGATGATTAGGAGTACTAAAAATTGCTGATACTTCAGACATCCATTAGGTTTCTTCCAAAAAATGAACTATTTAACATGGTTTAGTTGTACTCAGGATGGGATTAACTCCAATAAAATAATGAGATCTGAACGTATAGCTTCAAAAATATCTCAGAAACTTTCACTGGTAAAATAAATCATATAGCTTATTTGATACAAATGCATAGCTTCTAAACAAATTCTGGAAAAACATAACAATGATAACTTCTGGATATCCATAATCTGAATTTTGGATCTGGTACATTGAACATTGCAGATACTGATCCCTTAAATATGATTGACTGGAATAGAAAGGAACTATGAATTTTATTCTCATACAATAATTTACGTTACTTTCATTTAACCAAGGTTCTTTGTTGTCTTACTGTAACAATGCATCAATTTTGAACAGCACGATTAAACATTCAGAATGAAACAAAACGCAGCAGTATGCAAAAGTGGACGATAGGAGACAATACCTCTGGTGCAGGACGGTTGGGACTGCAGTGGACAGAGGGCCACCCTGCCGGAGCAAACAAGGATGAGATGCTCGCGGATTGGAGGGATTGTGCTGATGTGAGGTTTCAGTGCAGTTATTAGCAATCAAGAAGGCAGCGATAGCGAACAACTCTAGATCCGTATGATGCATTCCAATGCAAGTAAAACGAAACAATATAAAAAATTGGAGGATCACTGACCTATGGAAGGAAATCCTGGAGGATAAGGAGGAGATCAGGATGCCGACACCGCCGAATTGAAGGTCATGGTTGCCGAATTGGAGGCAAAGAGTTCAGAGTTGCTCGTGGAGAGGGGCGAATTAGTGGTGCCACAGGATGAGCTCGGCAGGGGAGCGGGAGGGAGCGCGGCGAGTAAGGGACGGGATGATAGGGGAACGCAACCGAGGATCTGGGCGACGAGGGACTTGATGGCGTCGGTGAGGGACGGGCGCGGGCATCGCTCGTCCGCCACCGGTGGAGAGCGATCCGCCGAGGCCATGGATGGGGAGCAGAACGGGGAGGGGAGGTTGGAGAAAGGGCGAGGGGGAAAGCAGAGGGTGGCGAGAAGCCGCAGAGGAGGAGAGGGGCGGGATGCTGGCGGTCGAAAGCTAGAGACAGAGAGGTCTTCCGGTGTGGGACGGGGGACCTACCGCTGCCGCCGGCCTTTCCCTCGCGCACGACGCTGTCGGCGCGCCGCGTCGTGCTGAGCAGCGGCGGCGGCGGCTTCGGCACCCGCGCCGGAAGCGCATACCTGCCACCACGGGATGGGCGGTCCAGGTCGTCAAAATCGCCGTAGTCGGACAGCGAGCGCGCGTCGAGCTCGGAGCCCTCGTCGCACGTCGACGATGGGGTCTCCATCCCACCGCTGCTCTACTTTGCTCTGCGCGGTGAAAAATGCCTTCGCGCCGGCGTGGCGGAGGCGCCCGGCAGGGTACAGCGGCTCGGTGGAGGCGTGGTACCACGAGGCGGTAGCCTTCACCGCGGGAAGGGTACGCGGGCGGGTATGTTCGGGAGCGGTGGAAAAAAAGTCGACCTTTTTTTTCCAGAAACTCGCTAACATGTGATTTTCATGGGTCTCCACCTCCTTCCACCTCCCTCGGCCTCGACAGATAGGTCCGGCATGAGGGGTATGGCGGACCCAATTTGGATGAGAAATGTTTTTAATTATTTTCGATCTTTATAGTATATAAAGAAGAATAAGAGAAGTTGTAGGATAATTATTGGGAAACCTCGACGAAGTTGAAAAAGGATAGGAGAAGGTAGGAAGAAAAAAGTACTGAATAAAGACAGAACTCCTTAAAAATCAGGGTGTTCCTAGATATGTCAACACCAATTTTTTTACATAGTCTGTTTGAAATGTTAAAATTTTTGCAGACAATAATTTATTTTTGAGAAAATCGTTCCCGCGGAACCAGGCCCCAAACCAAAGAGGCAAAGTGGATAGAGCTCCCCCACTCCACTCCAATGGCCGCCACTCTCCCGCACTCACATCTCGGCCTCCACCTCCCGCACCGCACCCCCGACCCCTCCTCCCGCCGCCGCCATCGCCTTCGCCTCCCCTCCCTCGTCGCCGCCTCGCGCCTCCAGAACCCCACCACCGCGACCCACCCGGTCCTCCCACCCCCGGCACCAGCCCCCTCCGCCGCCCTCCTCGCCGCCGAGGGGGCCTCCCTCGCGCCGCGCCGGGAGCACCGATTCCCGGGCTACGTCTCCACCCCAACAAGCTCCGCCGCCGCCGGTGGTCTCGCCGAGGTGGAGGATGCCGTCCTGCGGCGCGCCCTGGAGGTGCGCCGCGCGGTGGCCGCCGAGGTGCTCGTGGCGGCGCTCAGCGGCGGGAAGGTCGGCGGCCTGACGTACATCAATAACCTCACGGCGCTGATGGGGCCGTTCGTGGACCGCATCGTCATCGAGGCCGCTGCAATGCGGCGGGACCGGACGGACCTCGCGCATATGTCCTTCAACGCGCGGGCAAAGGTGTACATCCAGGAATCCGGTCTTGTCGAGCTAGTCAAGTAAAGATCCCAGCTTTGCATTCCTTCATCTGTTTCCTCGGTTTATTTCTGTTGTGTCTGCACAAGAACTGTGATAATTCCACTACCAGATGCATTGCCAATCATAAATTTACAATTTATATAGTTTATACACGTGCAATTCTCCATTATAATTGAGATGATTGCATTGCATACTTTAGGTGGTTCAAGCACAATGCTATGACATATCCCCAAATTGCCAAAGTAGTTTGTTCGTGTTCTGGTGATTTGGGGAGAGTAAGGATGATCATAAAGTGGCTGAGGTCAATTTATGTAAAAGGAGATTTTTTGGGACGTGTCCTTGCCAATGGTGGATCCTTTTTGAACAGAAGCTTTGAAGAATTGGAAGAGATTATTGACTATCTGGAAAGCTGTGGTGTGAGGAGAGACTGGATTGGTTATGTGGTCAGTAGATGTCCACAGCTGCTGAATCTGTCCATGGATGAGTTGGAGACAAGAGTGAGGTTTTATACGGATATGGGAATGGATGAGAAGGATTTTGGCACTATGGTCTATGACTATCCAAGAGTTCTTGGATTTTTAAGCTTGGAAGAGATGAACAGTAAGGTGTTTTCTTTACATTTAGTTTAAGTTCTGTGCTATTTTTGTTGCACACGGTACGTTGGCAGGATTGTTAGCCTCATTTGTTTTATGCAGTTCATTTTTTGTTCATTGCTACGAAAAGAAGAGTTGATCTTCAGAATGGTTGAAGCTCTATTTATTTTTGTACTCTAGGAAAAAAAGGGTGAATACAACTGACTCGCAGTATGTCTTTCCCCTACTAATATTATGCATCAATGTGCTGATGAGCAATATGTGGTCTTATGTCTTGAGAGTTCCATATGAAATAATTTATCTACTTTGAAGTGTGAATTGATAAAGAAGTAAGGAACTCATTTACTAACCCTCCTTGTTTCTTTTGGAAGGTCTCTGATAACTACTGAGTTAGTTTAGATATTACATTCAGTTCTGAGTTAGTTTAGATATTACATTCAGTTCCTTGACTTCTATTTTTCTAGTTGCTAACGAAATATCATTCTGGGTCACAGGTTCAATATCTCAAAGAGTTTGGTTTGAGCAACGAAGAACTTGGGAGGCTACTGGCTTTCAAGCCACAACTCATGGCCTGTAGCATTGAAGAAAGGTGGAAGCCTCTTGTGAAGTATCTGTATCACCTGAATGTTTCATGGGATGGCATGAAGCGAATGCTGCTGGTCTAACCTACAATATTCTGTCTTGATTTGGAGACAGTGATAGCACCAAAGGTAACTTCATACTAGCTTTGAAATATATTCGCGTCTTTTAGCTGTTATGCGCTTTTCAACTTCTCGTATTCACAGAAAACTATTATGATCATCTAAGCTCCTCCTTGAAAATATTTTGATTTGTGAGACTTCCTCTTTAAATCTCCAATAGGACTAAGTGTTTAATTATTTCTGCTGTGTGCTACTGGGGTTTATAGATCTTAACGCTCTGAAGTCTGGTAGTTTGACTCCTCTACCTCTATGCAAACATCTGTCTCAGGTACAATTTCTACAAGATATTGGTGTAAGGAGTGATGCAATCGGCAATGTGCTTGTGAAGTTCCCTCCAGTAGGGCTCGTCCCTCCTGTTCCTTTTTTTAAAAAAAAAACTTTGGCAACATATTTTCAGTTAAATGTGTTAGGTATAAATGGTGCGTTTGTTTCCAGATTTTTTTACTTTTACATATTCCTTCTACTATTCCATCTGTCTTACACGTGTGCAAACCAAAGGTTATATTCCTGTTGACAAAAGGTGGAGTAAAACAGGATGACATTGGAAAGGTTATTGCTCTGGATCCACAGCTCTTGGGCTGTAGTATTGCACACAAGCTAGAAGTTAGCGTCAAGTACTTCCGGTCACTGGGTATCTACCACTTTGTGCTCGGTCAGATGGTTGCCGACTTTCCAGCACTTCTCAGATACAACGTGGACATCCTAAAGCCAAAATGCCAGTACTTGAGGCGTGTAATGGTGCGACCACTGAAAGACCTCATCGAATTTCCACGGTGAGTTGGAGTTCATTGTTTGCATCTAAAACAAAGATATCAATACCTAACTGATGCTTTGCCTTTGTTGTCACCGTCACCCTTGTACCTCGCCTCTGGATGGTTTTCAGGTTCTTCAGTTACTCCCTGGAGGACAGGATAGAGCCTCGGCACCAAACATTAGTGGCCAACAGGATCAACATGAAGCTGTGGTACATGCTGACAGGATCTGATGAAGAATTTACACAGAGGGTGCGGGAGGCCGTTGAGAGGAGAGCGAGATTCGAAGCTGGAAAAGGTGCTGGGGAGACATTTTCAGATGCTGCAGAGACATCCAAGGAAGAAGAAACTAAAGCAGGAGCAGCATACCAAAACAGCATAGAGGTAGATTAGATAGATGATATATATGTAGTATTTCTGCAAAAATCTGAGCAAATCATGCCTCCTTGCCATGTACATGTTCTGAAGGGGAAAATAATTACAGGTATTTTAGATCTTTTTACTGTAGACCAGAATGTAAAACTACTATGCTTGTAATCTATGAAGAGTTAACAAAGATAAAATTATAGATATTCTCTCAGAGGTCAAAATAAAATCATATTGGTTAAAAAAGGTAAAATCATACGTATACCATATACACAAATATGTGCATACATACAAAATTACAAAATTAACATTCAAACTTTACACAAGAATATGGATGAAACCATCACAAAAAAAGGAACACCGATTGACAACTGAAGACAACCATCTGGCTGGCCTGTGTGCCGAACTGAAGAGCACGATGTCTGCATCTGCATACGTCCATGATTTACATGGCTTGCTTAGGCCTTGGGTGGTGGTGCGAGGAAGGGGATTGTTGGCACGCCGGGGATGAACATGGACGGCATCGGCGGCAGCGTCACCTTCGGGATGCCAGGGACCGCCGGCATCAATGGCAACGTCACCTTGGGCACGGCAGGCATGACGACGGTGGGAACCGGTGGAAGCGCGGCGCCCGGCATGGCTACCACTGCGGGCACCGTTGGCACGGTCACCGCCGGCACGGTCGGCACCGCTGGCATCGGTGGCACGGTGACCGCGGATATGGCAGGGATCTGTGGCACGGTGGGAACTGCCGGCACCGTCGGCTTCGGCACGGCCGGGATGGCAGCTGCCGGTGCTGCGGCGGGCACCGTGGCGTCGGCAAGCCGGCGAGCCGCGTGGCATGTGCCGCTGCCTTGGACTAGCATGAGTGCCACGACAAGGGCCATTGCGGGGAGGCTCGAGGTGGAAGCCATTGGTGGGCTGGTGATAACTGCAATGGCAAAGGCGTAAGCTTTGGTTAGCTAGGTTATTAGGTATGATTTTGTTGTCAACTTGTGATGCAGAAACGGGAGAGATGGTCGTCAATTTATAGTTCAGGATTGAACAATGGTGATCGATCATCAGCCATCACCTGGCATTTTGGTTGTTGAACAATGGTGATCGAACAATGCCTTCCCAGACATTGCAGGATGCATCGTTCGGTAAGCAGAGATGTGGGGATCAAGATGGTTTGATGACGTTGCGTCCATGGTTCTTCCACGGTTAGCTCACCATATCTTGCTGAACCTGGATTATTTTGCATGATTCAGCTCACTTTCTTCTCTGAAGTCTGAACCCTTTCCGTCATGACACAAGGCAGGTTTCTGGAAACAAGCAAATGTGTTATACCCACATGCTGACATGCTGTTTGGAAATGGAATGGAAACAATGCAAATGCTGAAAGGGGACAAACGAAAGAACAGAGAGCAGCTGCAAACCTTGAAATACAGGTTGCCAGGTGGCAAAACAAAAAAGAAACAAGAGCGGCATCACTTACACCCAAAAATTCGTGAGTGTAGAGGTCAGAACATTTTACTTCTTTATCTAAAAAATAACCACCCAAAAGCTAAAACAGCATCGATCATCTGAATATCTTTCAGCAATCAGATTCATACGCATCGATCTCCCGTTTTCAGTTTTTCCCTACAGCTTGCTACATACCGGCATGGCGGCATAGATTAATCACATTACCACCTGCTCCCAGAAGCAGAGGTGCCGTCTGTACAGAGAACGCGCCTTGCCGCCGAGTCATGACTGGAGACGCGCGATGGCGTTCGGTTCAGCCCCTGATGATCCGGCACAAGTTCTCGCCGAGGTGTGATGGTGGCTGGGCAGCTTCCGGGCGGGGTCGTAGCCCCGTAGAGGTAGGACAGAAGGCACACGCCGCCACGCCGGCATGGTGCGGTCGGCGGTGGCGAGAGATGCCCGAGCTCCCAAGCCGAGCAAGCAGACGACCGCGCGCCACGAGCGCTCATCCAGCAGCACGTTCGCCGAAGGATTGGGGAGATCGAGGTGGAGGGAAGGAGCAAGGGCGCGCGTGGTTGCGCCGACGATGTCAGCCGGCGGGCGGTGGCGAGTGGCAGGCTGGCAGCCCGACCCACGCAGACCAGGGGGGTGGACGGTAAATAAAATACCGTCCACCCTGGATAGTCTGGGAGCCGTTGGATCGAGCATCTGCGGCTAAGATTGCGGCGCACGATAGGATGGGAAGCGAGGGTCCTTGGCCCTTTCCTTTTCTTCTTCCTCGCGCGCTCTGCCTCGGCTCGACCGGTCGCCGGCGTACTCCTCGGCGACTCCGGTGATGCAAGTAGCAGTCTCCGTTTGTGTTGTGGCATGTCCGGTGAATGGAGGATCGCGGCCACCTTCAGGAGTTGGGGTTCCCGTCCCCGTCCCCAGCTCGATGGCGAACTCAACTCTCCAGCATGTCGTCAGTGGTGGTGGTAGGCTGGTTTCCTTGCAGGATTCGTAGGTCAGATGTTGGCGTGGTGCTGGTGCAGAGAGGTCTTCAGAGGCCTGACCTCCAGTTCATCTCTAGTCTGCAGCTCCGTTCCAATCTTGTGCAGATCATGGCAAGGGGAGAATGCTGCGAGATAGATACGCTTTGATTCCATGACCATGGACAGATGTTGAGGACAAAAAGCATGGGATGCTCCACAGATACTATAAAGTTTAGAGTGCTATGCTGACTCTGCCTATGAGTTCTAAGTTCAGAGTGATACATCGCTTTTATTTTAGCGAAACAGCTTGAACCCACATAGCATAGGTTGGCACTTTTTTAATTTTACTCCAATTTTTTTTCCATAGGTTCCAATTTTGTAGGAGTGAGTTGCATCTGAAGATCGAGCAGGCCACATTTACTATCTGTTTGAAAAGGTTTCATACTTATCCATGGCAGGTAAATGAAATACCAACCACCGCTGTGATTGCTAAAGCCAGAACTGAAAAATCAAAGCCATGAACTAAATTCAGAATTGATTGATTCCCTTTGCTTGTGCCAGCCAACTTTGGAAATATATGCACTAGGATGGTAGTTGAGAACTCTGTACTGCATTTAAGTCTTCACATTAGCTATTTTGTTGAGTGCTCCATTCCTTATATATAGAAATATGTACATGTCTGAATCAAAGGCAAATTCTTGAAACCGAGCCCAGATTCAATGGAGGAGCAGAAATATCATTCAAGAGTGGAGGGGAGGCCATCTGTGTTACGGTATAATGGTAACGTAAGCAAAGCTTGTAGGAGTCGGAGGTGCCAGGAATGCAAAACATTCCCAAGGCTGGCAGCAAGCAAGTTAGGGCATCTCCAACCTACAGACATCTGTCGTCTGTAAGTTTTTGGAATTAGTAACACAGACATCTTAGCAGGTAGCTTCTTCAACCCACAGACAATTGCTGTCTATTTTGCTGTCTAATGCTTGGAATGTAGCCTATGATCAACCATGAATACTGTTTGTGTAGACTATTAGCAGCTGTCTATTAGCAGCTGCAAACTGTGAAATACAGGTTGCCAGGTGGCAAAACAAAAAAGAAACAAGAGCGGCATCACTTGCACCCAAACATTCGTGAGTGTAGAGGTCAGAACATTTTACTTCTT
This sequence comes from Panicum virgatum, assembly GCF_016808335.1. NCBI lineage: Eukaryota > Viridiplantae > Streptophyta > Magnoliopsida > Poales > Poaceae > Panicum > Panicum virgatum. Next base: position 3,304,644 of record NC_053146.1, read on the forward strand.
TATCTAAAAAAAATAACCACCCAAAAGCTAAAACAGCATCGATCATCTGAATATTTTTCAGCAATCAGATTCATACGCATCGATCTCCCGTTTTCAGTTTTGCCCTACATACCGGCATGTCGGCACCACCCGCTCCCAGAGGCAGGTTCTATCTGGACAGAGATTCAGAGAACGATTTGCAGCGCATCACAGAGCGCTTGCTCGTCACGGAGCTCAAGCAGATTGATTCATACGCAGAAGGCCTTCACTTGCACATGAGCTCTCATGGCTCATGACTGGAGACGCGCGATGGCGTTCGGCTCAGCCCCTGATGATCTGGCACAAGCCCTCGCCTAGGTGTGATGGTGGCTGGGCACACGCCGGGCGGCATGGTTCGGTTTCGGTCGGCGGTGGCGAGAGACGCCCGAGCTCCGACGACCGCGCGCCACGAGCGCTCATCCAACAGCACGTTCGCCGAAGGATCGGGGAGCTCGAGGTGGAGGGCAGAAGGAAGGACGTGGCTGCGCCGACCATGTCAGTGTAATGCCCCAAGTGCCGGTGATAGAGGGAGCCTGAAGGCGTACACAGAGAAGCCGTGTTCAGTAGGCGGGAGCGTGTGTCTAGCGTGTGTGGGACCTACGGGTCAGGGTCGGCAGGAGAGGGTTAATACCCCATGCCGTGTAAGAGACAACAGCTTATTCTGAATCTGAAACAGAACTCCGTGTTCTTCGGGTGACAAGGTCCTCCGCCCGTCCCCGCCCCGAATTTGCTCTTCCCTTTGTGATTTCTCACGTCGCGATTTCGGTTGCGGCCATGGGGCATTACAATTGGTATCAGATTCAGTATCCTTGGTGCGCTCCCGCTTGATTTCTGTTGGTGTTCGTTCCCGTCCCCAATCGAATCTGCCATTCCGGTGATTTCGATCTGCGCCGCCGAGTTCTCTGCCGATCTCGGCGCCCACTGCCAAGCGCCGGTTAGCTATTCCAGCGCCGTCACCCACATACGTTCTTCGCCGCTTAGGTTGCTAGTGGGGATCGGGCGCTCTGGGCCGAGAGATCCTTCGATTGTATCTGACTTCGGGCACTGCATCGACCACTTCGACGCGGTTCGTGGTCTCCGTGTGTGATTACTGAATCCCATCGGCTTTGCGTCGTTCTCGAGCCCGTTGGGGTTTCATCAATTCGAGTCCCGTTCGCTCTGCTTCCTGTGTAATCACCACGGCGCCCCCTAAGCCATCTGTTCAGACCCAATTCGTACTCTCGGCGATGGAGCAAGCTGCAGAGCGGGATCTGGCGCGCTGGGATCAAGTGGACAACAACTTCGATCTCCTGTTCGCTCGCATGGAGGACATCCTCGGTACACAGATCAAGCTGGAGGCGCAGCAAGACCTGACCACCAAGGTGGTCGAGCAGATGATGAAGGACCAGCAAATTCTGGCCAAGCAGATTGAGAACACCGGGCAAGCAGTGGCGAGGATGACTTTGGACACAACGCGAAGACCACATCAGGAACCACCAAGTCCCACGGCTTTAGAGGTTTCGGCAGACAACCCATTCCACCGTGATCCCTCAGGTATTCCACATGTTACCCCTTCCCCACGCCAGGATCGGGGACCTCTGCGTTCAGGTACCGGCGGGTCTCATCGGTTCAAACCAGCGGTTCCCAAGTTGGCCTTCCCACATTTTGATGGTCTTAACCCAAGGATTTGGAAATCTAAGTGTCAAGATTATTTTTCTCTGTATGATGTACCTGATGCTATGAAAGCCACATTTGCATCTCTGCACATTGATGATAATGCAGCTAAGTGGTTACAAGTGTACAAGAGACAGCATGGCCTGGCTGATTGGCAAACTTTCATTGATGCTGTAGAAGAGAAGTTTGGGGCTTCAAATTACAGGGATGCCATGGAAGAGTTATTGAACCTGACACAAACCTCTACAGTGGAGCAATATGCTGCTGCTTTTGAGAATTTATAGTATGAGATTTGTATGCACAATGAAGGATTTGGAGAGCTTTTCTTTGTCTCTCAGTTTGTTAAAGGCCTCAAGTATGACATTGGAGCTGTGGTCCAGTCACAACTTCCTCAGACAGTTGATAGAGCAATTTTGTTGGCTAAAGTGCAACAGCAAGTTCTGGAAAAGGGCAAGACTAGGCTTCAGAAATCTTCTTTTCCTACCAGACAACAATCTTGGTCACCTAGACATGAGTCTAAGGCCAATGTTCCTACCCCATCTATGTCTAAGGAAAGACTACTGCTGAATTATAGAAAATCCAACAATCTCTGTTACTACTGTGGAAAGAAATATGATCCTGCTCATGCTGCTACTTGCACACAAAGGCCCAAAGCTCAGGTCAATGCACTAGTGGTGAATGATTTAGATATGCCCCTATCTGAAGAAGTGGTTGCCCAGTTGGAGTTAGAAGATTCTCTCACCAATGAATTTGGGCAGTTATCCCTAAATGCTATAGCTGGGACAGATCAAGGACAGACACTGAAACTCAGAGCTTTGGTGAAAAACAAGGTTATGCTTACTCTGGTGGATAGTAGGAGTACCCACAGTTTTGTCAGCTCCCAATTCTTGCAGCAGGTTGGGATTACACCTATTCCAACAGTTCCTACTTCAGTCAAATTGGCTAATGGGCATGTGCTGATATCAGACCACTGGGTTCCACAGCTATCTTGGTGGTGTGATGGTTTCACTTTACATACTGATATGAAAGTGCTGGACATAGATGCTTTTGATGCTATACTGGGCTTTGATTGGTTACAGAAAAACAGTCCTATGACTTGTGATTGGGAGAACAAACTCATTCAATTCACACAAGGAGATCATGATGTCAGGCTGCAAGGTATTAAAATACAAGATTCTGAGATTTCCCAATTGCCTGCTTATAAGTTGTATAAGTGGTGGAAGGGTAATGATATTTGGGCTTTGGTGATGCTAGTTCCTGCGGCTCAGCCTATCCATTCAGATGTTTGTCACCAGGTGGAGCAGCTGTTGGATAAATATCAGGAGATATTTCAGGATCCCAAGAAGTTACCTCCTGAGAGAGCTTATGATCACACTATACCATTGCTTCCTATGGCTATTCCAGTTAATGCTCGGCCATACAGGTACTCTCCTTTGCATAAGGATGAGATTGAGAGACAGTTGAGAGAAATGTTGACTGCTGGGTTGATAATCCCAAGTACCAGCCCTTTTGCATCTCCTGTACTATTGGTTCAGAAGAAAGATGGGAGTTGGAGGTTTTGTGTAGATTACAGAAGGTTGAATGACTTGACCATAAAGAATAGATTTCCTATGCCTCTTATTGAAGAAATCATTGAGGAGTTGGCTGGCAGTTCCTACTTCACCAAATTAGACATGAAGTCTGGTTATCACCAAGTTAGAATGAAACAAGAAGATGAATACAAGACAGCTTTCAAAACCCATCATGGTCATTATCAGTTCAAAGTAATGCCATTTGGGTTGACCAATGCCCCAGCAACCTTTCAGTGCATCATGAATGAAGTGCTGACCCCTTTTCTCATAAAATTTGTAATGGTATTCCTAGATGATATATTGATATACAGCCCAGATTTGGATAGCCACTTGGCCCACCTGGAGTAGGTGCTAGAGACTTTGAGAACCAACCAGCTTTACATAAAGAAAAGCAAATGTTCTTTTGCTCAAGGACAAGTGGAATATCTTGGACATGTGATTTCAGGGAGAGGAGTTGCTACTGCTAGTGATAAAATAGAAGCCATGCTGAAATGGCCTGTTCCCAAAAATGTAACTGATGTGCGAGCATTTTTGGGATTAACCGGTTATTACAGAAGATTTGTTAAGGATTATGGTTGCATTGCTAAACCATTAACTCAGTTGTTGAAGCACAAACAGTTTCAGTGGTCTCCAGCTGCCCAGGTTGCTTTTGAACAACTGAAACAGGCTATGGTTAGTGCCCCGGTCTTAGCCTTGCCTGATTTCAAGGAGAGTTTTGTGGTAGAGACAGATGCATCAGACATTGGATTTGGTGCCGTACTTATGCAAAAAGACAGACCCATTGCTTTCTTGAGTAAGGCTCTTGGTGACTCACACAAGACTAAATCCATCTATGAAAAGGAGTTCCTTGCCCTGATCATGGCAGTAGAGAAGTGGAGACAATACTTACAGCGGCAAGAATTCATCATTAGAACAGATCATCAAAGTTTAGCTTATTTGACAGAGCAAAATCTACATTCTGAGTTGCAAAGAAAGGCGATGACACGTCTTATGGGGCTACAATTCAGAGTGGTGTACCGCAAAGGCAGGGAAAATCCAGCTGCGGATGCACTTTCCAGGGTGGGTCATATGATGGCCATACAAGCCATGTCTTCTGTTCAGCCACAATGGATACAAGAAGTCACCAATTCTTATGTTACTGACAAGGAAGCACAAGATTTATTAGCTCGTTTGATCTTGGTCAGTCCTGATATTCATGGATTTTCCTTGGACAATGGGGTCATTAGGCAACATGGCAAGATATGGGTAGGGCACAACTCAGCTGTTCAGACTAGGATCATAGCTGCTATGCATGCAAGTCCTGTGGGGGGACATTCTGGTCAGAAAGCCACCTTCCATAGGGTCAGCAATATGTTTGCTTGGAAAGGGCTGAAGCGAGATGTGGTCAATTTTGTGCAACAATGTGGTGTTTGTCAACAAGCCAAGCATACTCACACTCATCCAGCTGGTCTGTTACAACCTCTTCCTATTCCTGAAGGAGTCTGGAGGGACATTTCCTTGGATTTTGTGGAAGGTTTGCATAAGGTCGATGGTTACAGTGTAATTCTGGTGGTTGTTGATCGATTCACAAAGTATGCTCACTTTATGGCTCTTAAACATCATTATACTGCCCTTTCAGTTGCCAAGGTATTGTATGATCAAGTGATCAAGTTACACGGTATGCCGCAATCTATGATCTCGAACCGTGACAAGGTGTTCACTAGTACAGTTTGGACGGAGTTATTCAAGATGGAAGGTGTTCAACTTAAGTATAGTACAGCTTATCATCCTCAAATGGACGGCCAAACGGAGCAGGTCAATCAATGTTTGGAGATGTACCTTCGGTGTGCTGTCAGTCAATCTCCCAGGCAGTGGAAGGCATGGTTATCACAGGCCGAATTCTTGTACAATATGATGTTCCACTCATCTCTGGGTTGTTCTCCATTCCGAGCTCTTTATGGGTATGATCCCATGATGGGTGCTATGTTGGATGCTACTGTCAAACCTCCGGCCTCGATTGCAGAGTTTGTTATTGATCGTCAGTTGCAGTGTGGGTTACTGCGCGACCAACTGGCGCGTGCACAACTTCGCATGAAACAGAATGCAGATCGCAAACGCACAGATGTGGAGTTTCAGGTGGGCGATCAAGTTTTGCTGAAGTTGCAACCGTATGTTCAGACATCAGTTGCCAGTCGTCCATTCCCAAAGTTGGCACTGAAGTACTACGGCCCCTTCGCGGTTCTGGAGCGAGTAGGTGCGGCAGCGTACAAGCTAGCGCTTCCACCTGACAGTCTCATCCACCCTACCTTCCATGTGTCACAGCTTAAACCATTTCGTCCATATTTCACACCGGTATACTCTACCCTTCCTTCTTCTGTGGATTTACATACTGTTGAATTAGAACCTGAACAGGTGTTGGAGCGTCGACTGGTGAAGAAGGGCAATGCAGCAATTCCACAAGTGTTGATCAAATGGACTCAACTACCTGAAGCTTCTGCTACTTGGGAAGACTACAATGTCGTCAAGGCGCGCTTCCCGGCTGCACCGGCTTGGGGTCAAGCCAGTTCTTCAACGGGGGGAGATGTAATGCCCCAAGTGCCGGTGACAGAGGGAGCCTGAAGGCGTACACAGAGAAGCCATGTTCAGTAGGCGGGAGCGTGTGTCTAGCGTGTGTGGGACCTACGGGTCAGGGTCGGCAGGAGAGGGTTAATACCCCGTGCCGTGTAAGAGACAACAACTTATTCTAAATCTGAAACAGAACTCCGTGTTCTTCGGGTGACAGGGTCCTCCACCCGTCCCCACCCCGAATTTGCTCTTCCCTTTGTGATTTCTCATGTCGCAATTTCGGTTGCGGCCACGGGGCATTACAGTCAGTCGGCGGCCGGCGGCGAGGGGCGGGGGCGGACGGTAATATAGTCCGGGGTGGACGGTAAATCAAATACCGTCCACCCTGGATGGTCTGGGAGCCGTCGGATCGGATATATGCGGCTACGATTTGCGGCGTAGGGTAGGGTGGGAAGCGAGGATCCTTGGACCTTTTCTTTTCTTCTTCCTCGCGCGCTCGGCCTCGCCCTCGGCTCGACCGGTCGCCGGCGAACCCCTCGGCGACTCTGGTGATACAAGTAGCAATATCTAGAGCTCGCATGTCGTCAATGGTGGTGGTAGGGTGGTTTCCTTGCAGGATTATATTCGTAGGACAGATGATTGTTGGCAATTGGCATGTTGCTGGTGTAGAGTTGTTCAGAGCCATGACCTCCAGTTCATCTCTAGTCTGTAGCTCCGTCAATCTTGTGCAGATCAAGGCAAGGGGAAAATGCTGCGGGATAAGCTTCTACTCATTCCATGACCATGGCCAGATGTAGAGGACAAAAAGCATTGGATGCTCTGACCACAGATGCTACTGAAGTTCAGAGTGCTATGCTGACTCTGCCTATGAGTAGTTCAGACTTGAGAGTGATACATCGCTTTTAATTTATTTTTGCGAAACAGCTTGAACCCACGCATACCAGAGCGCTTTGGTTACTCTAATTATTTTCCTTGGGTTCCAATTTTTAGGAGTGAGTTGCATCTGAAGATCGAGCAGGCCTCATTTACCATCAGTTTTGAAAAGGTTTCATACTTGTCCATGGCCGGTAAATGAAATACCAACCACCGCTGTGACTGTGACTGTGATTGCTAAAGCAGGAACTGAAAAAATCAAAGCCATGAATTAAATTTAGAATTGATTGGTCCCTTTGCTTGTGCCAGCCAACTTTGGAAATATATGCATTACGATGGTAGTTGAGAACTCTGTAGTGCTTTTAGTCTTCGCATTAGCTATTTTGTTGATTGCTCCATCCATTCCTTATATATAAATATGTACATGCGTCGGAATCAAAGACAAATTCTTGAAACTGAGCCCATATTCAATGGAGGACTTGACCAATGCATTATACAAGAATCCTGTAGACACTGCAGATGGTTTGCCCTCGCTGGATTGGATAACTAGACTGAAGATTGCAACTGGTGTGGCTGAGGCTATGTGCTTCCTTCATGATGAGTGTAGCCCGCCATTAGTGCACAGGTATGCCTTTCTATTTGATCCAGATTTGTAGTTGTTCCATTTGGTACTGCAATGATATGCTGTTGTTGCTTGGTACAGCCTAGTATTCAAAACATTATTCATCCATGTCCTAGTTTTGTTTTGTCCCAACACTTTGATCATAATCTAGAACACCATGGAAGGACCAGATCAAGATGCCTTCCTTTTCAGTTTTCGGCATCCTATTGGCAAATTAAGGTGACAGTTACATCAAAGACCACAAGAGTTAGGAACAATGAAAAATGTATAATCGATTAATTTTATAATTGTTAGGGGGGTCCCCTTTGTTGCTTTTATGATGACACCAATGCATTTAATGTTATCGATGCACTACTGCTGAACAAAATGAATTTCTCTATGCATCAGTCTTTTGTTTATGTATCACTTAAGTAGACTGAATATGCTCTATCTCTGTATATTGACTAGAAGCAACACAGTATAAAAAAACATTTTGGTGTGATTAGCCATTCCTTGTAATTCTTTTTGTTGGAAAAGAAATGTTGCTAGTATGTATGTCTATCTGAACTCATTATGCATTCTTCTGGATCTTCATGCTGTTTACTTTTACTGAAGTCTTGAACAAGTACGCCATCACATTCAATCTCTACCACAGAATTACATTTGCATTTGACAATTTACCTTCATGTTATGCGGATGCCATCAATCATTCAATGAATCTTTACTTAATGTACTTTGACATTACTAGAAGTAGCCATCTTCTGTTCCTCCTACCCTTTTTGTTTCATTAATTGTTTCAACATCTATCATTTTGACTCGGCTATCCTCTCAGTAGGTGAGTTCAAGTTTTCTTAGTTTATACAAGAATACCTCCAAACTTATGCATGATGCTCAATGCCAGAATTTTCCTTTATGTCACTGTTGACACTGATTTATTGAGTACTCGTTTCTTCATTGCAATTGTAGAGATATCCAAGCAAGCAGTGTCCTTCTCGATGATAAATACGAAGTGCGACTCGGGAGTATGAGTGACATATGTGTCCAGCAAAGTGGGGGAAGCCAGAATGTCTTCTCTCGGATATTGAGATCATCAAAGTAAGATTACTACCTGAACCACATTTCTTCCCTTTTCAGATAAGGCATACGAGAACTGCACTCTTTAAATGGCTTAATTTGTTGGCATTAGGATGTAAGCAGTATTGATTTGGTTACTGAATAAAATAAAGAGTATTCTAAAATAAATATACTCATAGAAGTCATGGTAAAATAACCATCACTTTATTCTTACATATATATTAGTTTACTTAATTTGTCTTTGTAGGCTCCGTTGTATGTACTACTGCGGTTGTGATGTCTGCCAATACTTGATGTTATCATCACTAGTTTAGTTAAATGATGCAGCAACATGTTTACAGAGTGTGAATTCTGGGAGCATCCGAGCATGCCATTTTTTTCCAGTTAAGGACACATCTATATGGTTGGCTTTGCATTTTTTTCCCAGTGAATTCTGGGAGCCATTTTTTTTCCATTTTTTTCCGAGCATGCAAGTTCCTCCTATGGTTGGCTTTGCATGATCGCTGCTGGACGGCGGCGCGCCGGAAGCGACATGGTCTCCAGGACGATGATACTTGCATCCTCTGCAATCAGGAGCCGGAGTGCATTGATCACTTACTGCTTCTCTGTTCCTTTTCTTGTGACATCTGGTTTAGCGTCTTGAGTTGGTTCGGCTGGGGTCAGGTAGCACCTGACAGTCAAGCTGCTATTCTTGCGGAATGGTGGACTACGGCAAGGAAACGTATCCCCAGGGACGCTCGCAAGGGATTTGACTCTCTTGTGGTCTTAGTATCTTGGCTCCTCTGGAAAGAACGAAACAACAGGACTTTTGATCGACGGGCACAGTCAGCACGAGAGTTTCAGGCCGCAGTGTGTGATGAAATTGTCATGTGGATTCAGGGAGGGTTCAAGAGTTTAGAGGTGGCAGCGGTTGCTGCAAATAGGTTCTTGGGACGCCTAGTGGTTTCCTTTCCGAACGGTTAATGAGTGTGTTTTGAAGGGTTGGTTCCATCCTCTGTAACCGACCTAGAGGTCGTTGTAACTTTTATTCTTCCCTCTTAATGAAAAACGTGCTCAGGCACGGTCGCGAAAAAGGACACATCTATATGGATTTGGTGAAATTGAGCTGAATTTCAGATTCTGTAGCTATGGTTTGCTGATTACAGATAACCAAAGGATTCTGTTTTACGGGCATGTGTTGGTTTTTTTGGTGGTGGCTGATAGTTGGTAGTTCACTGTCTTCTGCTGCTATTATATGTTGTTTAGCGAACTCCAACATTTGTGTGCCTGAAACCATTTTTGTTTTCCTCTGAAGTTGGTAACTGACGTTGGTATCTGACGCTTTCTTGTGGCAGGTCTCTCGACAAGCACACATCAGGTGCGTAAATCTTCCACAAATGCTGCTACTTTTTTGTAATCCATGTTCGTCTGAACAAACTCCTTTATTTAGAAAAATGCAATGTCCACAGATTAATTCTAGAACAACTTTGGCTGGAGCTGGTGACCGGCAACTTCGGCATCAGCGGGTCGAACGACGCCGCCTCCGAGGAGTGGCTGGCGAACACGCTGAGCAAGATCAACGGCGGCGACAAGGCGAGCATCACGAGCATCATCGACCCGCTGCTCGTCGTCGACGAGGACCACCAGGAGGAGGTGTGGGCGGTGGCGATCATCGCCAAGACCTGCCTGAGCGCCAAGCCCTCGCGGCGGCCGTCGGCGCGGCACGTGCTGCGCGCCCTGGAGAGCCCGCTGCGGGTGGTCCGGCAGGGCTCCTCCCGGTCCAACTCGGCGCGGCTGCGGAGCTCATGGCAGTCCGTGTTCCAGGGGAACCACCACCACCGGGCGCACACCCTGGACCGGCGGCACTCGGCGCGGTCGCACGGGAGCGCAGGCGGAGGGGAGGGGTCCTTCTCGTTCTCGTTCAAGAGGGCCGCGGCGGCGACGGAGGTCGCGCCGGAGCTGGCGGCGGCGCTCGACGAGGACGTCGTCGTTGTGTAGCGTTAGCGTGTCGGCTGCCCCCCCCCCCCCCATTTCTTGGTTCCTTTTTACAGGCATTCCTGATTCTTTTTTTTCCTCACGTGATATCGTCACATCGCTTTTGTGTATAATTTGTTGTTGTCTGATGCGTTCATCCGGTACGGTGTTCCAACGTGAACAAAAAAAATTGTGCATAGAGAGCATGTTTCAAATATTTTTGGGTGATTTTTGAACTTGTTTTGAGGATGCGTTTCTCCTCTTTCTAGCGTGCAATTGGCGGTTGAAAACAAAACGAGTACTTTGCGCGCGCCTTGCCGTGCCTTTACTTTCCTTTTTTTCAAGGTATATAAACATAGAAAGCATATATTTGTATTTGAATATTGAATGTACAAAGATATTGTAATAGGCACCTAAATACATAGGAACATGTATGTACAGGTGCTAAAGCTAACATCTCTGTTTTTTTCTGGAAATTCAAATGAAGAACTGCATATAGTCACAAAGATGATACACCTGAACATTTTATTGCTAACTGAAAAATTGGATTCCGATGTTTTTGGAGTCTCTAACTGCTTCCATAAAACATTTCTTGCACATGGTTTCCTGCAAGACATTTAAATTTTAAAATATAACATATAGAAATAAAATTATCTTTACCTGTGTAATAAGTTTATTTATTAGTGCTCTAGGAAGTCACATGATTTGCTCTTTTTTGGCAATGAAGACTGGGAGCACATCCTTCCTTGAATTGAATTGAAAGAAGCATATTTTTCTTTAGAAGTTCTTTGGCAGCATTCCAAGCTTTATAAACCACTTCAGCACAATACAGTGCATATAGCATTAATAGCTACCGTAGAAAAGTGTTTTGGGCTATGAAACTAAAGAACCTCTCAAGCTCGGTAGACATAGCCTAACCACAATGGTCCATACTGTTGTGGGTGAGATAAGAATAGCCTAACCACGGCATAAATAGTTTCCTCAAATGAAAAATTACGATACATAAGGGTTTGGGTCAGCTGGCTGAGCCCAGGAAAAATAGATCTATGACACAACATGCAGAAAGCAAAGCATTACTGAATCTTTGTGAGTCTGAAACAATTACTGGACCTACAACTGTAGTTTTCTGTTTTAATAAAAGTAGCCATGACTGTAGGCACCCAGAGCCTACTGCCTTTAAAAGAGTAAGACTACCTTCATAGCCGCCATACACTGGATCTTCGGACAGTAAAAAGGGTGTGACCAGACCAATAAAAATGCATCCGTAAATCTCAAGAATAATATAGCAGCCGAAAACATATATAAGTGTCAAACAAAGTGGTATTTCTTTCAATTTGTGGGCTGGAGCATCCTAATGACAATGTAAGAAAAAGGTTTGCATACTTCCACAACAAACGCACCTGGAACAACAAAGCCCATGTCGATTCTAGTCTCAACCATACCACCAATCATCAAAGCAATATTGGCTTTTCACGCAACATAAATTATTTCAAGGGCTCCAATAACCCCTAATTTGGCGAGCTTGATGTTAATATCATGAGCGAGATTCCCACGTATTATTTTCTAAGCATCATGTAAATTCTAATAACTTTTATCAGCAGCGCTAGTGACATTGTATTTCTCCATGGCAACAATACTAATATCACGGAGACCATCCCTATAATCTTTGTGAACTGTTTGCTCAAAGAGCACAGGGGTCACATCCATTTCTGAAACCAGTGATAGAATAAAAACAAAATAAGTTTTGAGAAATACTGGGATAAAGTTGGAATACCCAGATAATGAATAGCTAATAAATTCGAAATATTGAGGAAAGATCAAAAGGCGATTTCATATAGTAGCACAGAGTTTGCAGGAGTACAAACCGTTTTTCCAAACTTGTATATCCGAGTTCAAGTTTTTCCCAAACTTGAGCTTCAGCGTTTGAAACCCTTGCACTCATTATTTTGCGGCCAATTGTGCAGCTTCATTTGGGGCCACGATTGGAATCTAGGTTGGAAAATATGGAATATCAACTTTGGTGAAAGTATTTATAAATTTTGTTGATACAGACAGAGTATGATGGGATGACCAAATACCGTTATGTCTGTAGTCACAGTATCTGATGCCCCTCCAAATAATTTCCACACAGGGATGCGAATGCTGTTAGGAATTGCGTCAATCAGTGCCATCTCTACTCCTGCTCTAGCCTTAAATGGGAAACTTACAATTAAATACAGATGCAATGGGAAATCTTGTATGAGAAGAAAAAAACAGCAACCAAACACTTGAGTAGCCATTGAGAATATCAGAAATAAATGGTAATCATGTCTGTTTTATCCTTCACCTATCATATATGTAAATGGAGCACTTCCACATGAGCTAAACGAAAGAATCATTTTTTTGTTTGCACAGAAAGGACTTAGGGTAGTGTTTTAATTGATACAAAACTGTTTGGTTTAGTGGATTGTATTCTCAACGAACTGTTCTAAGCTTGTAAGTAATCAAACATTTTGCAGGTCAGATGGGTATTCAGGGACAATTGTACCAGGCAGACACCATCCAGAGCAAATATTAGTAGATGTAACCAATCTTAGTTTGAGGCTACGCATAAGAAGAAACATGGGTACTAGCGGCAGAAATTGGTGATAAAGCAGTAAAAGCACATTAGTTCTGTAATTCAGCGCCTAAAGGGCAATTCCCGTCATCATGGAAGTCTATACTTCAAACAGCAGTCACCCCATCGACATCGGGAATTTGGGATCAACACATTTGAAAAATTCAGATTTTCACGGCATCCTAGATTTGTTAACGCGAGTCAGGTATTCCAGCTCCATGAACCCCTGCTCATGGCACAGGAAGCCAAGAACGGCTTAGATAATTGAATAATTTATCTGCTCACCCACTCCACTCCAAGAACACGACATCCAATCTCTTAGCCACATCCGAGTTCCAACAGATCAGATCGAGGACCCGACCAAGCATGCAGCCACAGGTTAACAAGGAGGAGTACATTGTCGAGCTTGAAGGGGACGATGACACCAGCCTCAGGTCAACCAGGAGGAGTACCTTGTAGAGCTTGTTTGGGATGATGACACCGAGGCAGAACATGAGCCAGAAGGGCCTTTAGAACAGGAAGAAGGCCTCCCCAGCGATTGCTCCCGTCCGCGGCCAGCCACGCCCACGGGTTCCTCCTGCCCGCGCATCTGCCGCCACCCCTGGGCTTCGGCCCCGCCCCCGACAGTCGCGCAGCTGCAAGAGGAGGAGAGAGGACAACCCGGTCAGTTGCGCGGATGGGAGCCAACGGAAGCACGCGCGGGAGGACGGGCGTGGGATGCACCTGCCATTGGCGGGCTGGTTCCATCGCGTGCTGGACACCGGTCGAGGAAGGACACCGACATTTATGGAGCATCGCGCCGAGCGCCGCCGCTGGTGCTCCCACGAGCGCGTCGCAAGCTGGTCCTGCGGCGGCGCGTGTGGCCGGCTGGTCCCTGGCCGTGACAGACGGCAGTTCGGGCGCCTCCACCTAGCGGACGGCGCCACTGCGGAGCTTGACGTGTACGGCGACATTGGAGACTGTCTCGAGGCACGAGGATGTGGTGGTGAAGGGCGTGGTGAGGGAAACGTCGAGCAGGGGAGCTTCGGCCTCCCTGAGCGCACTGCAGCCGAACGACTCCACAGGGAGACGGCGAGACGGTGCAGAGACGCGTGGAGGAGGAGGCAAGCTGGTGGGCGGCCGCAGGCCGCGACGAGGGTAGGCCGCGAGCGTACAGGGGACGGCGAGATGATGCGGAGGCGGCGAGCTGGCGGGCGGCGGCGAGCTGGTGGGCGGCCGCGAGCTAGCGGCCACGCCGGAGCCACCGCGCCGCGTCCTCCGGCCAATAGCGATGTAGATTTTTTTTACTGTCGTGGCTCAATGAGGTGCCGCGGAGGCGTGCAGCTTTAACATATAGAAATTAGGATACACAAAATGGGCCGCCGCGGGTGCACAGATTTCCTTTCTCTGAGTGAACTTTAAATGGGCCTTCGCACACAGATGGCGGCCCGCTATAGCCCAAACATGGCTCAGTGAGGCCGCTCAAGGAGCCTCCTCTGCTGGAACAACCGAAGGGGGAAGGAGAAGAGCGGCGGCGGCGGCATGGCGGCGCGACTCCTGCGCGATGTGGCATCCACTGCGGCCCGGTCGGCGCGCGGCCACCGCGTCCCCGACCCCTGCGGCGCGTTTGCCGGTCCTGGAAGCCGAGGCACCGCCCCCGCCACTCAGGTCTATCCGCTCCCCATCCGACCCCCCTTGCTCAGCTTCCTGCGCTAACCCTAGTTCCGTGCGCGTGATGCCCCGTTGCCGCACCGCGGTGAGTGGCTAGCTGGGAGGCGAGGATCTCGTCGGCGTTCCCATAGTTCACTCGCGCGGCAAGACGAGCGAGTTCTACTTGACAGGTTCTCGTTGTCGTTGTCGTTGTCGTTGTCGTTGCCGTTGCCGTAGATTGATTTTCACTTCCTGCAGTTGCACTGTCAAATGTTTCTTTTTTTCGTTCAAAACTGGTGATCACAATCCAGCTTTCCCACCACAAGCAAACAGAGAAATGAGCAGGCCTCTCTGCTATGAGGGATCATAAATTGAACGCACTGATTGACTGATTTCTATTTTCTCCGTCTCACTTGTGTAAATCATCAAGACAAGTAGCACCCAAAGAACTGACCCTCCCGTCTCGTGTAAAAGATTATGATTTTCATTTTCGTGGTCATCGGCACCAACTTCAGCCTGTGAAACTGTCCGTCTCCATGCCTAAACGTAAAATCATAAAGTCTACATGCTAGCATTTCCTTCAGCATTAGCAAAGTGACCTCAAACCTGTGATAGAATTTTACAAATGACAGATCGATCAGCTTCTCCATGGTAGAATATCTTCAAAAATTTGACATGGGCAACTGCATCTGCATGTTGGAACTTTGCCAATAATACTGGTACTCTCACAATTTTTTTAACTCTAGATGAGCGTGAGAACCATTGCAAGCAAGGAACTGAACCACCTTATGGCCTTGGTTAAAACTTAGGGTACAGAACAAACTTATGGGGTGGTTTGCATCGTTGCAAGTCTTAAGGCTCAATGCTCACAGAAACATGATCCTTGAATATATGCTCTGTTTGTTTTGTTCCACATTCTCAATCACATTTTTTTTCCTCTGAACTCAAAGTCAATGAAAGTTTCATTTCTAAATTTTCTCACTGTGTAACAAAAAAAAATAGTTTATCACTGAGATGTTTATGTTAGCTAATTGGATTGATGGGTGGTTTACCTTGCTGTAAAAAAAAAACTCGACCTGCGGGGGGCAAGCTGCCCCCGCGGCATTACATTTAAGAAGAAGACCTTCTCACACAGGCCGAGAAAACCCCCGAACCCCGGTCCCATCCTGACACTGGGAGGCGTTACCCGTGAGACTACCTACCTGGGCCATACACGGTCCTCAGGCTGACCTGGGCCGCTTCTTTTACCAGTGCTTTGGCACACAGGACCGGCGAGGGGATTTTTTTAACCCCAGCCCGAAATTCGCTCCCACGGGGAGTCGAACCCAGGACCTGAGGAGATGCTACTTAGCCCCCTAACCAACTCAGCTAGGAGGCTGTTCGCTGTTTACCTTGCTGTAGTGTGGGGCCCAGGAGAATTTATTCTTGCCTTAAATCCTTTCATGTGCCTTTCGAAAATAATTTTATCACTCACATTTTTTTGAAGATTGCTATTACTGCTTAAACAAACCTATCTTGATCAAATCAGACAGCCTACATTTCCAAGAAGGCAACAACTCAGAACCATATTCAGTTTTGTGTGTTGCTAGTTGAATGAAGAGCACAAGTGGTCTCACAAGTGTGGCAATTTAAAATGCAGTCATCTTACATTTTGAAATATCCCTAATGATAAATCTATGACTGCCACTGCACGCTTTTGGGAACTATATATGCCCCCCCGCCCTGCTGGTCACAGCCCAATGACATAGACAACTTTTCCTTGGTTCAATACTATCATATTAGACAAACAAATTAAGTTAAGATTTGTCCTTGCTCCATCTCCTTTTTCTGTTTCGTTTTGGTTCTATCACTCTACATGTAATTCAACATTTTCTTTAATTTTTTATGCATCTATAAGAAGGCAATGTTTTCACTGAGCTAATTACAAATTTCCACAGGGCCTTCGTCATTATGCAGCACCATCCAGTGAAGCAGTGGGGAACTTAGAGATGAGCTTGGAATTGGATGCACCCAAACCAAAGCGTAATCAGTCACGTATCTCAAAGAAAAGCGGAACAGCCATGATGCTTCCACTCCATTTCCATTACGAAGATGTAATACGTCAGGATTCAACGTGACTATCGTCACTTCGGCCGACACAAAAGATGAGACCTCGCTACTTTGGAGTGGCTTCATGCTAAATGATGAGGGGGAAACCAAGTAAGGTAATAGTTCCTATCTTTATTCCCGCTTAATGTCCCGGACATTGTACTTGCTGCCCTCCTTGAACTGAACCTTCAGTTGACTGTTTGGCAGGGGCTGAAGGTGGTCACTTCTCTCAAAATGGATTTTGGTGGTTATTGCTCAAGCAGTACAATGCAGCATTTATCAGTTTTGTAGACTGAATGAATGAAGGTTGTGTGATTGTTATGTGTAGCGATGTATGGAGCTCATGTTTAATTGCTACATTTAATACTGTATGGACTTAATAATGTAGTAGGATCCAATAGGTAAGTTTTTGCTTATTTATGTGGGTCATGCCGAAGTAGTAGCATGGAATGCTCGTTGCTGTTTGTCAAAACCATTGCAAGAGAGGGCAAAGGAACGCAGCTCAGCTTCAGTACAGGTAGTACTGTGAACTTGATCTTCGCAACGAGTTGCATTTTGCTTGTCTCTGGCTCCTGTCCTGTAGTGACATGGAGAGCTTGCGTGTTTCTCGAAATCATTGTAAGAGGGCATATTTCCTTGTGTTCCAGATAATTTTTTCAGCAGCACGGTGTACAATTTGTCTGTTGTTGGAAATTGCAGAAGGCTGCAACTCGTGCAATATGATGAAACTTTCAAACACAGGTATTGTACACCTGTATATCTAGAATCAGACTCTGAATGGTGTCTAGTTCTGCAACTAGCTGTAGAATGGTCGTTTTATGGTCAAGGATGAAAACGGGGGCGCAGCTGATCTTGAGGTTGAAAGCGTAATGGTTCTTGTAAGCGATGGTGTAATCAAGCGTCGGCACCTTAGATGAAGTAAGTGTATTGATCTAGATGCTGATAAATGATGATAGATTGAGTTTCAGAACGGCATGTCAATTGACCAAGATTGAGTTTCAGAACGGCACACTATCTTAAACCAAGAAGCTTACTAGTACTTCTTCCAGGCATATGCTACAGAAAGAGAGATCAATGCTGCACAAGATTGGCAGCTGAGCCGAGCCAAGCTGACCATCTTGTTCCTTCGCTGAAATTTTGAGTTCTACGTGTAGGTAGGATTTTACTTGCCACTGTAGGTTTGTACTCTGAATAGGATTTTGCTTGCACATTCTGAAGAAACTTGCAAAGACAGTGTCACATACATACACCACACAACATGCATGTTCCTACTTCCTAAGCTGTTATTGCATCCCCTTTTTATCTCCTGTACCTTCACTATCGTGCATCGTGTCGCTTCAAACGTTGATGCTGAACTCATAACCTTTTTGTGACTGGTGAACAGCTAGTTAACGCCAAATTTACTACTGCCCGCAGGCTCCTTACTAAAATTCACCCTTCATAACATAAGGTTGACATGGCACGGCAGTGATGTTCTCACATAGTTCAGAAATTCTTTTTCCCTTTCTTCTGAATCACAACAGAATTCATAAACTTTGAATATACATACACATGCAGGCAAGCTAGAACGAACCAGACAAAAAACAATGACATAAGACTGCCAAAATGCATGCGTACTGGATTTTTCTTTTCATTATCTATTCAAATGGAACTAAACCGATTCTTGAAAAAGAGTGTAAAAAAGAGCATTATGTGTAAAGATCAGCCACACAAGCTCCGATCCATTCGAGTTTGATCGACAACTAGATCTCCAATTTTAACGGAATAACACATGAAGAAGCAGAACACATAAGCCCAAGGGCACCATGAAAATCAAGGCATAAATGTAGGAGGAGGCATCTACGCTGACCATCAGAGGGTTGCTTGGCGTCGCCTCCCTTGCGTCCAGAATCTTAGTGAGCAATTCCTTGACAACAGAGGGGCAACGCCTTGCCAGATGCTCGACGTCATCCGTCGCCATGATCGCTCAAGTGTTCCTCCCAGCAGCGATGAACTCCAGGCACTTGTCCTTGAGCTTCCAGCACTGGTGCTGCTCTCGGCTACCACCAGCATCGGCAGCACCGTGCTTGCGCTGAAGCTGTGCTTGCACAGCTTGTTCTCAGTGACTGGCTTCAGGTCCTTGAGATTGTACCGGTCAGCCGCCACGATCAGATCCCGGGCTATCACGGCGGCCTCTTCCCTCGCGTTCGTCACCGTCGCCGTGTAACGAACATGGCCCTAGGCTATTTCGTGTGATTTTGGTGATCGTGTGACAACACAATTAATGGGACTAACGAGTTTGCGAGGTCATATTTGCAGGATTTCTTAGGTCCCTTGGATGATGTCCAAGTCATATCAGAGACGTCCAATGCACCGTCGAAACAAGACGTCCAATGCACCGTCGAGACGAAATATCCAATACACCGTCGAGATGTGATGTCCAATTCACCGTCGAGACGAGGCGTCCAATTCACCGTAGAGATATCAAGTCGCAGTGAAAAAGCAGAGATATATTTGGAGTGTCCATATGACTGCTGCGACAAGTTGGACAAGTGCAAAAAGAAAACAGGAAAAACACAGTGGGTTCGGATAATCCGACACCCCAGGGTCGGACTATCCGACCAAAGCAGCCGGATGATCCGACGCTAGGAAAACTGAAGGTCGGACAAAGGCTCGGGTGATTCTGCAGAGAGCCTATTTTCTCGAGATGGAAAATGCCTTCAGGGTCGGATGATCCGATGCGAAGAATTTGGAGCGTTAGAGTAATGGTCGGATAAATGATCAGAGACGTTGCAGTTGAATTCAAAATCAGTCTATTGCACCGGATGATCCGACGCATGATTTGAAGGCCGTCGGATAAACAGGTCGGACAAATGACATCAGCAAAAGTTGCAATGGGTAACGGCTATTGTGAAAATCGCAATGGGGTCGGATGATCCGACGCCTTGATCTCAGAACACGTCGGATTATCCGACGCCTACGCAGAAAAAGGAAGTAACGGCTCTAAACGGCTAGTTCAAGTTGGTGGCCTATATAAACGCCTCACCCCGGCCATTTTGGAGTTGCTGAAGTTCAGAGAGATTCTAGATACATTGAAGAATATCAGCTATCCAAAGAGCAAATTGATCACATCCTTAGGTTTAGCACATGCTTTGTGAGTGTTAGTGCTAGAGTAGCTCTTGAGTGAGTGAGAGAGCAAGGTTATGTGCCTTGTGCCTTGGTTTTAGGAGAGAACCACCACATGTACTCGGTGAGCCGGCCATCCTTGGAGTCTTGGTGACTCGCCGGCATCGTCATCGACCCTCCGGGTTGGTGTGGAACGGCGACGATATCTTTGTGCGGGGGACGTGAGACCCCCACCCTTCTTGGTGAAGCTCCTTAGTGGAACCCGGGGCCAAGATGACCGTGATTGTGTTCACGGAAGAGATTTGGTGGCCGAGAAGAAATACTCTTTGTGAGTGCTTCAACAACATGGGTGTAGGTGTGCCTTTATGGCTAATCGAACCATGGGATAAATTCTCGTGTCAAAGAGTTTGCTTTCTCTCATCACTCTTTTAAGCTTCCGCATTTACTTATTGCAATTTTTATGTGCCTTTACTTTCTAGAGTAGAATCTTGATAGAATTGGTTATAGGTTGCATATCTCTTTTGGGATAAAGGTTTTCACACTAAAAGAACACTAGTTGCACATCTAGATAGTATGTCCTAGTTTAATTTATGTGTAAATAGTTGGAGCTTGAGGTTAAGATTTTTATTTTGCCTAATTCACCCCCTCTCCCTCATAGATTACGAGCACCCGATTCCTTTCACGCCGGCAGCGAGTCCGTGTACAAGTAATGCAGTAGGGCCTCGAACGCGTCGGGGTGCATGTCGCAGATGCGGATGTGGCTGCCGCCGGTGGCCTTCTCCTTCGCCGGGGCGAAGAAATCCGCCATGAAGACCGACGACCGGGCGGCGAGCACGATCTTGTGCGCGGCGAACACCTTGCCGCACACCTCGAAGTCCACGTCCGCGCCCTGCTTGGTCTCGAGGAGGCGGCCGAGATCCGCGTGCAGGCCGGACATGGAGATGGAGGAGCGCAGCGCCCTCACGGCCGGTGGAGGCGCCGTGCTTGATGCTCCCGCCGGCGCCGCTGCCTGCTGGACTGATGGTTGCGGCGGCGGCTTTGATACTGGCGCCGACATGGCAGCAGAACGCTACAGGCGCGCGGCCGTTCTCTCTCAGGCGATCACGTCGTCAGTTGTAGACCTGCAAATCAATCACGCCTTCACGTGATCTTCCAAACGAACTACCAGATTTATTGGTTGTTGATTATATCGCGCACCCTAATGTTTCAAATAAATTTTAATTATACTAATTATCAATTTTTGCCCAATAATGCAGCAAGTAAGACATCACTTTTGTAATTTACTGCGTAAGAGAACACAACGATCCAAGCATCTTGAATCGTCGTTGGAACTCCGGAAGAACACCACAATCGTCCATGGCACAGCTGCTCCAGTACAGGTGCACAATGGATGCTGCTCGTCTTCAGAATCGCAGAAAACACATAGTTAAGATGAATGTGATGCTCCAAATGCGCACATATAGGAAAAGAAAAAAAATCTGATTTATACCCTCCAACTATCGTAAAAATTTATTTTAAACTTTTCAACTGCGAAACCGGATAACAGAAGCTATCAACTATTGAAACCGGACAAATTGACTCTTAGGATGGTTTCGAAGGTGATTTTATATTCTTTAAAAAATTAAAAAAGTTTAGTTAGATCTAAAAAAATCAAAACTAATTCATTTTAAATTAGAAAAATATGAAATTAGTACTAAAATTTTCTAAAAATATAACATATCTATTATTACTCTATTTGAATCTTAGTTATTCAAAAAATAGGCATAACCACAAACATCCAAATATTATGGAACACAAAAGAATTAGATCTGAATAACTTACTAGTATTGTGTGCCAATCATTTTTAGAAAACTTAGCTTATTTCATGATTTTTTAACTTAAATGAATTACTTATGAATTTTTTAGTTAAATTTGAATACTTTTAATTCTCACAAAATAGAAAACCATCTAAGGGGCTAAATTCGTCTAGTTTCAACAGTTGCATGGTCTCTGTTATCTGATTTCATAGTTGATGGTTGAAAATTGGATTTTTATGATAATTTGAGGGTGTAAATTAAACCAAACTTTTTCCCTAGGGAAACACAAAGCTCACAACATTTATTGAAAAATGACAAGTACCACACGATTACAACGTATGCTGAAACTAAAATAACTTCGTCAATACAGGCCAGTGCTAAGCTTGCCGTAGTGTTTCTCTATAATAAAAGAATGACCTCTGCATCTCTAATGTTTTTTAAGAATAGCAAACACGAAAAGGAGCATCTGGAAACAGAGAGCAAAAATGAAAGCTTTGATGAGACGCTTGCTCCTCGCCATCCTTGTGTCCAAAATCTCAACGATCACATCCTTCACGGCGGAGGGGCTACTTCTTGCCAGATTCTCAATGTCGTTCGTCGCCATGATCGCCCACGCGTTGGCTCTAGAACCGATGAACCCTAGGCACATCTTCTTAAGCTTGCAGCACTGGTACTGCTCCGCTATTGCCAGCATCAGCAGGACAGTGCTCACGGCGACATGGCTGCACAGCTTGTTCTCCGTCAGTGACTTGAGATCCTTCAGGTTGTACCGGCCGGCGGCGATGAGGAGATCCTCGGCGAGCACGGCTCCTTCTTTCAGTGAGTTCATGGTCATCTCCGGCAACGAGTCGCATTCGCATCGGATCGCGAAGCGATCGCCGTTCTTGAAAAACTCCACGAAGTACTCGCGCGAGACGAAGCGCTCGTAGCCGCACGCGTCCCCCTTCCGGCCGAAGGCGGCGGCGACCTTGCCGGACGTGAGACACCGCGCCCCGCCTCCCACGTCGCGCATCATCAAACTGAACATCACGTGGACGTCCTCCCCGGCGGCGGCAGCGGCGGCACCGTCTCCTTCATCTTCGTCCATCAGGAGGTAGAGGGACATGAACCCGGTGGTGCCGGCGAGCCTCCCGCGTTGGGGTAGAAGACGACGCGCCAGGAGTGGCCGCCGACGTGGACCGGGGCAGACTTGACGCAACTGCCGTTGGCCAGCTTCGTGGCCTCCGAGTAGGAGCCGACGGTCATCGTGAGCACCTCCTCGTCGCACGGCGGCGGCAGCATGGCCGCCGACGCCGGCATGGCAGATCGAGCGCAAAGAGACGCGGGCGCGCGCAAGCTTAGTTTCCTAGGGCCGGCGATGGGAACGATAGTTCACGAGATTGACGCGAGGATTTTATCGCGCATGATCGATGCCCATCGCATCACCTACCTATTTCTGTTTTTTGAGGGATAAATATCGAAGCGTTCATTTCGGTTTCCGTACAATATTTAATATATACTTGTAGGATATAATTTATATATTGGTATGTATAAGCTTGTTTTTTCATGGTATATATAAGGCTATAATTCCGTACGTGGTCGGGATAGGCCATGTCGTAGTCGTATAGTACTTCTAGTAGAGGTGGTAAGGAGACAAATAATTTAATCTAGATATAATCTAGGGTACAACTTAAAAAGAGCCCAACTTTTGTTTTATAGAATTTTGAGCTAAAAATAGAGTATATATGAAGATCAAGTTAGATTGCGATAAAAGTATAGAGTCATGATCCATTATCACCTCTAATACTACTCGCACTTGCCCATTATCACCTCTAGTTTAGCTAGTTCCCACTGACGACGATTATTCGGCGGCGATGTCCCCGTTGTACGCGCCCCTAGCTGCCGGTGCCGAGGACGACAACCTGATCCGCACGTTGCTCCCAGAGGAGGTGACCGTGTCCAGCATCGTCGCGAGAGCGGTCGGCACCGGGCACCACATGCTCAAGGTGGAGGGCTACTCGCGGCTCAAGCACACGCGCGGCGACAACGGCAGCCCCCTCCTGTCCGGTGAGTTCAGGGCCGGCGGCCAGACCTGGAAGATCCGCTGGTACCTGGACGGGGCGCACAAGGAGGACGCCGGCTTCGTCTCGCTGTACCTGTCCCTCGTCGACCCCGGGACGAGCGCCGCCGTCCATGCCGAGGTCAAGTTCGAGCTGGTCGACCAATGGCCGCTGCTGCCGCTCTGGTGCCGGCACCGGAAGCGCTTGCAGGTTTCCCCCTTCCAGCCGGGCAAGTCCTGGGGCTTCCCCAGGTTCATCGGCGCCGGTGCCCTCGAAGGCGGCGGCTCCAGGTTCCTGAAGGGCGACTGCTTCGCCGTCCGGTGCAAGGTCACCGTCGTCGAGGAGCAGGGCGCCATGGAGGAGGAGGTGCAGGCGGAGGACATGGAGAGGATGGGTGTGGTGTGCCTGTGCAAGGACGGCTAGTGCAGCAAGCTCCACCGCGCGAGGCCGGCCCAGACCTTCACGGAGGCATTTGCTAGCTTCTGTCTTTCCATCTGTGGATAAGCTAGCTAAGCTATACTACTATACTAGTAGTAGTGTGTTTCTCATAATTAGTCAACAACTTTCCTTTGCTTTGTGAAGGGTGGGTGCTAATGGGCTTCGGACCGGGCCAGGCTAGGTTTTAGGCTTGGATTTGGGGTGCCCTGGGCCCTTTTCGAGGCCTGTTTCCTAAGTGAGTTTTGGGCTCCCGTCCATGGTTTTGAGCATTGTGCAAAAGTAGTTCATTTAGGTCCATTTTCCTTCAAAAAAGAACATTGTTCCAAAACCAGATACATATGCAAAAATGGGGTTATTTCAAGTGCCAAGTGGAGGGTTAGTATAAGAATGAGTATGAAAACCACACCAAAACAACACTAAAAAGGTGTCATTAACGAGCGTCAATAGGTTTATTGTCGCCCCTGGTGAAGATCTAAAAGAATATCCATAAAAACTTTCTTCAAACCAGGATTTCGGCCAACCAAAACAGAGGCCCCACAATCGAGTTGAGGTTTAAGCTCATCATACACTACTTGGCAAGAGTAGTCTTGCACAATCCCCCTCCAACAACTGATACAATCTTCATCATCTCGTGGGGCACCTCGTCCCACTAGGGCGATGAGACCATTGATATGACCCCACCCCTTGAATTATCAATACCAATGAGCTGCTTCACCTCTTTCTACATAGCTTCAACATGAGGATCAATTGCCAAAGTAGCATAGACTGCATCCATCATGCATCTATTTCAGATTTAACCATGCATGTAGCCTCTTCCTATTATGATCAAAGTATTAAGATATCCAAACTTATTAGCACAAGGTAACTACCAGCTAATATGAAATGCACAAACATACCAAAATGTGGCCCTTCACTTCCTAACGAACCGAGATTGAAGCATGTGACCTGCAGAAAGCAAGTATATTACTCAAACTGGGAGTTAACCAACAGTAAAATAAATCAAGCAAGAGCATCTGTTCAATACCCAGAAGAGCAACATAATATAATCAAGAAAAGCATCAAAGTAAATAAGTTTTAAATCTGTAAGTCCAAGCTGAAAACAGTAAAAAAAACAGGCATTCTCATATACATTAGAATGAATAGGTTACTGTCTTTTTTATCAGACAAGCAGTAGAATGCAGACAGTCTCAATATTTTTACTCATCTGTATGTGTGACTGCACATAATAGTTTAGGTTCTGGCTCGGATTCTTGTTCTTGTTCTGGCTCCGAAGCAGTAAAACAGAGTATCAACAAAACTCAGGTCAATGCTTTCTACATGGCATATATGATATATCATAAAAATAATCAGCTCTCATAAATATATCAATACAGTAAGTAGTTAGGGAGCACCAACATTGACAACAAATGACATGTACATCATGAGCCTACTGCAATTGCAAGTGATAGAGCATCCAATACATATATAATGAGGTCATATACTAAATGTATAAATCAAGATGTTTGGTCAGATACTTACCACAACTGTCGAAGCAAGAATCTCCACAGTTCATCAATGAGCTGAAAGAATATCAAGGACATCGGTAGAGCTGATATTGTATCAACCACTGTATTTTGTCAAATAAAAAGGAAAAACAATAGTAGCATAGCTTACATATTCAAGCTGAGAAAAATTTCCTCTCAGCTCAAGTTTAGTATGAGAAATATTAACCATCATTGCACATGTCCAATGCCTCGGCTCATGTTTAGTATGAAAAAAATTAGCCATCACTGCACATGTCCAATGCCTCATCTCAAGTGTAGCATCCAAAAAACATCATTGAAAATGTCCAATGCCTCGGCAAAATTATAGAATGAAATAAGAAAAATCATCATTGGCATTGAACAAGTTCTTAGGCAGAATGAAAACTATTATCCTCGGCATGGACAAGTGCTCACTAAAAAAAATTGTTCTCAGATTATATCGGCAGGCACAAGTGCTTAGTAAAAAAATCTTTCTCAGATGTATCTCACACAATTGGCATCGACAGCAACAAATAAGTCGTACATAGTCACCAGAGTAAGGGAGGAGGGGACGCAGGAACAAACAAAGGAGGGGAAGATGGGCCCTTTTTAACCATAACCTGTAGACCAAACAGAATTGTCAGTTTTTCTGCACCAAATGCTACCAGCAATGAAATGTTATAAAGAAACTCAAGTGATAGAAGGTTCAGAAGGTAATTCATGCTCCAAGTGTATTCAATACCGGAAAAAGGATTAACAAAGATACACCATCATACATCATAACAATTGCCAGAAGCCAAGCTGCAATAAGATGATAAAGAGAAACATAGCAGCAATATAGTAATTAATCTTGATACCACATAAAGCTGATACAGGTGCAAGAAAATATATAAACAAGCAACCAAAATAAACTTTGGAACAAGAAAGATCACCGGGTTATATCTGGTGTTCCCTGGGAAAGCTTTTTACAGCTGCATCCCATGAACGTGCATTGAGAAAGACGATTATCAATGAAAAAGCAACATAATGCTTCCTAGAACAAAGCTATATTCATGTTTTATGATATATCTTCAGCAACAGAGACGGTAATCAATGAGTTTTCGCTCAATTGTGCATGAATTGCATCAACGATTAAGCAGAATTTAAGATCAGGATGAAGTGTAGAGGGGCACCAAAAGAAGTGAAAATTATTGGGTCCTTACTATCAGTTTTCTTTATTGACAGTAGGCTCATGTCCAAATAAAAACTAAGACATGGATCCACAATATAATTCAGATAAGTACCAGATGGATATGCAGAGATCATACTTGCATAAACATGTTCAGAACAAGAAAGATGCCAAACTTTTTGAGCCATATAGAGAATATGTTCGGTCAACAAACAAATGTTCTCAACAGAACATCCAAACTTTTTGAGCCATATAGAGAATACTTTCAATATAGGTCAAATGCTTGTTTTATAGCCTATACAAGCACAGGTTTAAAGTATATACACCTTCACATATAGCATGTTCTGGAGCTTATAAATAATTCTTCATCACATATCAAGTGTAAGAACTAGATTATTCAGAAGAGGAACAATTTGCATAAATACAACACAACAAGGAGGAGCTAGAGGCCTTTTACCTAGAGTTTGTCTGATCTGTGAAGGGGAACTAACAATTTATCAAACCAATGCAAGGATAACCTCGGAGGCATATCATCGAACACATTACCGAAACAACCCAAGACGCATCACACACCTAGTTAGGGACCTACCCACAGCAGAAAGGGAAGAGAAAGGGAGGGCATACCTAGAGCAGGAGGGGATTGAGAGGGGCCGGGCTCATAGGGGACGAAGAGCGGGGTGTGCTGGAGATTGGAGAAGTAGAGGAGGGAACAACCCACCTTGCCAGATCCATGGCCACCAAGGCTGGACCGGCGGGCGTCGAGGCTGGATCCCATCTCCTCATCGGCGTTGACTGGGCCGAGGGCAGCCTCCGGGGTCCAGAGGTCTATGGATCCGTCCCGCCTGGAGGTGGCAGCGGCATGTCCCGGTTCCACCACCGCCACTGATTTCAAACCCTAGCACCGTCACGGAGAAGAAGGCGGCCTCGGGAGAAACCCTAGATGTGCCCTGCGCGCCTCTAGAGAAACCCACTGAATATTTATGTGGTGAGGTAACAGCTCCAAAACTTGAAAGCAAATCAACGGTAGGTGGCAAGAATACTCCATGACTGAAGCTGACGAGTTAATAATGAGGTAGCTTAGCTTGATGATGAGGTCTTGTGACACTTGAAACGGTTTAATAATTTTCTATCTACCACTAAAAGTATGAGCATCCTAAGATAGCCATGGGAAAATCAAAAGTTCAGCATTACTGTAATATACTAAAAACAAAAAGAAAAAAAATTTCTCACACAACAGATTCGTATTTTCATAAAAGCACCATCAAGACCTATAGTCTATGACGATCTTTGTTCCTAGGATGCAGCACTATTCAAATCTGAGAATATTTTTGTCGTGGAACTGACCGATGGGCTTAAAACCATAAGAACGATGGGAACAAAACCATATGACCAAACAGTTAAAGTGTTACAACATCTCAGCAATGTGAATGGGTAGCCCCTCCTCCTTTTTTTCTGGGCTTGGGACCAGCTATGCGAAATTAAGTGTTACTTCAAGTTGCATAGGCGGAGTTCCCTACCCACCCACCCAAAAAAAATAAATATAGAAATAATGCATTTTTTGTAGTTTTTAGGTTTTGCATTTTTTTTCTGGTTTTCTGTTTTTTTTTGTTTTTTTCTAAGCTAAGAAGCAATGAACCCAAAAAAAGAAATATAGAAATAATGCATTTTTGTAGTTTTTAGGTTTTGCATTTTTTTTCTGGTTTTCTATTTTTTTTGTTTTTTCTAAGCTAAGAAGCAATGAAAGTACATGGACCCACAAAGATAGACATGAAGGCCCCATTTGCGCCAGGTCACACGTAGTGCCACAATTCCAATGTGGTGAAATTAAGTCCTCCCATTGAGCAAGCCAAGCTGGACCTGCGAGAGGGCAGAGGAGAAGGTGGTCAAGAAACCTAAAATCTTCCACACGCTGAAACCAACGTTAATGAGCGACGAAAGTCATCGGAAATGGAACTCAGACACAAGAACGGATCGGACATGTGCAATACTACTGAACGAAATTTGATATGCCGAGGATTGGCTGCCAAGAGATTTAATTTGTGTATTAATGCAATTATTAAAGATCAATAAATAGGGTATAATGCGGCATGCAATCTAACCTACCAAAGCAAAAACATTATAGTAACATATTCATGCCATAACATCCAAGAAGATGGTAGAAAAAGAATAAAATAGAGAAGTAAGAGAATCTTCATCGGATTAGTAAATTGGACCTTTTCCTTAATTATATGTATACCTGGAGGAAGTAAAATACAGTCCGTTTGCAAGCGAACTGAGGAACATTGAAAACACGCATGCTAGTAACTGATTCCCAGACGGACTATTAATGTGGAAGAAGGTAGTGCAACGGAAGAAACCGAAGAAAATGAAACAGATGAACAAATAATAATAATGTTGAAGTAGAATGAAGGGGTCCGAAATGAGTCTGCTTACATGTATGCTACGGGAAGGAAATAAGGATGACTTGCGTCCAACCGATTCAAGCGCTGGTGGGATCGGCTCCTAACTCCGTGGCAATGACCTCATCGCCAGCAGATGAGACCTCACCTTCCTCTTCCTCTTCCTCCTCACACAAATCATCACCATCCTTGGACTGGAAGCGGGAAGGAATTCGATCATCAGTATAAAAAAATAAAAAATTGTTGAATTCACATACGAACCCGAGTGAGCAGAGCATCTGGTATGTACCTGATCGCCGATTTGATCCGTTGAGTGTCGCATCATTTCATCTTCACTACATCGATGGAGATCGAGCTTGAGGCTGTTGGGATGGAGTTGTGCTGCGTGCCTCAGCTCAGCCTCTGCTTTCTCCACGTCATCAGGAGAGGCGCCCACACAGTCGACATATACTGTGCCTCCGCGAAGCGAAGGGAGGTAGTGCAACCCCAGGCTGCGGCAGCTACCGTTCCAATCCTTGTATAGGGCCCTGACGGGAACCTGAAACGCGAGGTGTTGGAGATTTGGCATCACGGTTGGTGGGACTGATCTGTTGGAGGACTCGTCCTCTGTGCTGGAACCAAAGGCCGCCAGAGCACCCTGCTGCTTTCCATTCCAGAGGCTAAATGAAACACAAGCCGAGTCCTCGTTGACCACAAACTGCACCATCCAGCCCCAGAACCTGCAACGTCGCAACTTCTGGAAGAAGCCATCGCCGGCAATAACAACAGTTGCTGTGGAACCGGACGACGATAAATACGGCCGAGGCCTATGAAGATCGAACCGACGGAGCTGTGGCAACCCGCCCACGGCTCGCAGACCGGCCTCATCTATATTATCCACTTTTAAGTCCAAGTAGCATAGGCTGGGGAGACGTGCAGGGCTAATCCATGATGGCAGCCGACGGAGCACTAGACTTTTTACTATCAAACTTTGGAGATGCTGTGAAAGCACCACCCTGTCCCACTCCGCCCATGGGGCTACATCTAGTGATAGATGCTGGAGCTTGTGGAGATTCCCTAGCGACTGCGCTAGATCCGACAGCACCGTCCCTTCCAAAGAACCATTAATGTGAAGCACTATGAGTTCGGTCAGGTTAATGCTAAGCACTCTGAGTTCGCTCAGGTTGCCGAGGGCCTTCACAAATTGCCGCTTGGACTCGTGATTCAGGTTGTCGATACATATATGCAGCTCCTCCAATGACGTCAGCTTCTTCAGCAACCCATCCGGCGCGCGCGTACGGGAGCCACCACGTAGGCAGACCAGCTGCGTTAACTGGCAAACGCCAAATGGCAGTACCCGTATGCCAGAACTGCCTAAGTCAAGTGTCTGTAGAAACTTGAGCTTTCCTATTTCTTCCGGGAGCTCATAAATACCATATACTTTATGTAGCCCAAGGTACCTCAAATGAAGTAGATCTCCAAGGTGCTTAAGACCCTGCCAGCCTTTTTCACAGTTGCAGTCCTCTAAAGCTAGCACACGCAAGAGTTTAAAGCTTGGATGCAAGACCCAACTATTAATATCACACCTACTGGCAACCAATGACCTCACTCTTGCCATGCCCGTATCATCTTCCTGCTGGGTTAATTGCTTCATCACTCTGTTCTGGTGAGCTAATCTGCGCACCTTGTTTCCTGAAGGTGACGTGACTTCGTCATCATTTGAGATAGTCACAAACTTTTCTTCGTATGACAAGCCACGGATGAGATCGAGCACCATGTCATGAACTTGGCACACATATATGTCCCCAACTCCGTCCTCTGCCCTGACTGCCTGGATCATGCTTTCCGAGCTGATTGAAGTATTCCTCCCCCCGCTGAAACAAGCTGGTTCCTGCTTTCATCTCCACGAAACCTTCAGCTATCCATCTCCATATCAATATATCTTTCCGAATGAAATAGTCTTCGGGATACACACTTAGATACAATAAGCAAGTCTTTAGATGCATAGGCAGATCATAGTAGCTAAGAGACAATATCCACTCAGTATCTTGTGCTTGCTGGCCATCATTACCGCGATAGAAACCAGGAGAGTTGCACACAGCAAGCCAGTCTTCCCTTTTTTTACCCACAAGCATACTAGCCATTGTGATGATAGCTAATGGTACACCACCACATTTTCTCATAATCTTTTTAAATGCCTCGGCAGGAAGATTTGCAGGACGTTCACCTCCACTATCAAACAGCCTTGTGTATAACAACTTTTTGGAGTCATCATCTGAGAGTCGTCGTAGCTGGTAATTAACACCGGTGGCAACTTCTGATTTACGTGTAGTTTTGATTACTATACTTCCTCTGTCATTCTCAACCAAAGCCAATTCTATATTCTCCCAATCTTTTGTCTCCCATACATCGTCGATAACAATAAAATATCTGCATGTCAAAAGCCTCCGTTAGTTAAATATGTCTAAGCCATCTACAAAACAAGGAGTTATAATAGATAAAGGATTAAAAAAAATCATCATTACAAAGAATTACATTGTACATTTTGACGGATCGATAATAAGTTAACATCATTCGTAATAATTATTTAAGGTTAAAAATTAAGACCCAAAAATATATGCTTGAAATGGTAAGCATACATGGTTTTAAATAGCGGGCTATGACAAATAGCAGCGTATTTTTTTCCGAGGCTAAGAGACTATAGTGGAGGCTATAGCCGGCTATGACAAATAGCGGTTTACTACTAAACCATGAAGAATACAAGTAATAGATGCACAAAAACATAGTAATTAGAGAATTTCATAAACATAAATATATTACTAGGGCTACGGGAACATTACCTAAGTTAACAATACAATAAAATTTGTACAATCAAATATTCAGTTGCCAAAAGACCAAAGCAGTAGCACCAAGCTAAGTATAAGGCTATAGTGGCGCTAAAGCTACACCATTTAGCGCAGCTATAGCTCAAATTAGCGTCCATAGCTGCCATAGCGACACAAACTGCCATAGCGGCACAAATACAAATAGCGTAGCGGAGACTCTTTAAGAAGACTATAACGGGGCTATAGTGGGGCTATAGCCCGCTATTTAAAACCACTGGTGTAACAAAATAATTTTGTATTGCACTAATAATAGAATTATAGTGGAAAATACACTCTTAATTTGCAGCGCGAAGTATCAACAAATGGCTAATAATTCATACCTCTTGCTTTGGAGGAAATCTTTAATTTCATCGATGAGCTGCCTTACGTCCAATATATTATATTTCGTCTCCCTGAATTCTTTCTTGTCAAGATCTATAAGAATGTCTCTTAGGACTTTCTTCACATCAGGATTTCGACCAACTGGAACAAAAGCCCCACAATCGAATTGTGATCGTGATTTAAGCTCATCGTACACTGCCTTGGCAAGAGTAGTCTTGCCCAATCCTCCAACTCCGACAACTGAAACTATCTTCATCTTCTCGTGGGACAACTCATTCCCCTGGGGCGACGAGAGCATTGATAGGAGCTCACCTCTTGACTTATCAATACCAATGAACTGAGTCACCTCTTTGTACATAGCCTTAAGACGAGGATCAACTGTCGAAGTGGCATCAGGTTTGGCCACAACAATCTCGTCGATTTTGCACCTGTCGCGCCGCTCAGCCACCTCCTGGAGTTGCTTCTTGATGTCTTCGATGGCACTAGAAATCTCACGGCGAGCCTTGGCTTTGCCGAATAGGCCACCCATCTTCTTCAGGGCGCGTTTGAGCTTGCTCTGGTCAGCGGGCTCAGAACCCTGGACACGCACAAGGAAGGTGTCGAGCAGATCTTCTACGTCGTAGGACACCTCCCTCATCTGACACGCCCAGACCTTGGCCTGCTTGTGATGCTGATCCCACGGCAATTGTGCCACCTTTTCAAGGGCAGGCTTCATGCTCTCCAGCTCCTGATGGAGGAACATGAGTTTCTTCCTCACACCATTCTGCAGCTCGTATTCACCTTTGAGCAGCTGGTACAACTTGGGGGCGAGGTTGCCCATCGCCCCCGTCACCAGTTCCATGACTGCCGCCGGTGAGCTCTCTCTCAAGATTGCTGTGGTAGCGTGTGGGTGTGGTTGGCCTCCCTCTCAAGGGAGGGATATAATTCTTTCTGTAGGGCAAAGCCACGTATATAAGGCCAGCTTAGTTCTCTGCTTTCAATCATGTGTGGTGCGGTCAAGGTACAGCGAGCATCAAGCAGCGGTACAGGAAACGCAGGAGCTAGTCAATTTTCGAGATTCTTCTGCCGTGTGCGGTCGAAAGAATCATTGCGGTCACCGGGCGTACATCACAGCGATTGCAGATGAGTGGGGGCCGACGACTTGACTTGGTGGCCGCGCAGGTCAAGGTCTCTTCCAATCATGCATGTGCCTCCAGCCTTTGTTTGGACTCTGGAGAGGGAATAAAGTGGAGTGGCTCCCGTGAGGCCGTGAGAGCCGAGGCACCGTCAGTGTCCGGCTTTTGTTTTTGTTTCCTCGCTAGCTGTGGAAACGAAAGGAGATGCGGTGGTGCTGGCCTGGAACGAAAAGCAGTTTGTCTTGTAAAATCATTCCAGGAATCAAAACGTGTGGAATGCATGCATGGTTTATTTTTATACTCACAGGTTCTGCATATTATAGTTTGCTCGGCGGATAAGGTCCGTCATACGTTGCTGCCTGTTACTAGCTAGTAATAGGCTTCGGTGCCCTCACTGATCACACGGTCTATATGCAGAACAGCGAGAGCGCATAGGATGCTAGGCCCTTGTTTGGATGCGCGCTAGAATCCTAGCGCTAGAAAAAAATCTTTCCCACATGAAGGAATGAATAAAGTCTATTTAAAAAAAAATTTAGGGATGGGTGTAACTTTTCGCGACGAATCTAATGACGGTAATTAATCGATGATTTGCTACAGTGATGCTACAGTACCACCCTCTAAACGCGCGGTCAAAAGTCTCATTAGATTCTTCAGGGTCACTAGCGCGGGGATTCTGGAGTTGGTTTTGTAAACTGACTTTGTTTGACACCGTAATAATCAGTCAAAGTGTCACTATTCACTAGCGCGCTACAAAACCAAACGGGGCCTATATATGAGCAGGCACCGTACGTCCACACCACTGGGGCTATAGCTATCAGGAATACTCCCTCCATCCCTATTTAGTTGTCGCCGTTTGGTGTGCATGCCACAAGTTTGACTCGATTTGTACAAAATACGTGTAACATTTAGATCTTCAAATAAATTTGTTAAAAAACTAGATTCAAAGATCTTTCCAATGATACTAATCATATACTATAAATATTAATACTATTAAATATATATTTAATTGAAGATGTTTTAAATATTAATACTATTAAATATATATTTAATTGAAGATGTTTCTTGGGAAACGCAAATGATAAGTATTTACAGACGGAGCGAGTATGGAAAAGCGAAAGTGTGCCCAACACCCATGTGGCTGCGGTCCAAAGTGGCATGGCATCTTCGATGCTTGATGAGTACAGGTCTGTAGGTTACACACCCAAGGTTGTGGACTTGTGGTCGTCCGTCCTAACCTTACTCACGGCACAAAAGGATCTTTCAGACTTGATGCTCTAGGGTCTAGGCAGGGTTTTAGGGTTTTCTTTGTAGCGTGGGGTGCTAGTTTTCTTTATTGTAGTATATTTGAATTATTTTTATTTCAATATCATTTGTGCAGATACTTCCATTTATTTATTTGGTTATAACTGTTTTCTCTGAATGTGTCGTTATCTATTGCCATGAACTTCAATTCTGACTACATATTGTCATCTTCCTCGTCTTTTCCTTTTTTTCTATTATTATTATTATTATTATTATTATTATTATTATTATTATTATTATTATTATTATTATTATTCTCTCATGACTGCGTAATTTTAGCTGAGGCCAAATTCAAGTAACTTTTGGTCTCATCTTATTGAGCTCTATTAGCGATAAAACCACATTCCAAGTCTTTATCTATTTCCTTAGCTCATTTATTGATTTAAATCCAAGATGATCTTGCTTCTTCTATTATGGATCTATAATTTCATTTTTTCCCCTATAGTATAATTTTATGCATCACAAGAAATTTCTTTTTTCTTTGTACTCTGTTTATTGTCCGCCGTTAGATCATAAAATCCAAAGATGCATGGACCGCGTGGTGCGGTCTAGGTACAGCGAGCCTCAAGCAGCGGTACAGAAAACGCAGGAGCTACTCAATTTTCGAGATTCTTGGTCTTGTTTGGCTGCGCTAGAAAACTAGCGCGCACGTATTTCGAAAAAAAATCTCGCATGCATGAAGCACTAAATAAAATTTATTTGTAAAATTTTTTTTAAGATGGGTATAATTTTTCGCGACGAATCTAATGACGGTAATTAATCGATGATTTTTTACAATGATGCTACAGTAACATCCTCTAATCGCGCGGTAAAAGACCTCATTAGATTATTCAGGGTCGCTAGCGCGGGGTTCTGAAGTTGGTTTTGTAAACTGACTTTGTTTAACACCATAATTAGTGATCAAAGTTGTTTACTGTTCACTAACTAGCGCTAGAATTACGGCACAACCAAACAAAGCTATTCTGCCGTGTGCGGTCGAAAGAATCATTGCGGTCACCGGGCGTACATAGGCTTCGTAGTGCTACTGTGGTGGTGTGCCATCACAGCGATTGCAGATGAGTGGGGGCCGACGACTAGACTTGGTGGCCTAGCAGGTCAAGGTCTCTTCCAATCATGCATGTGCCTCCAGACTTTGGGTGTGTTTAGTTCCCACCAAATTTCTAAATTTTCTATCACATCCATCACATTTCCTATCACATCGAAACATTAAATATAACAAATAATTCATGCATGGAGTACTAAATGTAGTTAAATAAAAAAACTAATTGCATAGTTTTGATGTACGTTGCGAGACGAATCTTTTGAACCTAATTAGGTCATTGTAGGACAATATTTACCACAAATAAATAAAAAGTGGTACAGTAGGCTATAGTGATTGATGCGATTTTTTCTCCCTCAATTCACCTCATCTAAACACAGCCTTTGTTTGGAGAGGGAATAAAGTGGAGTGCCTCCCGTGAGAGCCGAGGCACCGTCAGTGTCCGGCTTTTGTTTTTTTTCGTCGCTAGCATCTAGAACTCAAAAATTTACCGACACAGAGCTCAAAGCATTCCAGTCCGTGGAATAGTACGTGGAATAGTACTCAGCTGGTGGGTCGGGACGCTGACAGTAGAACTTGTCATGTTTGGGGGTCTTTAGTTTGAAGTAGCACAAGTAACATAAAAATTTTGACCAATAATTAGGGATAATAAATAAAGGCAATTTACAAAACTAACTTCACAATCCTGCGCTACTTCGCGAGACGAACCTAATGAGGTCTTTGACCGCACGATTAGAGGATGGTTACTGTAGCGTCACTGTAGCCGATCATCGATTAATTACTGTCGTTAGATTCGTCGTGAAAATTTACACTCATCCGTGAAAAGGTTTTGCAAATAAACTTCGTTTAGTACTCCATGCATGTGAGATTCTTTTCTCGGGAATCGTGTGCACTACTCGTGCTACTCAAACCAAACAGGGCCTGGAGTAGCAAAAATTTTTTTTGAAAAGCGGAGTAGCAATTTCAGCAAAAAGAAAAACTCCTAAAGAATGAATATACATAATGTTGGAAAAGCATAAGCAATTAAATTGTCTATATTTCCTCAGCAGATTATTAGACTTCTAGCTGCTGATTTATCGGTGCATATATACGACTAAATATTGTTTGAGAGCGAGATTGACTGATCACATTTTGTCAGGTATGGTGCAATGTATAAAAGGAAGAATTTTAAATGCTGGGGATCTGATCCTTAATTGAAATGGATTTGTTGCCCACGCTCTAGCTCCTATATATACACAACCGAGTCCCGAGTTTGAGCTCCGGAGCCATGACACTTCCTCATCGATCACTTCGACCTTTCCCTCATGTTAGTTATTTATCTGCTTCCCTTTAACATGTTTTCCGTAGAATTAATTTTTGCAGCTCCAGATAGAAACATGGTAGTAGTGTTTGCTATAGGAGTGGAAGGCACTGGGATGGCTCAAAGTGCAGTAGTTCATGCACGCTCTACTCGCCCTTGTTCTGCTTCAACCTATTACTCAATTGCCTCAAACACCAAATCGTGCTTGTTGACAGCCAAATTTGGCATCTGATGAGGTCGACCGGTCTGACCGGTCGGGCCGACCGGTCAGGTCTGTTCAGTCCGAGTAGAATTAGATTTTTTGTAAAAAGTCCTCATGTAATCCTACTCGTGAAGGGGTACGTCTTCCCCGGCCTATAAATATAAAGGCTAAGGCCGATTGAGGTTATTCCCAATCGAATCAATACAAAAATCGCATTACTTTTATCTCTCAAACCCTAGCCTTTTCCAACCCTAGATTGCTTTCTTCCTTCGTCCCGGCGGCGTTTGAAGACGTTCTGAGTGGCCTGGCGACCTCAGAGCAACCCTACGATCACGAGCTCCGACGGGGTCCCTCCCGAGCTCGCTGGTCTAGGTTTCCAGCGAGTTCCTGCTTGCACCGGTCAGACCGGTCGGCGGTACCGGTCAGACCGGTCCGCCCAGGGTTTCGCGGGTGTTGATCGTTTTGATGATCGTTCGCGCGTTCTAGCGCATTCGAGTGTGTTGGCGCAATTCTGTGTCAACATACTTTTTGGCGACTCCGCTGGGGATAGATTAATCTGGTTTTAAAACCGATCTGATCTACTCCCTGAAGAAGATGGGCTCTTCAGAAATCAACAAGGAGAACATCATCACGGCTACCATGGAGGAGCTTACCGAGGAGGAACGCAAGGCCTACCTTCTTGTGGAGGAGCACGTCAAGGCACAATTCTTGAAGGGCTTCAAGAAGGATCGTGGTGGCCTCGTCAAAAGGGTGGAGGAGTTCGTGCTGCCGTCTCTCAAGCTTAACCAGGATAAGATTGAAGAGATCCCCAATGTAAGCCTTTCTCCATCTCATATGTTTGATAGGATGTCATCTTTAATGGATCAGAAGATTATTGCTGCACAAGCTGCCACAGGTGACATGTTAGTTAAATTGAGTACTGATGTTGATGCGCTTAAAGGTAAACAACCTATGTCAGATCCTAACTCATCAGATCCGAGTTCGGCTACCCCTGAGTTCACATCTGAACCACTTTATAGTATGCCGCCGAACTCGTTTTCAGGGCAAACCCCGCCACCATCGACCGTGCACACAGCACCGGTCGGACCGGTTCCACAGACCGGTCAGACCGGTACGACCGGTCAGACCGGTTACCAGACCGGTCAGACCGGTTACTCAGTGCCGTCGCCGACGCCTCTCGAGACAATTCCAAGTTCGGCTGCTCCTAGCCGAACTAATGAATTGTCACTTTATACACCGCCCCGCATTGCTGCTGTAGCGGGAGTATCGCAGGGATCTGGACCTAATCAAGGACCGATCCCAACTTCGTTACAGACGATGGCACATGGAAATCCTAATGCACATCGGTTTTCTGAGTTCTATACCAGCCAGCACTATCAAGCCGATCTTCTTAAGTTCAAAGAGGATCTGGCAAACGCGATTAAGAATAAGCTTGGGGTGGATATGGGTACTACACGTTTATATCAAAAACCTTACCCTGTTGAGTTTGATTTCACTCCTTTTCCTGCTGGTTGGCGTATTCCTGAGTTTACTAAATTTAATGGTGATGATTCTCGTACAACTTGGGAACACGTTAGTCAATATGTATTGCAGTTAGGGGAAGCTGGTTTTAATGATGCTTTATGTGTGCGTTTATTTTCTTTATCTTTGACTGGAACAGCTTTCTCTTGGTTTTCTTCACTTGCTCCTAACTCTATTCGCAATTGGGCTCAATTGGAGCGTAAATTTCATGATCACTTCTTTAGTGGGGAAACCGAAGCGAAATTGTTGGATTTAACATCGATTAGGCAAGGACGTGATGAATCTTCTTCGGATTATTTCAAAAGATTTAAAGAGATTAAAAATCGGTGTTTTAGTTTGACAATTTCCGAAAAAGGTTTGGCGGATTTGGCATTTAATGGTTTACGTTCTTATTTGAAAGAGAAACTTGAGGGCTTTGAATATCATACCGTGAATTTCTTGCAAGTCAAAGTCATGGGTTTAGAATTTAAACTTAAAAATTTCAAAGATACTTTCAAGCCTCATCGGTCCAACACACACATTCTTGATCATGATTCGGATGGTTCGGACGATGATAGTAAGGAAGTATATGCCGCCGAGTTTGTTTGGCCATCAAAGGCCAAACCCGGTTCGGTTCTGTCTCTCAAGCCGATTCAAAAGAATCGGCAGGATGAGCCGAAGTTTACTTTTGATGTTTCTAAGTGTGATCGGATTTTTGATGAATTGCTTAAGAATGGTAACATCCGATTATCGCATGCTATTCCATCTCCCGACGAGCTTAAACGACATGCATATTGTAAGTGGCATAACTCTACATCTCATGCTACTAACGATTGTAATGTTTTTCGTCGACAGGTACAATCGGCCATTAATGAAGGACGATTGGTACTTTCTGAGATGCAGATTGACAAAGCTCCTTTCCCTGTTCATACGCTGGAATTGAACAATCCAAAGGTGCTCATTCGGCCGGAACAAGCCGAAGGAGCTAAGGGAAAGCATGTTGTCATCGGTGATCCAAGACCGATGAACACAAGTGACAAAATCCTTGCCCGAGAAGTTATCAAAGAGAAAACTGATGATAGCAAGAGTACTCTGAAGATCATTGTCAAAAATCCCAGACTCGGGGGGGCAAGGGAGTTCTCCATCAGAAAATCAGTCTGCTGATCAGGCACGACCGGTCAGACCGGTGTCTGAGACCGGTCAGACCGGTCCGACCGGTCAGACCGGTCCGACCGGTCTGACCGGTTCTTCCAACCGGTCAGACCGCCCTGGTGACCGTCCCCGGACCTTCAAGCCGAAACGTCCGGAAGTGGGTACTTGGAAGACCAACGAAGTGAAGGTGCAGGGAAGAACTGCTAATCAAAAGCCCACCTTCAACTAGTTGTTGAACAAGTATACAAAGGCCGTTCAAAATGATCGGCCGTTAAAAAAGAGACCGCATTCACCGCCGCGTCAAGATCGTCCGGCGTCTCCAAAAAGGGAATCCAGCAGGCGCAGAGGTGATGTTGTCACGTTACATCCTCCTCAGAAGATGTTTGCTACCATGCCATGGATGCCACCGGCTTCAAATGCAACAAATCCGGCATGGGAGCATGGGGGGATATGGATGCAGTATTTCCCGATGCCTTATCCTCCACATTATCAAGGGGAAAGCTCCAGGATGCCAGTGCATGACCGATTGGGACCACGCCAATTCGTTCCAGGGCAGCAGGTTGCACCGGTCAGACCGGTGCACGCTGACCGGTCAGACCAGTCTCATCAGAAGCCGGGTCAAGCTCCTGTTCCAAGGTTTGAGTATCGCGTCAAAGAAAAGAGGGGGGAGCACAAGACCATGGTTGATTCAGAAAAGCCCAAAGCCGATGTTATTCAAGTCGGTGAAATTGAAGTGCCCATAAGAGATACGGGCAAGAAATCGATGGATATAGATGCATCGGTTGACGTTCCTTCGCAAAAGCCGGTCATGGCCAATGATCATGGGGCTGGTAGTAGCAAAAACACAGCGGATAAGTACCATCAGCCTAGATGGTGCCCTTCGGGATTAACTCATACTCAAAAAAGAAAATTGCAGCGCCTCCGCAACAAAGAAAAGAAGGAACAGGAGAAGGAGAAGATGAGGGATGAGGAATTCAACAGATACAGGCCTATGTTCCCTCAAAGCAAGGTGTGGAAAGCTAAGGCAGCTGACTAGCCAGACAGACCGGTCGGACCGCCACAGCCGACCGGTCAGACCGGTCATGAGGACCGGTCAGACCGCTCTCACCAACCGGTTGGACCGGTCGAGCCCAGTGCAGAGGCAACAGCCGAATCGGTGCAGCCCGTTTTGGCTCCTTCTGTTGATGAAGCCCCAAGAGTTCCTCCGACAGCTGAAGACGAGGAATTGGTAGACTACGAAGTGTCTCCAGAGCGCACCAATATGGAGATCAATGTGGTGCACTTATCTTCGGATTACCTCGTGGTTCCAGAGGAGGATTTGGCTCATCTTCAGTTCGGGCCCCGTGAAGCTGTGTTCCAGAAGCCAAGCGAAGAGGACAATCATTTGAAGGCTCTTTATATGAGGGGACACATCAACGGGAAACCGGTGACTCGCATGCTAATAGATGGTGGGGCCATTGTAAATCTTATGCCCTACTCGCTGTACAAGAAGCTCGGTGGCCAAGACGAAGACCTGATCAAGACGAACATGACTGTCAGTGGTGTTGGAGGGAGCGAGCCCCTTAGTGCCAAAGGAGTTGCTTCCATGGAACTCACCATTGGAAGTAAGACGCTTGCTACACCTTTCTTCGTCGCAGAAGTGCAAGGTAATTACAATTTGATTCTTGGGAGGGATTGGATTCATGCAAATCAGTGTGTTCCT
Source organism: Panicum virgatum (assembly GCF_016808335.1). Taxonomy (NCBI): domain Eukaryota; kingdom Viridiplantae; phylum Streptophyta; class Magnoliopsida; order Poales; family Poaceae; genus Panicum; species Panicum virgatum. Next base: position 3,346,188 of record NC_053146.1, read on the forward strand.
TCTACCTTGCATCAGTTTCTTGTTCAGTGGATCGGCGATGAGGTTGAGATTGTCCATGGGGACACTTCATCCTTTGTTGCTTTAGCCGATTCGGATTCCATTAGTGCACACGACAACGTCAAGTGTTTATCGGGCGTGGATCTGTCCGATTATGATTTGATCAGTTGCACTAAGGATGGTTTTGTTTCTGCTGTGCTAAAGCCGATGAATAATCGGCTAAATCATTTAATGTAAATCAGATGAGTACAATAGAAATTCCAGAGCAGACCGGTCAGACCGCCAGTGCCGACCGGTCAGACCGGTCCTGTCTCGTTCAGCGCACAGGGCCTACCAGTCAGACCGGACACCCCGACCGGTCAGACCGGTCCAACGCAGAATGGTTGCAGCAGAGGTTAGATCAATATCGGGCGCGTACGAACGATATATGTGAAGCCATTGAAGATTCTGGAGATCTAGATAAGCTGGGACAAGGGTTTACATCGGCCGATCCTTTAGAAAAGGTAGACATTGGTGATAGAACTATTCCTAGGCCGATCTTTGTAAACAAAAATTTATCGGCTGAATATAAAGCCGATTTGGTTAATTTATTAAAGGAATATGTTGATTGTTTTGCTTGGGAGTTTCATGAAATGCCTGGTTTGAGTCGTGATCTTGTTGAGCATCGTTTGCCAATTAAAGCCGGTTTTAGACCTTATAAACAACCGGTTAGGCATTTCAATCCCATTATTTATGACCGAATTAAAGCAGAAATTAATCGTTTACTTAATGCTGGATTTATTCGGTCTTGTCGTTATGCTGATTGGATCTCTAATATTGTGCCTGTTGAGAAAAAGGATTCGGGGAAAATTAGAGTGTGCATTGATTTTAGAGATCTTAATAAAGCTACTCCCAAAGATGAATATCCTATGCCTATAGCCGATATGTTGATTAATGAGGCTTCCGGACATCGTGTCATTAGTTTTCTTGATGGTAATGCCGGTTATAATCAAATATTTATGGCCGAAGAAGATATATCTAAAACGGCCTTTAGATGTCCAGGATTTGTCGGTTTGTTTGAGTGGGTGGTTATGACTTTCGGTTTGAAAAATGCGGGTGCTACTTATCAAAGAGCTATGAATTTAATCTTTCATGATTTGATTGGTGTCATCTTGGAAGTGTACATTGATGATATTGTCATTAAATCGGCCGGTTTAGATCATCATTTAGCCGATTTGAGACTTGCTCTTGAGAGGATGCGCCGGTATGGTTTGAAAATGAATCCACTCAAATGTGCTTTTGGTGTATCGGCTGGAAAGTTTCTTGACTTCATTATTCATGAGAAGGGAATAGAGATTGATCCTAAGAGAGTTGAAGCCATGAAGAAGGTTGAAGCCCCTACATGCAAGAAAGATTTACAGAAGTTCTTGGGCAAGGTGAATTTCTTGAGAAGATTTATATCTAACTTGTCCGGGAAGATTGATGCTTTTACTCCTATTCTTCGGTTAAAAGATGAAACCGAATTTACTTGGGGGGCAAAACAGCAAGAAGCATTTGAGAAGATCAAGATTTATTTGTCTTCACCACCTGTACTCAAAGCACCTAAGAAAGGAGTACCTTTCAGACTTTATGTGGCTGCTGAAGACAAGGTTATTGGTGCTGTTTTGACTCAAGAGACCGAAGGGAAGGAATATATTATTACATATTTAAGCCGACGACTTATTGATGCGGAGACGAGGTATACATTTATTGAGAAGTTATGTTTGTCTCTTTATTATGCTTGTACCAAATTGAGACATTATCTATTATCTAGTACTTGCATAGTAGTGTGTCAAACCGATGGGATCAAACATATGTTACAGAAACCGATTTTGAGTGGTAGAATCGGTAAGTGGGCTTATGCTTTAGTTGAGTATGATTTGGCTTGTGAACCTTTAAAATCTATGAGAGGCCAAATTGTAGCGGATTTTATTGTTGAGCATCGGATTAATGACAAGCATGATTTAAAAGTCGGCTATATTACTTGCACACCGTGGAAGTTGTACTTTGATGGATCGGTTTGTGATGATGGTCAAGGGATTGGTGCTGTTCTTATTTCTCCGAATGGTGCTGTTTTTGAATTTTCAAACCGATTGGAAGAAGAATGCACAAATAACCAATTTGAATATGAGGCTCTTCTATTTGGTTTGGAATTCTTGCAATCCATGGGCGTGAAGCATGTTGAAGCCTTTGGAGATTCTCTTCTGGTGGTGCAGCAAGTATCTAAGGTATGCCAGTGTTATAATGGTTCTCTAAATGCATATCTTCATAAATGCCTTTATATTATTTCCTCCTTCGATGAATTTATTATTAAACAAATACCAAGGGAAGAAAATGAAAAGGCAAATGCTCTGGCTCAGCAAGCATCTGGTTATAATGTTACGAAAAAATATTTCAACATTCGCAAACCGATGCAAACGAAAGCCGAGTTTCTGGTTCTGGACACACCGGTCCGACCGGTCGGCGATACCGGTCTGACCGCCCAAACCGGTCTGACCGGTCCAGAGACCGGTCTGACCGATGATGCAGCTGCTAGTTCTGATTCGGCTAAAAAAGATGATTCAATCGTCTCGGCCGAAGCCCAGGATTGGAGGGTTCCTCTTATGTTGTATTTGAGAGATCCTGGTCGTGGCGCAGAGAGAAATATTCGGCGTTTGGCTTTCAAGTATGTTTTAATTGACGATGAACTTTATCGTCGAACTGCCGAAGATTTGCTCCTCAAATGTTTAGACTCAGATCAGGCCCGGATTGCTATGGGTGAGGTTCATGAAGGTATTTGTGGTACTCATCAATCGGCTCCTAAGATGAAGTGGTTACTTAGAAGAGCCGGTTTTTATTGGCCCACCATGCTATCCGATTGTTTCAAGTACTATAAAGGATGTGAAGAATGTCAGCGGTTTGGTGATTTGCAATTGGTGCCTGCTGCGCTGATGCATCCTATTATTAAACCATGGCTGTTCCGAGGTTGGGGGTTGGATTTCATTGGGCAAATTAATCCTCCATCTTCAAAGGGGCATCGGTTCGTATTGGTTGCTACGGATTATTTCACTAAATGGACCGAAGCGTTTCCTTTGAAGAATATGACACATAAAGAGGTAATTGAGTTTATTACTGAGCATATTATTCATAGATTCGGCATTCCACAAACTTTGACAATGGATCAAGGTACTTCATTTATATCAAAAGAGGTACGTGCCTTTGCCGAATCTTACAAGATTAAATTGCTCAATTCCTCTCCATACTATGCTCAGGCCAATGGGCTGGCCGAGTCTAGTAATAAGATTTTGATCAAACTTGTCAAGAAGAAGATAGAAGAAAATCCTAGGAGGTGGCATGAAGTGTTATCCGAAGCGTTATGGGCTCATCGTATATCTAGACATGGTTCTACTAAGGTTACTCCTTTTGAGCTTGTGTATGGTCAAGAGACTGTTTTACCTGTTGAGGTAAATCTGGATGCATATAGGTTGGCAAAGCAAAATGACCTCTCCGCTGTTGATTACCATGATTTGATGATGGATAATATTGATGAGGTGACCGACAAGCGTTTGAAGGCTTTGAAGGAGATTGAGAAAGATAAGCTTCGGGTGGCCAGAGCTTACAACAAAAAGGTAAAACTTAAATCTTTTCAGGTTGAGGATCTGGTTTGGAAGATAATTTTGCCTCTTGGGATGAAAAGCAACAAGTTTGGCAAATGGTCGCCAAGTTGGGAGGGTCCATACAAGATTGTCAAAGTTATCCCCGTAAATTCGTATATGATGGAGACGATGCAAGGTGAACGCCTACCTAGGGCTATCAATGGGAGATATTTGAAGAAATTCTATCCTAGCGTTTGGCAAAGTGCGTGAAGACGAAGACGGCCGGTATTGAATATCGTCCTTAGTTTTATTTTTTAAGTTGTATGCCATGTGTGAAACATGTACATCAAGATAGTTCTTGCTTTTTGGCTTGTGAAACTCACCAAAAAACAGGGGGCATATGTTGACAGCCAAATTTGGCATCTGATGAGGTCGACCGGTCTGACCGGTCGGGCCGACCGGTCAGACCGGTCAGGTCTGTTCAGTCCGAGTAGAATTAGATTTTTTGTAAAGAGTCCTCATGTAATCCTACTCGTGAAGGGGTACGTCTTCCCCGGCCTATAAATATAAAGGCTAAGGCCGATTGAGGTTATTCCCAATCGAATCAATACAAAAATCGCATTACTTTTATCTCTCAAACTCTAGCCTTTTCCAACCCTAGATTGCTTTCTTCCTTCGTCCCGGCGGCGTTTGAAGACGTTCTGAGTGGCCTGCCGACCTCAGAGCAACCCTACGATCACGAGCTCCGACGGGGTCCCTCCCGAGCTCGCTGGTCTAGGTTTCCAGCGAGTTCCTGCTTGCACCGGTCAGACCGGTCGGCGGTACCGGTCAGACCGGTCCGCCCAGGGTTTCGCGGGTGTTGATCGTTTTGATGATCGTTCGCGCGTTCTTGCGCATTCGAGTGTGTTGGCGCAATTCTGTGTCAACAGTGCTGTTTCCACAGTTGCCCGGCACATAGTAGAAGGAAGTTTTGGTAGTGCTGGGCTGGCATGGCACTCCTGTTGGCCTCTTGAGTCGCCAGATTTGGGTCACGGACGCCTGATGTACTGCAGCGCTTGCTATAGTTGTCCAACGGGCCGAGCCCGGCCCGACCCGGCACGGGCCCGATCCGGCCCGGCACGATCCGGCCTGGCACGATTAGCCCGGATAACTAATCGTGCTGGGCCGGGCCGGCCCACGTGCCCAGCTCTGTGCACGAGCACGGGGGCTTGTTTGGCGTGCCGGGCCGGCCCGATATGCCAGGCGGGCTTCGTGAGCCGTGCCAGCCCGAGCCCGGCTAGGCATCTGCACCAGGCCGCCACTCCCTCAACTCAGAATGATTTCAAGATTTCAAATCTAAGATTCAAATTCACAAATAGATCACAAAACAGAAGCACATTTCATGATAACAAATTTATTAAATTGAGCTGTTTTGGGTGCTGCCTCGTCAAAAACCTTTGTAGGTAAAACCCCACACCTCGTGAGGACAAAACCCTACAAAGAAAAAGAGTACAGCCAGCTCTAAATGTTCAAATGTTCATCACAAGTTCAAGTCCACAGTCCACAGTCCACACTACATAGTTATACAGATTCAACATCTAGATATAAGTTTTCAAATGATTCTTCAAGTTCTTTATCCTCTATGAGATGCTGAAGTCTTGCATCGGCTTTCTCCCAGTCCTTGATCAGAGCCAACATCTCCACGACCTCAGGGCCCAGACGCCGTCGTCGCTCCTCGATAATCCTGCCAGTCATACTAAATGCAGATTCTGATGATATTGTTGAAACAGGAATAGTCATTACATCTCTAGCTAGAATTGAAAGAACAGGATATGATAGCTTATGCTCATGCCACCAGTTCAAGATATTGAAATCATCATCATACTGGTTAACAGTATCACTGTCCAGGTAGGCAGACAATTCAGAACCAGATGATAGAGAAGCACCAGAAGTTGCAGCTTGCAACAGAGCACTAGCAGAGGTTCTTCTATGCAAGGAGGAAGTAGAACCAGAACCAAGACTAGTAACAGAACCAAGAGTAGTACCAGACAAACTAGAACCAGAAGAAGAAGACTCACCACCAAAGATCTTCCCCAAGCAGTTTTTCTCTTACCTGTAGGGCCTGGTTGGGCAGCCCTTTGCAACCTTACACCACCAAACTTCTCATCATACTTAGCAAAAATAACAGACAACTCAGCCCTTACCTCAGTCAAGTAGCATGAGTAATCATTACCATTAAGCTGAGATAGAAGTCTAAGAACATTGGTGAAACCTTTCAGCTTAGCCCTAGGGTCTAGTATAAATGCAAAGGAGTAGATAATGGGTATGTCATACCAGTATTGCAAGAACTTATTTTTCATAGGAACCACAACTGATCTTAAGTCTCTATCATTTTCATAATTATTTAGATGGCTAGCTATCTCAAGAACATGATGCAATATTAATGGAGATGTGGAGTAATAAACACCAGACATAACAACAGTGGAATCATAGAGCAGAGTCGGAGGAGGTCCACTGGAGCGGCGGATCTTGCCGAGGAGAGGCGGAGGAGGTCGGAGAGCGGCGGATCTACGCCGGAGAGGTGGGGTGCAGGTCGGGGTGGAGCGGATCTGGCGAGGAGCGGGGGAGGCGGAGAGGCAGAGGAGACGAGGCGGTGGCCAGGCGGGCGGGGAATGGAGGGGGCTAGGGTTACCAGCGATCCGCGCGACAGGAGGTCGGAGAGCGGCGGATCTACGCCGGAGAGGTGTGGTGGAGGTCGGGGTGGAGCGGATCTGGCGAGGAGCGGGGGAGGCGGAGGAGACGAGGCGGTGCTTTATTAGAAAAGATAAAAGAGGTGGGTAATTTATTAGAAAAGATAAAAGATCTGATGGTTATTATAATTAGAGTTGTTGGATTGATGGTTGGATGTTTCTGATATTTATGAGAATTTATAGAATTTCTCTATTTTTTCAAAGTGTCCACTTAGAATTCTAGGTGGCTTCATGGTGGAGGCTCGAAAGGAGCCTCCAATTAGTAATAGTAAGATAAGACGCCGGAGCACTTAGTTTTCTCTTGGCCCAAAGCATTACGGATATAAATAGTTTTTATTGCCAAAATGTTTATCCATGGATAAACAGTGTTTCTCAACCACAGTTCTAATTACACGTACTATTAGGATCAAATAAAATGAAGAATAATAAGTGCATTGGATTTGATGCTTAATGGAATTAATGGATTGTCTTAGTAAACTTAAATGAAGAACAACTAACATATGTGTTGGGTGCATGTGATGCTTTATTAATTAATTATGCTTAATTGAAGTGGTTTGGTTCAGAAGGCTGCAGCCCCTTTATATGCCCAGCCGAGAGTCCTACGTTTGAGCTCCATATATAGTCGTCAACTCAGTCATGACGACTCATGAACCACCTCTTCCTCAAGCTTTCAGTAGCCCTGGGCAGCAAACTCTGATATGGTGCTATAGGAGTAGGAGGCACTGGGATCACTTGACATGCTCGAGACCACGCTCAATCTCTATGCCCCATGGTCTCTTGACCCGTCATTGAAATTGTTCATCCTGTCGTCAGGAATATTCGACGTTCCCAGTTGGAGAATTACAGTGGCCGTAATTCAAAAGGCCTTGCTGGAACGTCACGAATTCAGCGACCAGGGGAAGCATTATCTAGCTTTTCAGTGAGAATACCAAATTCAAATTGTGGCATTTTTAGAGTTCTGGAATTCTGTGGTCTAATGGCCCTTGTTTTATATATGTGTGTGCAGTACTTGAGTTGCATCAAAAGCTGATAATTCGCCCGCCCTTTCGTTCCAAAAGAAAAAAAAAGATAATTCGCCGGCCGCCCTTGCAAAACGAACTGGCAGGCTTAGTAATTAAGAACGCATTGGACCCTAACTTAGCTAGTTGTGAACTTTGCACACCATCATCAATCTTGCGTACACATTCACATCGGCGACCTGACGGCGACGGGTGGCCAAACCGTATCTATTTCTTCATCAGATGGGGTGAATAATTGTAATCACCACACGCAAAAAAATTGCAATCGTTACTTGTCATTTTAAATATTGTATCAAAATAATTATGAGGTTCAAGTACACTGATGAAAGAATTAATGCACTGGATGCGATGCTTAATGAGCTAGAATTGGTTGTCCGAGTGAATAAATGAAGATAGCAAACGCATCGGATGGAATAAGCTGAAATGGATCGCTCCACACGCTCCAGCTCCTTTATATGCACAACCGAGAGTCCCATGCTTGAGCTCCAGTCAGGCAGTCACGCCTCATGCCCCCACTCTCTCATTCTGGTCTTTTTTTTCCCATGTAACATCCCTTCACAGAGTTTTTGAAGAATGTATATATAGCCCTGGACATGAAACATGAAGAAAGTGATGCTATAGGAAAGGGAGGCATTGGGGTCACTCTCCAGATCCCCTCTGCACCCCTGTTCCTAGAAGATCTCTTGAGAAGCCTCTATTATAAATTGGAATCATGGGTTATCGTTGAGGTTAGAGCAAATTTGGAGATCTAACAATTAGAGGCAACTTTCCATTTAACATTTGAAGGATCTGATTTAGAAACTGTTGGTGGAGATGCTGCGATGATCTTTGAGGCAAAAATGGTTGCAATGGAGATACTAAATACGAATCACACCCGATTCACATTACCCATTGGAGTTAGAACAGAAGTTGCAACACATTTCACATGGCGCAGACACCTAATAACTGGAGAAAGGGATCGGTAGGAGCCTGCTGCTGGTTGTGAGCTTTGCAGTTTGCACACGAGCGAGATCACACGACCTTTTTATTTGCTTGTTGCTTCACGGGGTCACCGGCGGGGACCTCCGTGGCGTCGCCGTTCATCCCGCTCGACGGGGCTAGCGCTGCTGGCCGACGATGGGTGGCTGAACTATTTTAGGCTAATTTTTTCGCAATGGCAATGGGTAATTTTAATTTTTTTATTTTTCTCCGATTAATGTGGGAATTTAGATTTCAATTTCGTCCGGTATTTAACGGTTACCGGCGCTTACCGATCGGTTTACCGATACCGCCAAAAGCCGGGAACCGCCTTACCGTCGGTAAGTCGAACCCTGGGCCGGAGTAGTGCAGCACGTGGGGATAGGGCGTCGTCTCCGACCGTTGAGCGAGGGAGCTTCGATACGCAGCTTCGCCTCCTAGGGGAACGACGGCTAGTGCGGCGAGCTGCCTGCGGCCCCTACGAGCTCCGCCGGACCGAATCACCGCAGCCCGCAAGAGAGCGGCGGCGGCCCTCGGCAAGCTCTGACGGCAGCGCCCCTGGCGAGCTGCCCGCGGCCGGACCGAATCAAAGTAGGAGAGCAGCGGCGGCCTCCAGCAAGCTCCACACCACGGCGGCTCTCGGCAAGCTCTGCACGGCGACGACCCCGGCGAGCTCGGCCAGCTACCAATTTTTTTTCTTTTTTTAGTTATGGCTATGATATTAACTCTCCATTTTTTCCATGAAATTTTGTTCTCATTTTTTTTCATTGTGAAGTTTTGCTCAAACAATTTGTTTTTGGAACTTTGTTCAGAATTTTTTCTTCCAAAATTTTGCTACCAAATTTCCCTCTTTCCTAATTTTTCCCTTTTTTCCTCCAATCTTTTTGTTTTGATTTTTTCTTGAAAATGTTTTATTCTTAATTTTTTCTTTGATTCTTATTTGCTTAATTTTATGTTTCTAAAACTTTTTATTAAATAATTTTGTTTTACTTTTTGTCAAAGACTAGATAAGTTCCTTTTTAAAAGATTTTCATAATGTTCAAGCAGAAATCTGGAAGTTTTTTGCATGCTATTTTTTATGCCAATATTTTTTAAAAAAATAAGAAGATAAATATTTTTTACACTGTAAAAGTTTTCTCCATGTACAGTTTTCTGAAACCGAATCAAGAATCTAATTTTTTTATATCTACTAAATTTTTATTTATAGAAATTTTTTAGTTTTAAGTATTTTTATTTTTATGCGTAAAGTTTGAAACCTACTTTTTATTTTTACTCCCCACCCAAATTTTACACCCAATTTTCCTGCAGCAAAAAAAAAGATTAGGGCACGTACAACGAGTCTCTTCGGTTCGTCTCCATGATATATTATTTGCAAATAGAACCCCGCCGATATGTGGAGACGGAGGCCTCATCGTCTCATGAGGTGACGGGGAAGGCTCGTGGTCCAAGGCCGAGACTTCTGCTCCAGCAGCGTTGTATAAAGAGTCCACGATGCTTGGATCCATGTCCTCACTTTCGCTCGCACCGGTACATGCAAAGTATTAAATTGCTTAGAGACGGTCTTTTGTGTATGGGTTGTACCACCCATCTTTTTAACCGTCTATATCAGATTTTGGTCTTTTGGAGACGATGGTCTGGGTTGTACATGCCCTTATCGTTGTTGAAACAGAATTAACTCTTCTAGTTGGGCTGGGGACAAGCAGGGTTATTAGCGGGGGCCGGACTAATCTGGATTTTTTTTCTCGCGCGGCATTAATTTGCAAAAAAGAATTAATCGGTCCTGCATCTTTGCTAAAAAAAGAGAAAGACAGACTCCTTCCTACGGCATCTTTAACGAGCCGTCGCCGTTCGGCACTCCCCTCTCCCGCGCGCCGCTCACCTCCTTCCTACGCTCGCTGCCGCACTCGCCTCCTTCCTGCGCTCGACTCCTATTTCCACCTGACCACCTCCGCTCGCCTCTTCCTGCGGTTGTCTCCCGCTGCTGCCGCCAAAGGTTGTCGCGGCTTGCGCCCAGCCGCTGCTCCGACCCGACTCCCCACCACCGAGTAGGCGAGTACCCCACGCCGCCACCTATTGCTGCAAGCTACTAGTTCCTTCTTGCCTTTGGGATTAAGTCCTCGTTTAGTTCCTTTCAAAATTACAAAATTTTACAAGATTTTCCATCACATCGAATTTTTGAACGCATACATGAAGTATTAAATGTAGCTAAACAAAATAACTAATTACACAGTTTGTCTGTAATTTGCGAGACGAATTTTTTGAGCCTAGTTAATCCATGGTGGGACAATAATTATCAAATACAAACGAAAGTGCTACAGTATTTTACAAGATCACTTTTATGCAACTAAACAAGGCATAATCTGTTTGCTTGCTGCTTGCATTTGTTGCAGGACCGCGTGCAGAGTTGGATTTGGTCAGGAGCCATCGGGGCAGGAGGCTGCAGACTCCAGAACAAATCGTGAAGCAACGCACCACGGCCTCAATGATGGGCGGCGATGGATGGGTGCAGCGAAGGATCGCGCCGGCGCCGGCACGAGACATATCCCGATTGAAAAAAAAATGCTGACGTGGAAGGTTTTGAATATGAACAGTCAAGATTATATCTAGTCTGTTGGTTAGCCTATCTATCTTTTTAGATACTCTTCAAATCTCTATTTTTAGTCAGGGAAATAACTAGCCTTTTGGAGATGCCATCTCTATTATAAATTGGATTCAAGGGCTATTGTTGGGGTTAGAGTAAATTTGGAGAACTAAGAAATAGAGGCAACTTTCCATTTAACATTTGAAGAATCTGATTTAGAAACTATGGCCTGAGTTGCTGTGACCTTAGCGGCAAAAATGGTTGCAAGTGAGATACTAAATACGAATCACACCCAATTCACATTACACACAGAACAGAAGTTGCAACACATTTCACATGCTGATTGTGAGCTTTGCAGTTTGCACACGAGTGAGATCACACGACATTCGGGGTCACCGGCGGAGACCTCCGTGGCGCCGCCGTTCGTCCCGCTCGACGGGGCTGGCGCTGCTGGCCGGCGACGGGTGGCCGAACTCCGGGATGGAGCCGGGGTAGTCGGCGCTGTACTCCGGGCTGGGCAGCGCCGCCCGCCGGATCCGCTCCATCTGCGCCGTGTACGACCCGGACCCGGACCCGGACCCGTAGTCCGACCCCGAGCCGGAGCTGGAGGCGCCGCCGTGCCCCGCCCGCGCGGCGTCGTTGAACTCCTCCAGCGGCATCTCCCCCTGCAGCGCCATCACGATCTGCATGCGGTTCCGAGCACGCGAGGTTAGTAGTTGATTGAGCCCCTTCTCCTGCGTGCTATCGATCGGGAAGGGACGGCGGCGGCCGGGATCAATCAAACCTGGCTCATCTTGGGGCGGCGGCGCGCGGCGTGGCGGACGGAGGCGGCGGCGCAGGCGACGAGGCGCGCGGCCTCCGTCCTGTCGAAGTCGCCGTGCAGCCTCGGGTCGACGAGGTCGTCGTAGTTGCCGTCGGTCAGGGCGCGCGGCAGGGCCTGCCTCGCCTGCATGCGTGGAGCACGACGAGCAGTGTCAGCAAGACGACGTGCATCCGGCCGCGGCCGAGGCCAGGTTCGCTTATTCATTACCCAGTCGACGAGGCCGTCCTGGCCGTAGGACGAGCGGTCGCCGGGGCGGCGGCCGGTGAGCAGCTCCAGCAGCATGACGCCGTAGGAGAAGACGTCCGACTTCTCCGTCAGCTTCCCGCTCGACGCGTACTCCGGCGCCAGGTACCCGAACGTGCCCATCACACGCGTCGACACGTGCGTGTGGTTCACGCTCGACAGCTTGGCCAGCCCGAAATCCGCAACCTAGCTCAACGAAATTAGCAGATCGTCAGTCAGAAAATCCTCAAAGTTCACTGTTCACTGCTAAAGATCATGTTGGCCTTACCATGGCCTCGAAGTTGTTGTCCAGCAGGATGTTGGCCGACTTGATGTCGCGGTGGATGATCCGGGGATCGCCTTGATTCAGGTCATCAATCAACCATGAAAAAGATTCATGTCAAGAACTCGTCTGAAGTCTGAACATTCATAGGCAAGCAATTATATTCCTGAATTTTTCACTGAATCTGTTCTTACATTCCTCGTGCAGGTAGGCGAGCCCCTTGGCGGCGCCGACGGCGATGCGCAGCCGCATCGTCCACTCCATCACCGGCCGGACTTTCCCATGGAGGTGGTGCTCGAGGGTTTGGTTGGGCACGAACTCGTAGACGAGCAGGCGGTGCGCGCCGTCCATGCAGTAGCCGACGAGGGCGACGAGGTGGCGGTGGTGCACGCGGCTGATGGTGTCCACCTCCGCCTGGAACTCGCGCTCGCCCTGCCCGCTCCCGGCCTTGAGCTGCTTCACCGCCACCACCTTGCCGCTGCCCGGGAGCACCCCGCGGTGCACGTACCCGAACCCGCCCTGCCCCAGCAGGTTCGCCACCGAGAACCCGCCCGTCGCCGCCGCCAGCTCCTCGTAGCTGAACGCCGCCGTGTCCAGGCCCGCGGGCATCGGCACGGGCGGCGGCGGCAGGGGCGGCGCCAGCCCGCCGGTCGAGCTCGTGCCCGCCGCCGGCGCCGGGGCCACCTGCTGGTTCTGCCACTGCGGCCGCGCGTCGCCGGGGGGAGCGTAGTACCCCGACCTGTTCCCTGCGCGCACGCCACCGTCACTGGCATTAGCCATGGCGCGCGCGCGGCGGCGGCGGTGGCGGCGGCTCTGTGCGCGCGTGCGTTGCTCACCTTTGAAGCCGGAGGTGTCCGCGTAGAACATCATGCCCTTGTGAGGCAGTTGCTGCTGCGCCGCCTTCCTCCGCCTCCTGCCCCTGCAGCAACAGCAGCAGCAGCAGGCGACGAGGATCCCGGCGAGGAGCACCGCCGCCGCGACGGCGGCGGCGACGGCCTGCGGCGGGAGCCCCCCCGAAGCAGGGGACTTGTGGTGCGCGCTCTGCGTCGACAGGCGCCTCGCTGCGTGCTGCGGCGGCGAGGAGGAACGGGGCACTGGCGCTGGCGACGCGGGCGGCGGCGGCGGCGGGGCGGTGGTCGCCGGCGAGGGTGTGCGGTTGGAAGACATGGTGCGGATCCGATTATGTCAGACCGGCGACCGATCCTCGCGATTCCTCTCTCCCTCTGCTGCTGCAGATAACCTGGTCGAGGAATCAGATGGTGAGAGAGGAACGAATTGCAACTTGAAATCAGAAAGTGTGCCGATCAAAATTCGAGAAAGCGATGGTTTTGCTTCGTGTTGGTTGCATCATAACGAAATCCGATCGATGTGCGGAAAAGATGACCAATGCAATGAGGTGGGGGGTCAAGGCGAAGGCGAAGCAACTGGCCTCGGCGGCGGAGGGATCGGCGGAGGCTGCCACCGTCGGCACGAAGCAGGCGGGGGCGACGGGATCGGCAGCGGCGCGGCCTCGGTTGGGATCGGGACCTCCCCGAGGCCGGCCCGCCAGGCAACCAGCGGCCCCGGACGCCTCAGGTGAGGTCACCACCGCTCGCTTGCTATTCTTGCACGGCCTCCTCCTGTGCTTCTGCGGTGTCGCGTGCGGACAAGATAGCTGTTCGTTTCGGGCGTTGGTCAGTTGGAGTTGGTACCTTTCTTTGGTCCCCAGGGCAAGAGGCAAATATGGAAGGATCCCAATCTCATGCTCATGCTCATCTCAGTGGACATTCGTCAGGGTGGGTGTGCAGGTGCTAATTTTATCCCCCAGTCTACGGCTAGCACTTTTGTGGAGCGCTAACGGCAATCGTCGGTTGGAATCTGACCGGCCGTGTGCCAACCGCAAGAAGAATACCTGCAACGCAACGCAACGCAACGCAGCGCAGCGCAGCGCAGGGTCACTTTTTTTTGCAGACAGGCCCTTGGGGCTGAGGACTATTTTACTTGCAAAGTGTTTTTATGCCCTGGTTCAAATATTTTGGTGAGGTACCTTCAAGTATTCTCGGACGCAGTGGAGCTAATTTCAACTAACTATTTTCTGTCTTTATGTTTGTCTCTTCTTTTGATTGTATACTAATATGGAAAACAAATGAGTATCGCGGTTGTCTTGAGCTCTGGATTGATGTACGGAGCAGGAGATTCAATTAAGCGAGATTCCGAAGCAACAATTTCGCCTCTCCCATCAATGGGTTTAGCGAGAGCATTTATAACACGACTCCTGCCAAGCTTAAAAAGAGGAAGGGCCCGAAAGGGGGAAATAACTCAGTTGGTTAGAGTGTTGGTCTGTCCTAGCATGTTCAAACAAACTCATGTGTGCTAAACAGTTGGGCTTCCAATATCACCGGACTTCATATAGGCTATTGATTACCATATAGGCCAAGGAACTAGCAAACCTACTTAAGCAAAGAATTTCCTTTTGGTGTCAGATAGGAGGATCGTCGCCATTCCCAACTAGGACTCTTGGGCTTTATAAAGCCCATATGCTAGAACACCGAGTTGGATACGCCCGCAGAATCCTGTATGAAAAAAAATCTAACCTACGACCGGTCGTGCTCCTGTGCGAGCACGCAACCGCCCAACCCAGTAGGCCGTGCGTCTAGGCTCCTTCATCTCCAACACCAAATCGGCCCGTTACCTCCCCCAACCCTTCCCCAAACGGGTCTCGGCGGTTTTCCATTTCCAAAATCCCGACGAAGGGGGCGGCGGAGCGCCAAAGTTGAGGTTGCTCGGAGGAGCGCTGGGACCGAAGGTTGCACAGAGGAGCGGCCGCGCCGAGGTGCCGCGACGGAGCTGCTCTACGCGAGGAGGCGCGACGGAGCGGCTGCGCCGGGGTAGCGGTGGAGCGGCATGGCGGGGATGTCAACTAACGGTGCTGGAGAGGAGACCCAGGGGATGCTGCAGGCCGCAGCGCCACCAGCGGTGTGCAGCAGGGTGGCTGGTCGAGGGGCTGCGTCGAGGGAGGGGTGCGACCATGAACCGTGGCCCTAGACCAACGACTTCCTCTCAGGCTATCTCCTCCCATGGAGTCGCTAACGAGGATGCCCCGGATAAAGTCGTGGGCTGCGTGCGAACGAGTTCGTCGAGCCATGGGGAGGCATCAACTCCCCGAGGAGGGTAGCGTCGGCGAGCATTGGAGGAGAAGCAGCGCCCGTCACAAGA
The DNA here is from genome assembly GCF_016808335.1 of Panicum virgatum. Taxonomy (NCBI): domain Eukaryota; kingdom Viridiplantae; phylum Streptophyta; class Magnoliopsida; order Poales; family Poaceae; genus Panicum; species Panicum virgatum. The sequence goes on from NC_053146.1 coordinate 3,361,587, forward strand.
CGTGCTACTTTACTTAGCACCAAATGTTGGGCTTCCTATATAAAAGATAGGCCAGGAGCATAATCATTCGTTGTAGCCTTATGGGCTATTGATTAGGGTATGTAGGCTGGTGGAAGAATCAACGAATATTGAGTTGCTTACTAGAGTCGTCAAACAGACTCATGTGTGCTAAATAGTTGGGCTTCCAATATCCCCGAAATTCATATGGGCCGTTAATTACCATATATAGGCCAAGAAACCATAACCCTACTTTAGCAGAGAATTTCCTTTTGGTGTCGAATAGGAGGATCGTCACCATTTCCAGCTAGGACTCTTTGGGCTCTATAAAGCCCAAATGCGAAACACTGAGTTGGATACGCCCGTAAATTCACGTATCTTTAGACTCAAAAAAACATTAATACCGGGTACAATTTCGATAACACCTTCCATCTATTTGTATATTGGTTACGGGCGCTTATAAATAAATAAAATAGTGTCAGAGATGTTTATATCAGCAAGACAAGGGTGACGAAGATATACACCCAAAATCTTAAAGAATGCACACAAAATTAAGGGGGTTGTACGCAAAAGAGTCCTCCTCGGGGAAGCGTGCGCCGTGTGCCTCCACGGCTCCACCTGGTTTTTTATCCGGCTGGAAGCCCCGACACCCCCCTCGCTCGCTTCCGCTCCCCCGCCCCCAAACCTCCCCAATCAGCAGCTCTAGGGTTTTCGCCGCCGCCGCCGCCGCCGCCGCCGCCGCCCATGGCCGCCACTCCGGACCGCGCCCATGCCGACCTCCGCCGCCGCCTCGCCGTCGACGCCACTCCATCGCCCCAGATCGCCAGAGGTAACCGCCCACCGCTTCTCGATCTACATGAAACCCTAGCTCAGGCCCGCCTCTCGGGCTGTTCCGATTTGGATTTCGTTTGGGCGTTCGATCCCCGCCGCAGGTGCTGGGGTTTGCGGGGTTTTGGGTGGGTGTTTGGTGGTGCTGGGCTGCTGGCCCTGCGGTTTTCGTTCATTCATCACCGGTGCAGAGTTCGTGTTCGGAACACTGGTGAATGCTGCGGCGCCAGGTATTTCAGATTTGTTGAGGGAGGTGCTGGGGTAGTCAAGTACGATCGCTTGCGATCCACTGGATGCAATGGTCAGGTTGTCTACTGTGTCTATTTTGGGGGCGGCTGATTGACTGATTGGATTGGTTACGGTCAGTTATAGTGTCCTAATATTTGTTGTTGATACACGCAGATATCCTTTTCGTTGTGGTGATGGTGATTGAAAGCCAATGGCTCAACCCTGTTGCCTCAAAAGAAAAACGTGTTCACTGTAGCTTTGTGTAGGGTGCTACATCTTTGGTGATCAGTTATTGATTATTTTTTCGGATGTGCACAGGAGCTATTTGAATTACTTTTCCGATTTATGGTATTATTATTTCATTAATCTCAGCTATATGTCAAGATAACCTGCATGTTTCTCTTGTATGACTATTGAACGGTTCTTTTGTTTCATGAATGCGTCTATCAGTTTGAAACTTAGAATAGATGAAGCTTGCATCAGTAATAATAATCTGTGTATATTGTGTTCTGTCCTTATGCGCTCTCTTGACAGAATGGCATGTTTCCTGTCATATTGATGGTAGCTTTTGGTTGTTGCAGAGAAGCAAGGCCTGGATACTGATATACCCCTTTCTCCCCAGTGGCTTGTGAAGGTGGCAGAAAACAAGGTTAGTCCTTAGGTAGCTAGGCTATTAGCTAGGCTTAAGCAGCTGGATGTTATAATATTGATGCCGTACACGGTGATTGCGGTAATAGAACACTCCGGCGTATATTGGGCATGTTTGGATTCAAGGGCTAGAGCTATTTTCAGGCTAAAATAGCCTAAACTAGCCCAAAATCTCCAAACATGAGGGCTAGAGTTGGCTATTTGGAAATAGCCCACCTCAAAAAACTAGCACACCCAAGAGGTGATTATTTGAGCTATTTGATGTGGGTCCCACTAGAGAATCTTTTTTTCTCCTCCCCTGTGGCCGCATCGGACCGTATCTCCCTGCGTCGCCTCTCGCCGCCTCCTCCTTGCGTCGCCTCCCGCCGCCGCCTCCCTCCTGATCCGCCGGCGATGACCCGCCCCTCCCTTGCGTCATGTCCGCCGCCGCCCTCCCGGTCCACCGCCGCCGGCCGTGACCCGCCCCCTCCCCTGCGACATGACCGCCGCCACCCTCCCGATCCACCGCTGCCGGCCGTGACCCGCCCCCTCCCCTGCGACATGACCGCTGCCGCCCTCTCGATCCGCCGCCGCCGGCGGTTACCCGCCTCGTTGCCTCCCCCACGAGCGCCGCCCCCTCCCCCACGCGCCGCCGCGTCCCTCCACCGCGCTATCCCCAAGCTGGCGCCACCCTCCCCGCCTGTTGCTCCACCGCGGAGGCCTTGACCGCGGCGCTGCTCCCCCTCAACGCCACCGGATCCGGACCGCACAGGCAAGGCACAGCACAGCAGCGCAGCACAGCACAGCAGCATGGCGCACAGCAGCACAGCACAGCAGGCGCACGCACAACAGCACCGAAGGGCTGGGCGGAGCACAACAGCCACACGGAGGCCACGGCGGAGCACAGGAGTACAGGATCCTGCAGGAAGAGAAATTAGTTGGATCCAAATAAATGGGAAGGAAAAATAGCTCAAAATAGCTCTTGGATCCAAACATATCAACAACTATTTCATTGGAGAGCTATTTGCTTGGGCTAAATAGCTCTAGCCCAAATAGCTCTAGCCCTTGGATCCAAACACGGCCATTGATCTACCTCAGTGCTTTCTTGTTTATGGTGCTGTGGTGATTTGTATGATTATTTTATTTGTTGCAGGATCCCATTTCACAGGGTGTCCGCTCAGATGTTTCAAAGACATTAGGGAGTGGTGAAGACCCGGGCTACAGTGCGAAGAAAAAGGATGTTTTCAGGGCTTCTGTGCTTGATGGTGAAACTGGGCGTCGTGACCGCTGGCGTGATGACGAAAGGGAACCAAATTCAACCCATCGGTGGAGTCGCTGGAGGGAAACGGACAAGGAACATGGTGATACACGTAAAGTGGAAAAATGGTCAGATGACACCTCCAAGTATTCTGTGGAAAGTCGTCGTGCTCCACAGGAGCGCTGGGGTGGCGATTCCAACAATAAGGAAGGCAACTATGACCAACGCCGTGAGAATAAGTGGACTGCACGTTGGGGTTCCAATGAGAAGGAGTCTGAAAATTGGCGTGATAGATGGGGGGATTCAGGCAAAGAGGGTGATGCTTCCCGTGAAAAAGGTTTCTCTCACTTTACTGCACATGGAAAGGATGGAAACAATTCTGAAAAGGATACTGAGCGGGATGACAATATTTCTCGTTCATGGAAATCTAGTTATCCTGTAGGACGTGGGCGAGGAGATTTGTCTCATTATCCCTCTCAGACTCCACTGAAATCATCTGCTACTTATGGATATGGTAGAGGGAAGCCAGACAATGATTTTGCAAATTTTCCAAGTCGTGGAAAGTATACATCTGGTACAAGTAGTGGATCTTCACGACCATTCCAACTTGGTTTACTTTCTGACAGACCTGGTGGTGCATCAGGAGATCGCTCTGCATTCAAATATAGTAGGATGAAGCTGCTTGACATATACAGAAGTTGTGATGTCACTGACTTTAAGATTCCTGATGATTGTTTTGAGGAAGTCTCTGTGTTCTTGCAAGAAAATGCTTTGGAACCTTTAACATTATCTGCACCTATTGCTGAAGAAGCGGTAATTATGCTATTTTTTTCTCAAGTAGAAGGATCTTATTGTCATGGTGCTACAGCATCCTCATCTCACTGTTGAATTGTATTTGTAGGCCATTCTAAAAGCAATTGACAAAGGGGATATTGTTAACAGTGGTGTCCATCAGGCTTCCAAGGATGGTTCTGTTGGTAAAGGTAATTGTAATGTGGTGCCATAAAAAACCAAAATTCATTGAAAAATGGATTATCGATTTAGTTTTGATGTGCTAACCTTAGATATATTGTATAGTTTCTCACTGAATGCTCTTCTAAATTTCTCCAGCTGGTAGAGAAGATCAGCCAGGAGGCATGGAAGATTATAAAGGGGATACTTTTGGAAGTCTTAGGGGTATCTATATTGACTTGCTGCTTACACAATTTTGTTGTCTACAGCATCTTGCATGGTTGAACAAACTTAAAGTGATCATGCAGAGAGGATCATCCATGCATATGTTTATTGTTTGTCAAACTCTCTTATAATCTTGAGAATCATTCATGTCTTTATCATTTGCTTTCTAAATATTTCTAGCAATTTAGCTCTATAATACAAGTCTCATGTGAGGCCCATACATATGAAAGGAAAATTAGAAAACCATTTAATAGGGGAAAAACATTCAAACTGGTACGATGTAGCTTCAAAATTCATATGGAGATAACGCAGAAACTTGTCTTGGATACATACACTTTGTTTTATTTCCTGTAGCATGTTTTTTATGTAACTTGAAGCTTGCAACTTGTTTTCCTCCCCTTAAAGGCTACTTTATCGTTAATAGGTGTTCCTGGGAATGCTGATTTGCCTGCCAGAGGAGAGTCATTGCGGCCTGGGACATCTACCTATGTTGTTCCACAAAGATCTCAGTTTATTGGAGAACATAGGCTTGGACCATCTTCTGAGTTTGGGCACCAAATACCCAGTTTCTTAAATCAAGAAACTAAAACTGCTGGTGTGCCGGGTGTTGATGATTTTGCCAGTCTGATGCAACCTCATCCTAACCCAGAAAGCCTCTCTCTATTATACAAAGACCCACAAGGTCAAGTACAAGGCCCTTTCTCGGGTGCTGACATTATTGGCTGGTTTGAGGCTGGTTATTTTGGTATTGATTTGCTGGTTCGTGTTGTGAATGCACCCCCTGATATTCCTTTCTTAAAGCTTGGGGATGTTATGCCTCACCTGCGAGCAAAGGCAAGGCCACCACCAGGGTTTGCCACTTCAAGGCCAAGTGATATGCTGGTTCCAGAGACTCAACCTACAGGGAAGTTTATCAGCTCCACTAGCATGCAGGCAACATCAGCTGGCATTGGAATATTTGACAGTGGGCCAAGTAGGAAAGATACTGCAGTTGAGGCTCAAAACCGTTTCCTGGAGTCGCTTATGTCTAATAATGTGCGCAATCCTTCGGCAGACATCATGGCTAGAACTGGAGGTTGGCTACTCTTACAAATTCTATATGTGCTCATCGCATTCCATATTTATTTGTCTTAACCTTCTTTGCTACCTGTATTGCATGTGTCCCTGTCTTACACTGTTTTCTTCTGAACCAGGTATGAATGAACTTGGCAGTAGCTTTGGCAACATTCCTGTGGGTGGAGGCGAGAGTGGGATCAATATGAATTATCTTTTGGCTCAGAAAGGACTGTTGGAGAAGCAAAATTCTTTGCAAAGCCATGTTCCCTATTGGTCAGGAGATGCTGTTCCAACATCATCAAAAGCACCTAACAAGGATGTAGCCCCAGAAGCATCTATCCTACATTCTAAATTGCTTCCTCCCATGGCTGATCCATCTCGGCAATCTTTGCAATCTCAGAATGTTGATTTGCTTGCTATGCTGCAATCAAAGGAGAAGCCTCAAGTGCCTACTGGTAATTCTGGATTGCAGTTATGGTCCAACTACCCTGAAGCAAGAAATGTTAATCCTAACATGCATGGTGTAGACCTTGCTCAAGGGGCACTTAACATGCGTCAAGATCTTCAGAACTCCCAGAACATTGGTATTGGTGTTCAACAGCACAGCTTCATGCCACAAAACCGACCAGCTTTGGCTCATTTGCCACCTGAGAAGCTTGCTGAGATATCTCAAGATCCACAGCTCTTAAATATGCTTCAGCAGCAGTATCTATTGTCACAACTGCAGTTGCAGTTACAGACACCTTTGACACCTCAGCCTCAACTCTCTATGTTGGACAAGATGTTATTGCTCAAGCAGCAACAGCAACAACACCTGCAACAGCTGCAGCTTGAGCAGCAACAGAAGTTATTGTTGCAGCAGCAACAACTACTTTCTCATATGGCACCTCATGGACATCCCAATCAGCAGATTGATGATTCTTATGGATTGAAGCATACTTCTCTTCCTGGTGATGCTATGAATCTTGGTCTTCGAAGAATGCAAGAGGCTATTGAAGTTGACCAGAAGTTGCCTGTCCATGGCATGCAGGTGGGGCAACAACCTAGTCAGTCAAATATGAATATTAGGGGTACAGATGGTGTAGCGTTATCTCAAAGCTCCATAGCTACGCTGCCGGGGTCCCATGAAACTGCTGTTGGTGCACTTTCAAAAGAACACTTCTCTCGTCCTCAGCTGCTGGAAGGTTTTGCAAATGATGATGCACAATTGAAATCAAATGTGGTAAGCTCAAAGCTGATGGAAGTTGCAGATAGGAGCAAGGATGTTAAATCTCATGAAATAGATGCTGGAGCAGCCCATACTGAAATGTCTGAGAAGGTTTTGGATTCTGGATCTACTAGGGTCCCAGGGAGTGCTTCCGATGAAGCTAAGGATTCACATGCACCGCCACTAGATCCAAAGTCAGAAAATGTAAATATTTCTAGTCAAGTCCGAGAAATCAAACTTTCTCCAGAAAACACCTCGTCTGACATTGCGACAACCGTGGCAACTGAAGTAAAAGGTACTGATGTGCAGGAGACAAAGAAAGCGGAAAAGAAAAAGAAGCAAAAGAAAAAACAGGCTGCTGCTGATGCTGCCAAAGGAGCTTCAAAGACGGTTTCTGCCCAGCAGCCAAGGCAGGAAACTGAGGTTGACAATTCTGATCTTGGTGCAAATAAGCATGATTTACCAGATGATACAGAAGAACTGTTTTGGGGTGCACCTGCCAACGTGCAAAATGAGATTTTGCCAGCCAAAAATCTTCATGGGGAATTTGACACTAACAAAGCTGAATTGGAATTTAGTTCTCTATCATCTGATCCTCATACTGCAGCAAGCCAGCGTGCATGGAAGCAACCTACCCAGGGACTCAGACCTAAATCACTTCTAGAAATCCAAGCTGAGGAACAACAGCGCGCACAGAAAGGATTAGCTAAGGAAAGTGCTAAGCCAGCAGCAGCTTCAGTACCTTCAATTCCTTGGAATGGCATGGCAACATCTTCTGAGCAACATTATGGGGGTTCAAGCAAATCATTGGGAGGCATGGAAACTGCTGGTGAAAGAAATAGAAGAAGCCAGTTGCATGATCTGCTGGCGGAAGAAGTTTTGGCCAGGTCAAGCATTGCAGATAGTGAGAATATAGGTAATGCCAATGATGCATTATTCCCTCCTCTGTCACCTGCTCCTGCTCAGCCTGATGCTCCTGCTCTTGATGATAACGACTTCATTGAGGCCAAGGACAAGAAGAATAAAAAGAAGGCAACAAAAACAAAAGCTTCTACCGTGAAAGCCCCCTCACCTGTTGGTTCCTTCGATCCATCAGCTATTTCCGTGCCTACTGAGAAGGGGAAGGCAGCCAAGCAAGCACAACAGGAGTCGGAAATATTGCCCGCTCCGCCAAGTGGTCCATCCTTTGGCGATTTTGTTCTTTGGAAGAGTGATCAAGCTAGCTCTGTGCCTGCTCCAGCATGGTCTAGTGACTCTGCAAAGGTGCAGAAACCTTTGTCGTTGAGGGATATTCAGAGAGAACAAGAGAGGAGGTCTGAGGCTGCTCTGCAGCAACAAGCACCCTCACCAACTCCACCAAAGGTGGCCATGAACCAAAAAAATCATGGGAATGCTTCTTCCTGGCAAGCTTCTGGATCATCTCCATCAAAGGCAGTTGCCCCTGTCCAAATGAGTTCCAATGCTCCCAGTCGTTCCAAATCAAGCACTGAAGACGATTTGTTTTGGGGCCCTTCAGAGCACTCCAAACAAGATAAGAGGCAGTATGTATTGCAGTGGCTTTTATAATCGCTTTTATTTTTCTGTTACTTTTTAGATGTCTTTGCACATTTTATTTTGGATTCTAAGCTCACAAAAGATCAATTAATAAACTAAATTAAACATATTATGATTGAACTAAAGACTTAAGAGTTTTTGCAAAGATCTATATGAAAACCACCATTAAAGCCTCACTTATTTATCTATTCTGTTTTAGATAAGATCCTTTTGGTGGATATTTTTGTTGGATATTTTTGTTGGAGTTTTCTCACAAAAGATGAATATATGGATCTGAATGATAGAGATTTTTCATATGTTTCAAGTTAAGGAACTTATCTGTTACTCCCTCCATTCTCTTTTGATAGTCCTATTTCACCTTGACACAATCACCAAGGAAAACAACCTTACTTATCATATAATAAATGCAAAACAGACTTTTTTAGTTAGTCCTCCAATATTTTAACTGGAAACTCCTCGTTACTAGTGCTATTTATTGTCATAGTCCATGCCAATAGCAAATAGGATTATCATTTGAGAACATTTTAGTTTTTGAAATAGGTTTATCAAAAGAGAATGGAGGGAGTATTGTTCTTTTCCTTCCCTCACAATGCCATATTTCTAGAGATGGTACTTTGGTTGACCAATTAATAAAACTATATTTTTTGGGGTACCAGGTAGAGAATTAGGACATGCATTTTGCCCTATAGTTATCGACTTGAAATATGCATTTTATGTTTCACGAGAATATACCTACTTTTCTGTTCGGCAGTAGACTTTGTTATGTTATTTTATTTTGATATGTTAACCAGGTCGGAGTTTCCAACTCTTTCAAGTCAGAGTAGGAGTTCCATGACGAAGGATCAATCTCCAGCGAATCGTCAAAAGTCTCAGGCAGGCAGGGTTTCTTCTGCTGTTCCTGCCAACACATCTGGGAAAGGGAAAGCAGAAGCTTCAAACAAGCAGACAGGTATTGTTGCAGGATTTTTTTTCCTCCTGTTTGTGAAGTATCTCTGTGTTTAAGTTCTCCTGTTTGTGAAGTATCTCTGTGCTTAAGTTCTAACGCCTATTATCTGCAGAGGCAATGGACTTCCGGGATTGGTGCGAGGGTGAATGGGTCAGGCTCACTGGAACAAATGGTATTGAGCTGCCTAGTTCTTGCAAGTTTCAACTCTCAATATCTTGTCTTTGTGCTGTACTTTTGTTAAGTTCGGTATGCTTTCCCCTTTCAGATATAAGCTTCCTTGAGTTCTGCATAAAGCAATCAACTCTTGAAGCTGAAACACTCCTTCGGGAGAACATTGGTTCTCTGGACCGCAATCATCAGTTCATCGACAAGTTCCTCAACTACAAGGCCTTCCTGTCATCTGAGGTGATTGACATGGCCTTCCAAACTCCCAGCACGCGTGGTACCCGCAGTGACGGCGCAGCACAGGCAAACCCTGCCACTGCAGCCAGAGGAGGCACAAGCGTGGACATGGAGCTGGATGGCGGAGGGAAGAAGAAAGGCAAGAAGGGGAAGAAGGTGAGCGCTGCAGTTTTGGGGTTCAATGTGGTGAGCAACCGTATTATGATGGGTGAGATCCAGAACGTCGATTAGGAAGGTTCTGGGCGATGGCACCATGTACATAGCTCCGTTTTGTTTCCCAGGACATCCATCACCGCATGACTCGTGTACATACATAGTTTACCTGACCTCCGGTGTCATGCTTCGGCGTTGCTGTGTTTTTGCTCTCTCATATGGGCTGGGAAGTTAGCGTGTCCCGGTGAGTGCTCGCAATGGAGCAGTATTTTGACCTGTTTTTGCTGGCTAGTGTGGACTGGGCTTACATTCAGGGTCATGTGGTGATTTCGGGTTCCTGTAACATTTTGTTGGAACTTACCTTTATTCTTAGGTTCGTTGTAACAGACAGTTTTTGTTCACAATGGAAACTTACCTGAGAGGAAGCAAGATGGATTCTGTTTGTTCCTGCTGTGGTTTCTTTATGTATCGAATTAGCTTGTGGTATGTGCAGATTTGGTTTTGGTAGGTGTATCTCCTGTACAGGAGTTCTAGATATGATGGCTAAAAGCAAAGACAAAGTAGATTGACCATGAAATCAGTTAATAAGAATCGTACTATGATCTCTAAATCATGTACTCCTTAATTACAGTACGAGTATAATCAGCAAAAGTGAAAGCAATGTATATTGGCAGGAGTTGTGTATTTGAATGGTTATAAACTGCTACAGTATAATGTGGCTTACATCATTGCAACACCATCCTGCTCGATGAAGTTCGACGCATCACCATCCCATCTAATCTATCTTCGGCTCGTAGCTACTCGCCGAGTGGTCCGGGCGCGGCGGAGCAACGGCCGGCGGCCTGTAGGCGCGCAGAGGGCGGAGGCGCGTAGGCGGGCTCGTACCACCGGCGCGCCGGCGGGGGGGGGGGGGGGGGGGGGGGGGGGGGGCGAGTACGGGCAGTACACGTACGGCACGACCGGCTGGCACGGGGGCAACGGCAAGGCGCCGTAGACGCCGTAGGCAGGCGGCGCCCGGTACACCACCGGCGGCGCGTACGGTGGTTCGCCGTAGTAGCCGCCGAAGCCGTATCCATATCCGTATACGTCGCTGTAGCCGTAGCCGTAGCCAGCCCCGCCGGAGCTGTACGCGGTGTAGCCGCCGCCGTATCTGTCGTCGTAGCCGGAGCCGCCCGTGCCGGGTCCGTAGCCGCGAGAAGCTGAGCCTGAGCCCGAGCCGTATTCGTAGCCGTAGCCGTAGTAGGCCTCGGCGTCCGTGTGCTTGCCGCCGTAGCAGTCGTGGAAGGGGTTCTCCACGACGACCTCTTTCCCGCGGCCGCCAGAGGCCTCGTCGATCTGGAAGGCGCGCAAGGCCTCTGCCGCGGCCGCGACGGCGTCGCCGCCGTCCACGGTGGGCGCGTCGTCCTCTTCCTCCTCCTCGATGTAGCGCAGGTAGTCGCTCACCTCCGTCGAGCCGTAGGACCCGCCGTCCGAGCGCGCATTCTCTTCTCCGTCCGTCGTGGCGCCGCCGTCCTTGTCCGCGCTTGTTGCGTCGCCGGCGCGCGATCGCGGCGAGCGCGAGCCCCGGCCGCCGTCGCTGCTCTCCTCGGCGCCGCCGTCGCTCGCGTTCTTGGATGGGTTCTCCTCTGCTGCACCACCAGCGGCGGCGGCGTCGGCGACCTTTGCCGTCTCCGCCTCCTTCACCTCGTCCTGGCGCGAGAGGACGTAAATCCACTCGTCGCCGCCGACCATGATCGCTTCTTTCCCTTCGATTTCTAAACTGTGATTCGCTATTTGCGCGGTGGGTTAGGGCGCTGCCGTGATGCCTGCGGGTATTTATTGATCGGGTGGCGGCGTGGAGACGGAAGGCGGCGGCGCACAGTTCAGTTGGACTCGAATCCGATCATCTCGGCTTCCATAATCGGAGGCCGTGTTCGCTCCGACTCATGTTGGCGTTGCGAATACGCCTTCAGATAAGAGAAGCGTACTTGGTGTAATTATAACAGTTACGTAAAACTCCATCGGAAACGTATTTCTGCCCACCCTCTCGTAATCCGCCATCCTTTGTCAGACGCAGGAAAAGGTATCGGTCGTCGGAATCACGCAGGCCGGCAGGCGGGTCTCCGTTCCTCTTCTTCCTCTGGTCCGGCAGCCATGGCGTCGAACGGGAGCAGCACGGTGAGCCGCCTCTCCTCCCTTCTTCTCTTCTCCCCGGATCGAGCGGGTCCGTGACCGACGCTGTCGAATTCCTTGCGCGTCGGCACCGTTTGAGGTGGGATCTCACCGGAGCTGGGATTTCTCTTGCTGGGCTGTGAGCGCAGGTGGTGGGAGAGATGCAGAGCAGCTTGGAGCGGGTGAGGCGGCAGCTCTCCTCAACGTCCACCCGGCAGCTCCTCCAGGGCCCTCTCTTGAAGCGATCCGACACGGTAACCCGCTTTCTCTGGCCACTCAAATGGGCCTTCATTTCCTCGTTGTTTCTTGATTCAGTTTGGTTCAGGTTTCCTGTCGGTGTAAGTAAAAGTTACTGTGGCTGAGAGATAGAATGGCAAAAAGGTTTCAGCTGCTGATGATCCCTAGCTACTGTTTCGAGCCTGTAGTTTACATTTGTGAATTGCTTACCTACCTAATGCTCTGCAAATTCAGTTGATTGCTGCTACTAAGAGTCAATGTGTGTGTTCTGTATTGTGCTTGACCGCCCTCATCCCCCCATCCTATTATTTTCTGTCCTCCGAATATAGTTACTTTTATTCCGCTTATGGTGTCGTCTGGCATCTCATTCCTTCCCCTTTTCACTGATAAGTCCTACACTTTCAAATGTCAGCTAAGAAAATGGAACGAGCGGTGGGTCATACTTGATCCTACAACTGGAAAGATAGAATACAAGTATGGTAAATTGCAGAGTTCTATTCTCTCGGGCGATACATACAAATAGCAAATGCATGATACCAGATTTTGGATTGTGTAGGCTTCGTAGAAGTGACAAAGATGCTAGGGGAGTAATTGTGTTTGATACAACAAGCACGGTGACATTATCACCTATGAACTTTCAGTACGGACTTGCTTCGATTCTAGTTCCTCATGGCTTTCAGATGTATGCTGCAGAATCTTTGTAATAACTTGTGCAACTTTTTTGGTGCAGTGGGCTGGCGAAATATGATGGATGCTGTTTCTGTATCCATATGGAGTACCTTTGTGCTATCACGTTTACTCTCGTCTTTTGTCTAGATTGGATTTGTTGCTTTCATTGACTAGTGTTTTAGATATTGGAACTCCACAGAAAAAGGAATACTTTCTTTGTGCAGAAACTCCCAGCGCTGCAAGAGCATGGGTATCCACTTTACAGTAAGCCTTGATAATCTACGGATCTACTTATATTTACTTTTTAACTTATTTTTTCTGAAACCTTTTCTCTTCCTGAACAACAAATTTTGTATTCCTGTTTAACCATCTCTTTCCCTGCCACTAGACTGACTAATTTAAAGTAAATGTTAGCGCGATAGACTGGGCTAGGCCCGCTGGGCTTAGGGCGCCGGCCTCATGGCCTGGCTGCCGTGGTTTATGGTAGATTGATGTATATCAGGCAAGGATCACCGTTGATTGGGTGTGTTCTATAAATCCTAGACGATCCTTGCCTATATAATGTACCCTGTACTCTCTTCAATCAATCATCCAATTCCTAAGCCAATTCCTGCTTTCATGGTATCAAGAGTCCGAGTTTCTCGGATCCCCCTTCCGCTGCCCTAGCACGCCGGCTCCTTGGTATTTAAATGATTATTGGGTTTCTGTTTAATATGTTCCTGAACTGTCAGTTTTGGCAGAACTCAAAATATTAAGAATTAGAAGTTCATATTTGTGAACTCGACTTTTGATGTGTAAACACTTCACACCATTAGATGTTAAAAATTTAGCAGATGTAAAGCACCTTGTTTTGTTGCATGAGTTTTTTAAATTCAGAATCAGAAATATGAAAATTCTGCCCTATTTGGTGCTATACTGATATTTTCATTACCTGACTTAGCTCTACTCTACTAGTGCTCGTTGCTCCAAAGTAAAAGATAAAGGAACATTTGATTGTAGTATCATGGAAAGATTTTCAACTGGCACTCTACATTTAGAATGCTGATTGTCTGCCCAGTCATGCAGAATAAGGAACATGGTGAAATATGTAATGCATAATTGTGCGATTATGTTAATGCACTATAAAGTATAACTAGATAATTGCTTACAATGGCCTCATTCTACTATCACCTCCCTTTAAGGATGCAAGTGGGTACCCAATAGTGTTTTTTGGGTCAGCTAATTAATTACGATGGCATGCCACGCTAGTTACGCAGAATGCCATTCTAGTTCTTTTATCAATTTTTTGGGTCGACCCAATGACCCAAAATATATATAACTTGCATCCCTGTGTATAATGTGTCACACATATTCTATCTCCTGCTTTAGATACTGGTGTTATATCTGCATACCTTGAATCCTTTTAATATTTTCTTGCTTTAAATGCAGTGCGGCTCAGTTGGTACTCCAGGCTCATAAGGAGGCAGTGAATTCATTGGGTGACAATGGTCCTGCAAAATTGGGGACAGTTGCTACTGTTGTGGCTGTAGCCAATGCCACTGCAATTGAGGCAACAAAGGAGGTGGAAGCCGCAATGAAGATTTCCTTGCGGGCAGCTTTGGGTTCAACTACAAATAAACTTAACAAAGGGCAATTAGATGATCTTACAATAATGATGGTACGCTCTTTCATATACTCCCTCCGTCCAGCTTTGATGTACATCTAAGGGTTTAGAAAGTTTCCAAGTTTGATCTGCATCTAAGGGTTTGGAGTCCGTTCCATCCATCGGGGCTATCACGCGCGCCGCCCGTGCGGTAAATGCGTCGCCCGGATTGCTCCCGCGCCGTTACAGCTTTCCCCTGCGCCGTTCCGCTTCTCTCCTCTCCGTTATCTGCCCCACGCAGGACCGCATCTTCCCCCATTACCTGCCGTTAAATGGGAGGAGTAGCGCAATAAATGCTCGTGGCCATGGGAGGGGATACGAAGCGCTAATCTAAGTACACGGATGGAGACCAATGCTTCCTTGGTCTCTGTGTTAGCTTCTTAGATGCATATCATATGTGGACGGAGGGAGTACTACTACAAAAGAGTACTTGAATCAATCAATATTCAGCAATTTAGCAGTGAATGCTAACATTGGTTATGTAATAAAGGCTAACTCTGGTCAATTCATCCAATACCCAGTTGTCATATTGTGTTCCAGGAACCACCAAATGGTCTGTCCTATACTTGCTGAAATCATTTAGGTAATTGAGAGGTTATACTAAGTGCACATGGCTACTTTCTTGTTCCAAAATAGCACAAATATTGCCAAATCAACAGTAGTTCTGTCATTTACTAGACAATTTCCTGGCATACTGTGAAGGGAATAAGTCTTTGTACTTGTGGTCTTTGTGGGGCTGTGTGGGGCTGCAGCATGTGGGGCTGCAGCATCTCATTTTTCTGCAGCATGCACTAGCACCATTGCTGCCCTAGAGGACAGCATCTTGGACTGCTTTAGCATCTAGATAGGACAGCAGTTAGTCCTTTCATTTGGCATCTTAGACTAGTAGTAGAATATGCCTCAGTGTTGGCTGCCCTGCAGCTGTGTATAAATGTGTTGCCTCCCCTCCCGTTGGATGGTATGCCATTGTGAGTGTGAATGAAGAAAACCCAGAAAACTTCCCCAACTTGAGTGTCATCCTCTCAGCTCAATGAGAGTGAAAATTGAGCTGCTAACATCTGGTATCCGAGCCGTACTTTCCTGTAGGTTAGACATTTCCTGCACTTCTCCCTCCCAAGCAGCAGCTAGCACAGCAGCAGCTAGCGCAGCAGCAGCGGCTAGCGCAGCAGCACCTGCTGCACCCTCTACTCCACCTTCCTCACCCGAGCAGACGAGCGGCAGCTCGTCTGAGGCTGCGTCTTCTCCACGCAGCAGCCCCCTGGAGGCGCGCCATGTCCGACGCACCGTCTCAGCGCTCGGTCGCCTCGAGCGCACGGCGTCAGCGAGATGCCGAGCTCGCCGCGGCAGAGGAGCGCAGGCGAGCGACGGCACAAGCCGCTGCAGCAGCGGCGAGGGCGGCCAGGCTGGCTGCAGCGGAGCTGGCGGCGGCCAGGGCGGAGGTGGAAGCAGAGGCGGCGGAGGATGCAGCGCGTGCGGCGGAGGTCGAGGTTGAGACCTTGCGCGGCAGCCTCAGCGGCTCCATCGCCGGCGACGCCACCGCCGACGAGGACCTTGAGGAGTTGGAGAGGGAGAGAGCGCGGGAGCGGACCGCGCGGTGGGCAGCAGTCCACCCCGGCGGCGGCCTGGACGGCGGCGCGCCCGGCGGCGGTCCAGGGACCCGCGCGCCCGGCGGCGGCCCAGGGGGCCGCGCGCCCGGCGGCGGAGGCGGCGCCCCTGGCGGCGGCCGCGCCCTTGGCGGCGGCGCGCAGGGCGGTGGCGGAGCTCCTGGCTGGGGTGTGCGTGGCGGCGCCCCCGGCTACCACGGCCTCCAGGCGGTGGTCAGGGACGTCGGTCCCGGTGGTGGGTGGCCCACCCTCACCAAGACCAACTACGTCGAGTGGGCCGCAGTCATGGAGGTGAAGCTCCAGGTGCGGCATATGTGGGAGGCAGTCCGGTACGGCGACGTCGACTACGATGAGGATCGACGGGCGCTGGATGCTCTCATCGCAGCAGCCCTGCCCGAGATGCAGTTCACGCTTTCCAAGAAGCGAACTACCAAGGAGGCCTGGGACTCCATCGCTGCGGCACGTATCGGCAGCGACCGCGCCCGCAAGACCACTCTCCAGGCACTTCGCAAGGAGTGGGAGAACCTGGCCTTCAAGCCAGGTGAGGATGTTGATGACTTCGCCCTCCGTCTCAACACTCTACTGCAGAAGGTGGTGCAGTTCGGCGACGACACCTACGACGAGGAGAGAGCCGTCGAGAAGCTCTTCCGCTGCGTCCCCGAGAGGTACAGGCAGACCGCTCGCTCGATCGAGTCTCTGCTAGACCTCTCCACCATGACGATCGAGGAGGCGATAGGTCGCCTCAAGGTCGTCGATAGCGACGAGCCACAGCCTCCCTCGGGAGGCATCTCCATCGGTGGGAAGCTCCACCTCACTCAGGAGCAGTGGGAGGCTCGGCGCGGTGACAGGATGAGGGGGGAGCCCTCTTCCTCGACTGGTGGCCGCAAGCGCGGCAAGCCGCGAAAGGGGCGCGGAGGTGCCCAAGCCGGGGCACGAGGGCGCGCCGAGGGTGGCGCCCGCGGAGATGCTCAGGGCGGCGCCGCTGACAGGCCCAAGGCGGCACGAGACGACGCCTGCCACAACTGTGGCAGGCCCGGCCACTGGGCCAGGGACTGCCCGCAGCGGAGGCGTGGGGGCCAAGCCCACGTCGCGGAGGCCCAGCCGGATGACGAGCGGCCGAGTTCGCGGCGTACTGCGCGGATGAGGGCATCCAGCGCCACTACTCCGCGCCGTACAGCCCGCAGCAGAACTGCGTCGTTGAGCGGCGCAACCAGACGGTTGTGGGGATGGCCCGGGCCCTCCTCAAGCAGAGGGGGATGCTGACTGTCTTCTGGGGAGAGGCGGTGGTGACGGCCGTCTACATCCTCAACCGCTCGCCCACCAAGGCACTCGACGGCATGACACCGTATGAGGCTTGGCATGGGCGCAAGCCGGCGGTCTCCCACCTGCGGGTCTTCGGCTGCCTCGCGTTCGCCAAGGAGCTTGGCCACATCGGCAAGCTCGACGACAGGAGCACTCCGGGAGTGTTCATCGGCTACGCGGCGGGTTCGAAGGCCTACCGCATTCTCGACCCGGAGACACAGCGTGTGCGCACGGCGCGCGACGTTGTGTTCGACGAAGGGCGAGGATGGGCGTGGGACAAGGCGGTGGACGACGGCTCGGCTCCGACGTACGACGACTTCACCGTCGAGTACGTCCACTTCGAGGGAGCTGGGGGAGTAGGCAGCTCTTCTTCGCCGAGCGTGCCTACCCCGGTCCCCGAGCCTCCACCGACTCCGGCGCCCGCCACACCGGCGGCACCACGCCCTTCAGCTACGACTCCGGCTGCGCCGAGTTCCTCAGTTGTACCACCACAGCCGGCGACGCCGCGCACTCCAGCACCGACAGCCACTCCTCCGGGCACGCCTACTCCAGCACCTGCTCACAGCCCGGTGGAGTTCGCTACTCCGCTCTCTCACGACGAGGAGCGCATCGACGCGTACCACGACGGTGAGCCGCTGCGGTACCGTACGATGGAGGACCTTCTCGGCGATCAGCCGGTGCCGGGACTGGTGCCTCACGACCTGGAGGCGCAGTTGCACCTCGCGTGCGACGACGGCGAGCCTCGGTCTTTTGCAGAGGCCGAGGGACACGCGGCATGGCGTGCCGCGATGCAGTCGGAGATGGACGCGGTTGAGAAGAACCGCACTTGGGAGCTTGCTGATCTCCCTCGCGGTCACCGCGCGAACACCCTTAAGTGGGTGTTCAAGCTGAAGAGGGATGAGGCCGGCACCGTCGTCAAGCACAAGGCTCGCCTGGTGGCACGAGGTTTCGTGCAGCAGGAGGGAGTCGACTTCGACGATGCCTTCGCTCCCGTGGCACGGATGGAGTCCGTGCGACTCCTTGCGCTAGCTGCCCAGGAGGGCTGGTGTGTCCATCACATGGATGTCAAGTCGGCGTTTCTCAACGGCGACTTGAAGGAGGAGGTCTACGTGCACCAGCCGCCGGGGTTTGCAATCCCCGGCAAGGAGGGTAAGGTGCTACGTCTGCGCAAGGCCCTCTATGGCTTGCGGCAGGCCCCGAGGGCGTGGAACGCCAAGCTGGACTCCACGCTCAAGGGGATGGGCTTCGAGCAAAGCCCGCACGAGGCGGCCATCTACCGGCGGGGCAATGGCGGAAATGCCCTGCTGGTGGGTGTCTACGTCGACGACTTGGTGATCACCGGCACCAAGGATGCGGAGGTGGTGGCGTTCAAGGAGGAGATGAAGGCCACCTTCCAGATGAGCGACCTGGTGCCTCTCTCCTTCTACCTGGGGATCGAGGTGCACCAGGACGACTCCGGGATCACACTTCGACAGACCGCCTACGCCAAGCGCGTCGTCGAGCTCGCTGGGCTCACCGACTGCAACCCAGCTCTCACTCCGATGGAGGAGAGGCTGAAGCTGAGCCGTGACAGCACGGCGGAGGAGGTGGACGCTACTCAGTACCGGCGTCTCGTGGGGAGCCTCCGCTACCTCGCCCACACACGGCCGGACTTGGCGTTCTCCGTCGGCTACGTCAGTCGGTTCATGCAGCGACCGACGACGGAGCACCAGCAGGCCGTGAAGAGGATCATCCGCTATGTTGCGGGGACTCTCGACCACGGTCTCCACTACCCGAGGTGCCCTGGGGCGGCACACTTCGTTGGGTACAGCGACAGCGACCACGCCGGCGACATCGACACCAGCAAGAGTACGAGCGGGATCCTCTTCTTCCTCGGCGAGTGCCTCGTTAGCTGGCAGTCGGTCAAGCAGCAGGTGGTGGCCTTGTCCAGCTGCGAGGCCGAGTACATAGCGGCTTCCACCGCGTCGACTCAGGCGCTCTGGCTCGCTCGACTACTTGGTGATCTACTCGGCAGAGACACTGGAGCAGTGGAGCTCATGGTGGACAGCAAGTCCGCTCTGGCCTTGGCGAAGAACCCCGTTTTCCACGAACGGAGCAAGCACATCCGGGTCAGGTATCACTTCATCCGAGGCTGCTTGGAGGAAGGAACCATCAAGACGAGCTACATCAACACCAAGGATCAGCTTGCGGATCTGCTCACCAAGCCCCTTGGGAGGATCAAATTTCTTGAGCTCTGCTCCAAGACCGGGATGGTCCAATCTTCCCACCAGACGATGCACAAGACTTAGGGGGAGAATGAAGGGAATAAGTCTCTGTACTTGTGGTCTTTGTGGGGCTGTGTGGGGCTGCAGCATGTGGGGCTGCAGCATCTCATTTTTCTGCAGCATGCACTAGCACCATTGCTGCCCTAGAGGACAGCATCTTGGACTGCTTTAGCATCTAGATAGGACATCAATTAGTCCTTTCATTTGGCATCTTAGACTAGGAGTAGTCCTTTCATTTGGCATCTTAGACTAGTAGTAGAATATGCCTCAGTGTTGGCTGCCCTGCAGCTGTGTATAAATGTGTTGCCTCCCCTCCCGTTAGATGGTATGGCATTGTGAGTGTGAATGAAGAAAACCCAGAAAACTTCCCCAACTTGAGTGTCATCCTCTCAGCTCAATGAGAGTGAAAATTGAGCTGCTAACATACTGAATATTCACTTGGGCTCTTGAAACACATTCATCCACTTGATTTTTATTGCTTTGCATTACTAGTGAGCAAGGAACTGGTCCATTATTCCCAAACCCTGTCGAAGTAGGGCTGGTAGCAATAGAGGGATCTATATCCCCTTGCAGCTCCCTGCTGCTATAACTGTATTATGACAAAAGTACTTAGAACATTTCTCTCATTAACTATTCAAAACTGACTTGTAATCCTGTTATGCAAAAGTTGATAATAATCTTATAAGGCTATAACAAAGCATTCACTGCTCATATGATGGATGATATTGTGGTCTGTCTTTCAAAGCAATACTTCTGAAATACTGAAGTTATTTTCTTGTTTCTATTTTCTGGTGATGGACAATGCATCTGCAACCCACAGGAGACCCTTCGAGTTAAAGATGACGAACTCCACCAGCTATTGCAGGATATTCGTGCACGTGATTCTACCATCAATGAGATCGCAGATAAATTACAGGAGACTGCAGAGGCAGCTGAAACTGCTGCTTCTGCAGCAAATTCAATTGATGAAGAGAGAAGATTTTTGTTGTCAGAACTTGAGCGCCTGAAGCAAGATCATGAAAAACAAGTTGAAGTATCTCTACTTCGGGTAATAATCACTTTGTTGAATCCATAATTCATCTTAGACTACCAATTTTGAAGTTTACTGGATTGTGTTTCAGTTAAGGGAATCAGAGGAGAAAGCAAAGCTTCTTGTTGAAGAGAGAGATCATTTACTTACAGAGAGAGATTCTGCTCTTCAAGAAGCTCAAATGTGGCGCTCGGAACTGGGAAAAGCCAGAGGAAATGCTGTAATTCTAGAAGCAGCTGTTGTCAGAGCAGAGGAGAAAGCTAGGGTTTCAGCAGCAGATGCGGACTTGCGCGTAAAGGAAGCCGTGAGCAGACTTGAGTCTGCCATAAAAGAAAAGGAAGATCTCTTAGCCCTTGTGGACACGCTGCAATCACAAATAAAAAGGTTCATCATACATAATTTTGATTTCTTTCGTTTTCATTCAGCTGAAAGTATCTCAAAATTAGATCAGTCTAAACCAACTTAATGGATAATTAAATAAGTAACTCATATATCATGGCTTTTTCAGGCAAGAGACTAGCACAATACAAGTTTGTGAAGAGAGCTCGGAGCTCTGCTCTACCACTTCAAAGCACGTGGAAGATAATGTGGATAAGGCTTGCGTAAGCGATACAGACCCAATACCTGTAGCAGAGAACATTGTCGAGTTAGAAGATGAGGGAGTTGATATCCGTACAATTGGGGACACTGAGTGGAGCAATCCTCATTCTTCTGAAGTATCTGATGCAAGGGAAGTAACAACAGAGCCTGAAGAAAACAGCTTGGATATTCCTGTTGATACTTGACGGCCAACCGGTTACTGAGAATGATTTACGAGGCTAAACTGAACTGTAGCCATTCTTGTTCACCGTGATCAGTTGTATTACTATTAGATTCTCGTCTTAGTTCCTTTAAGACATTCTTTCTAAAGTTGCAGTATGAGTTTCTGAACGTGAATCCCTTCAAACATGTGCTCTGTGTCTGCTGAAATAAAATAGCAACATCTGTGTTGAGTGTGTGAGTGTACAGTTGAACTTCCATGTTTAGAAGTTCAGCTTTGGCAGTTTTTTTTTTCTCATTCTAGATATTAGTGTTGTGTTCTCTAAAATAAGTTTGTAATGTCATTTTTTTCTATTTACCATCAATATAAGGAAGTAAATTTGACACTCTAAATTTGTTGCCTTTCATTGAGATGATACAGTTGTAGGAAAAATAAAAGCAACGCGGCCTTTATTCATGTGGTCACCAAGAATTGATATATGCCCCCCCCCCCCCCCCCCCCCCCCCTTGTAAGAATCATTGAATGGAGAACAGTTCAATACAAAGGTGGGATAAAAAAAGAGAGGCGATTATGAACACAGGCAGGCAACTCGAATCTCCATTCGAAGAGCAGGGTTTACCAACTTGCTGATGACTCGTTCACAGTTGATCTCATCTCAGAGGCATATATATGCTGACTGCAGAAAAGTTACGCTCATGCTGAAAATCCCATAGCACTGTTTTGTTGAGTGTCAAAACTGAAAGCACCTTACCACTATAATACAGTAGATATTAGATATCAAGATAACACAGTAGTCAGCAGGAATGCATGGCATGCATTATTCTTTCCATTAAAAATAAGAAGCTTCCATATGACCAAGCATGATCAGAATTTGGAGGCAGTCTTATTGGATTCTTGGTGGCCGATACTGATTTTTTACTACAGTAGAATCAGGCAGCGTGACATCTGATCTAAGACTGTCCACAGCGGTGGCAAAAAACCGATGCTGAAAACTTCTCTCTTCACCGATGCTGAAAACTTCTCTCTTCTTCAAGCACCGGGGCAACCATTGCAAGTTGCAATGATGAGATAGGAAAAGCAAGCAGCGGTAATCTTGGTTCACTGATGCCTAGATAATAAAAAAAGGCTCACTACTGTTTTGCTTGTTTGGCCAGAGGGTGAAAAGCATCATGCATGCAGCAGTAGTTGGCCCTAAATATTTTCGTCATCGAGGAGGGTGTTGTGGCATGCACCAACAGATGCTCATTTCTTCGACGTGGGACCCAAATCTTTTGGCCATCAAGGAGGCCGCTGTGGACAGTCTAAGGAACCTTCAGCCGTGACATCAGGGAGGACAAAACCACAGTAGTAGACCTACGAGCAATCCCTAACCTTTCACCGTTCCAAGTTTCAAGCTCAGAAAGGGAAATGGTCTTGTAAAATCTACCACTTGTGATGATAGCATTTTTCGCGTCCACATTGGGCTACTTCATACATTCTAGGGCGGTGTGTTTGTCTTGAGGTCAAAACCCCACTTGAACCTGCATGTAAGGGGCCGTGTAGCCACATGTAATATTTTGTCTCTGTTTAACCAATTCAAAGCTCACAGTCAAATTATGCTCAGCAAGCAGCTAGCCTTGAAAATGTAATAACACATGTGTCAATATCCGACTACTATGTTTTCGTCGAATTGACCATCTTACGTTGTATACATACTTTGTATCTAGACACTCTACTATATATACAACTTTTTTTGAAGTGGTGACGTATTTCCCATTAGCTGGTACGTACACAGGAGTGATATACAGAAAATAAAAGTTTTAACCATTCAAGACAATCCTTTATTTTGGAGCAGTGGATGCCTCCTAGTTACATCTTACATCGCTGGCCGCTACGACTACACAACACACGGCAATAGGGATGCATAAAATAAAGGAGATCGATGAGACCTGATGGCTCGTTAGAGTTAATTAATTAGTTAATTACATTCATCGACAGGGATGGCCCATATGTGTTTGATTAGCCATGTTTTTTTTAAACGTTTTTTTATTATTAGCCATGTTGACCATATACTCTTAATCGCCTTGGAGGTACGTGTGGAATGAAATAACTTTTGCTGACATGGACAAGGCAGAGCCACGTGTCGGACGCGCACTGCTTCCAAAGGCCAAGTGCAGTCACAGCGTGACACATGTACAGTTTTGGTTCCGAACCGAGAAGAACACAGAAATATTCTGTTGACCCAATAAATTCGTGGAAAGTCCAGGAATTTCTACACAAATTTCAATGGAGGAACCTTCCGTGTTGGAAAGCGGCGAACTTGTTTTTTCATGGTTTATTTGTATTGGGCCACGACAAGGACTTGTTGGACGCTACAGGCAAGCTGCATTTGTGTATGCTTAGAATTCAGATCTCGTGTCTGCCAAGTGCTAATCCGATCCTTTTATCTTAGTCATTATATATAAGCATACAAATATCTATCTATGACTCCACGTGGGAACATATATATATATATATATATATATATATATATATATATATATATATATATATATATATATATATATATATATATATATATATATATATATATATATTCCTACCAACCTACACCTACCAAACGATCGCAAATAAATTAAACCTCTCGCTTTCACGGAGAGCAAGAGAAACGACGTAGCTCATGACGCGACCAGCAGCGAATTAAGGGCTTGCTGCGTTGTGCTACTAGCTAGCTTGTTCGTGATCGCCGTCTATATATGACCACGTCGCGCTAACTTGACGTCGTCAGAGCGAGGAACCGGTTCTAGTTTTACTAGGTGAGAACCAAGTTACACTATACTAGCTCTTAGACCTCCTTTTGCTTACACAGTAACCATTCCTCCTTAAGTGACCTACAGAGCTCATCAGATATGGTCAGATAATTGAGCAAAGACTGCAAGCACTTTTTTTTTTTGAAATAATGAGACATGTAAGCATTTGTTTACTTATGTTCACTGCAATTGAATGATGTTGACCTGAAAATTTTAGTGTGTACATGTTCTTACAATGGTGAAAGTCTAATTAGCAATATATATGATGATACCTATGAATATAGCCTTCACCCTTACTATATAATATGATCACATTGGTGGTGGTGATGGTGCATCCCAAATAGGCATATGTAGTTGGTCCAGATGATCAAATATATTAAGCAGATGAAACTTGAGAGTTACATGCTTGGATTGGACTTGGTAAGATGATGAGTTAGCAAAATTGACCGTCATCTTAATCAGTTGATGATAAAATCTTGGAGGTATAGTGCAGAGCTTTGATGATGAAACAGAGTCAATAAATTAAGTGCTATTTGGCCTCTCCCTCGATGGAAATATCTATATATCATGACGAAGGGAAATAGACCATGATATGATTTAGTGCTGACTGCTTCAAACTATTGACAACACCTACAATTACACCAAGGACATTTTTGTGAGCGGATCATTGTATGTTCACATGCATCGGTTTATATGGTTGATACCCTTTTTCAAACTAAATGTACTAGAAATTGCAAATTTGATTCATCAAATTATATTTACGTACATCAATGAAACTTACTCTTATAAACAGCAAAATTGTTCAACAAAAGTACTCTGTATGCAAACGTACCTAATATATTCAAGCAAACTCAGCCAAATAAAGTACTCTGTATTTATATACTGAACTATTAAGGATTTAACAAGAGCACAATTTAATTACAATGTTGCTGTGTTCCTTTTATTTCTATAATATCGTTGATATAATGTCTGTAATACATGATGTGAAAGTTCAACAATGAATAAATATTGGCAAATACTCATTTTTCCAAACGAAGAAATTAATATTATAATAGTGTGTAATGTTTAGTCATGCTATCAAGCTAGTTATTTAGAAATCTGAAAAAAATATTCTGTTGAGTCAAACGTACAAATTGAAGTCACATTATTAAGTGGCTACATATATGTAGGGTAGTTGAAAAGGCATAAGGTGCTAACCATATTGCATTTGCAACCTTGTCTTGTCACGCTTGGGTATGATAAGGACAAGAATATATAAAACCAGCTAAGGTGCTGAGCGTACTAGTGACTTGCATATTTTTAGAAACCATTTGTAAATTATTTCTTCATGACAACTTTATAGATTGAATTGCTCCTCATGCTAACTGAAACTTTATTATATGTTATAATCTACCTGCCAGTGCATAGCTAGGTAGATTCATGTTTATTAAGCCTCATTTAGAGCATATATGGAGAAAAGTTTTGCATGGTGATTATAGTTCTAACAAACCCTAGTTAGTCATCGAAACAAAAAAAACTAGTGTTTGATTTATGAAAAAAATTTGCACATTTTAGATATAAAAAGAAGTTACCCACACCATCCCGTCAATGAAGTTATAATGTAGGAAGTCATGCTTGAGCACATATGTACAATTGGTCCAAAGGTAAGGTAAGTACGAGTTTTTTTCCTCAATGTAAGGTAAGCTCTTGAAACAAAATAATTCTAAGAATAGAAGGAAGAGAAAAATGTTTTGCCTTGATAAATGCTCCTAGGATATATGTTACATTGTAAGTGTTTGGGATCACCACCTCTGATTGGTGCATGAAGGTTACGCGAGAACTTATGAAAGCATTAACACCACAATGGTAACCTCCGATCGGCTGTGAGGCCATTCGGAAGCTTGTTTTCTTCTATCCTTTCTTGCTCTTCTATCCTTTCTTGCAGGACCAATTCCCTTTAGGGCCGAAGGTTATATGGTGTCTTTAGAGGAGCAACCACTACACGACCTTCGGATTCGCATGAGGATCGCGGGGTCACTCAGAGACGAAAACACTTGAAGGGCATGGAGGATGTACCGAAACTCACATTCGGTGTCAGTAAAAGGCGTGATGCATGCCGCTCGCAGGTGAAGATGCATGGAAAACGTGCAAGGCAGGCCAAAGGATACCTTCAGAATCACATGGGGGAAGCGTGATTTGGGAATACCCTTCAGGTCGGAATATCCTCCGAATATTCCGGGCAAGTAGGGGCGTTTTAGGAACCTTGTAATAGAGAGCAGAAATATAAGTACCCCATCCTTTTCACTGTACGGGGTTGATTTTTTTTTGAAGATTATAGTGCATATTTTTTACATTCCATCTACATTGTGGTACTCAAACCTTTTATTTGATTATGCTTGGGCTTCGCTCGTTCGAACCCAATGCAACAATAAGCGAAAAAAGTACAAGGAGCATGATTTAAAAATTCTTAATAAGAGAAACCCCACTGTAAAAAAGTAAGGTTAGGTAAACAGGTTCACAAAGTGCCCCAGATTCCTAAAGTGAACAAGATAAATTAAATATATATCATTTCACCAGAACTCAGATCATGAAAAGCAACGAATTTAGATGTTTCTTTATCTCTTTCACTCAATTCTTGTTGTAACACCCCAGGTGTTAATCACCTATAATCAAGATTAATCACTGGCTTAACTAGTTAATTAGAGACCTAATCCTTCGGGTACAAATCGAGTCACCAAAATCGACTCAAGTTCAGTCCAATTTTCTGGAGAACGGGAAAACCCGGATACTCCGGGTTTGCACCCGGATATTCCGGAATTACCCGGATGCTCCGGGCGTGGAGTTTCTATTTCCCTAATTTGGTCATCTGGGTCCCACAAATATAATAAACACACACACACACACACACTCTCTCTCTCTCCCTCACAGCTCACTCTCCCTCACGTTCACTCTTTCCCTTTCACTCCCTCATGAACTCTCCCTCTCCCTCACAAGCTCTCCCCCTCCATGAGGCCCTAGGGTGCAAATCCCCCATCTAAACGTGATTTCAAAGCCAAGGAAGATTCAAATCGGGTGGGGAACCTTCCTCCCCACGAGTTCCTCCCAAGGGTGCCTTGGATTTCAAGTTCCTCATTCAAGAAAAAGCTCATCCTAGGTATTCAACTTGTGCCGCCCCGATCTATGTTTCTAGGAGGTTCTAAGTGATTTCTTTTGGTCAATCAACTCCATATGCATCCTTCAACTAGGATTCAAGAGGGTTTCAAATTTGGTGGGGTGGTTTTGTCACAATCAAAATTTCAGTTTTTGGGGCGAAAATGCTGTCAAGCCCGGAGACTCCGGGTATAGGCCCGGAAACTCCGGATTTGGGAGTCCGGATACTCTGAGAAGGTGCCCGGATACTCCGGAAATGTTGTCCCGGATACTCCGGGTATGTGCTCGGATACTCCGGATTTTTGGCCTCGAATCTGAACGGCGGTGAATGTAAAACTAGGTTTATTAGCTTTATATTTTCATGCTCGGTAGGGGAGAACTATAAAGTGTGTTGTTTGACAATTTTTACATGTAATTTTTTATGGTGCTAGATAAAATGTTTTTATAGTTTATATATGCATAGTTGGAGTTAGGAGAATTCTAAAAATACAAAACTAGTTGGGTTAACTTTGTGTAGACTCATGTAAGGTTTAAGTAACCTCCGCCAGTGTAGTTGTTTATAGTTAGACATTATCGACCTTGTGCTTGTATTGCTCTATTTTTTATTGCATTATCCATGCATTCATACTGTCGTGGGGTTTCTAGGGGTACCCACAGCCGGGTGGCGGAGCGCACCCGCCTATTCCCCGTGAGGGAGTACTCGGGAAGTACTAGGCGATGGGGCTGAATCTATGCTGAGACAAGGACTCAAGAACACACGATTTAGAGTGGTTCGGGCCGCCGGAGCGTAATACCCTACGTCCACTGGGAGATGTATTGTTCTTGGTGGTGTGTATGAACCTATCCTCTGCTGGTCTTGGCACTTACCCAGCCTGAGGTTTTCTAACGGCGCTCTCCCCTTTTATAGATCAAGGGGGGGCGGATACATAGAACGTTGATGCCCCGACAGGTGGGCCCAACGTGACTGTGGCTACAGTGGTAGCGAATCTTTCCTTCGATATGCGTACTGCTGCTCTTCTGACACAGGGGGCCTTCTCTTGTCCCGTCAGCGAGGCGCCCGTTGGAGTAGCGTAGCTTGCGGCGTGGCCTGCTGAGGCTATTATGTAGCGTCATAATGGGTGAAGCCGAGCCGTCGTATCCGACTGTTACGGCAGACTGGCAGACGCGGCATGGGCGGCGCCATCGGCTCCACTGCCTTGGTAATACGCGATCAATAGTGCCCCCTGGTCAGTCAAACGCCTCGGCTTCCACTATATCAAAGTGGACGTCCACCTACTGCAATGAATGCGAAGGTAGGTGGACCTCAATATGAGACCAAGGGCCTCATACACGTGTCGGCCCCGGACCACCCTGAGGCGGGGCGTCCAAACTTTCTCTTTGAGAGGGGTCCGGTTGCTATCCAGGACCCTATGAGGGGTCCGGGACCCCGCGGGGGTCTGGATTCCTTGGGAGGTCCGGAGCCCCGGCTGCTTGCGCTTGAGCGCCTGTTTTTCCTGGGACACGTGGCGTTCCCAGACCTTCCCCGGCCGTGGAACAGGTCCGGACCTTTGTCGGGAGGACAGGACCTCGGACTGCAGGGGTCCGGCTGTTTGGTTGTAGTCAAGGATGACTACTAAGGCTCTTGCCTAGTCACAGCAAGAGGGGGTACCCCAGTCCTGGGGTACCGACAGTGGCCCCCGGGCCCACCTCGGGAGAGGTACGAACCCGCGGGTGGGGCCACCACCGTGATGTGTTCCTACGCAACTTGATTGCGTTGGTGTGCTCTTGGAGAGAGTGGGCATCCCGGACCCCTGAGGCCGGTATGCTTGTTGCCTGGTTTAGGTACTAGAGTGCTCTCCACAGGGCGACGAAGGTGTAGGCTTAGGGTACGGAACCAAGCTAAGCGACTACACGGACTTCGGATCGCTCAGGGGGTAGCACTACTTCCCGGACCCGGCTTTTGTCGACCGTGGCGAGCGGTCTCCGCCGGAGCGGGCCACCGGAGTGGACTTGGAGCGACCGGGGCGAGCGGTCTCCGCCGGAGCGGGCCACCGGAGTGGACTTGGAGCGACCGGGGCGAGCGGTCTCCGCCGGAGCGGGCCACCGGAGTGGACTTGGAGCGACCGGGGCGAGCGGTCTCCGCCGGAGCGGGCCACCGGAGTGGACTTGGAGCGACCGGGGCGAGCGGTCTCCGCCGGAGCGGGCCACCGGAGTGGACTTGGAGCGACCGGGGCGAGCGGTCTCCGCCGGAGCGGGCCACCGGAGTGGACTTGGAGCGACCGGGGCGAGCGGTCTCCGCCGGAGCGGGCCACCGGAGTGGACTTGGAGCGACCGGGGCGAGCGGTCTCCGCCGGAGCGGGCCACCGGAGTGGACTTGGAGCGACCGGGGCGAGCGGTCTCCGCCGGAGCGGGCCACCGGAGTGGACTTGGAGCGACCGTGGCGAGCGGTCTCCGCCGGAGCGGGCCACCGGAGTGGACTTGGAGCGACCGTTGCTGACAATCCGATGAAGCATGTTACCGGACCTCATAGTAAGGTGCAAAGAAACCAAGCCTTATACTAGAAGAGAGCCCGGGACCTCTAAAGTCAGCAGTCCTGGATACTAGAGTACTTGTAACAGGGTAGTGAAGTACGTAAACTTAGGGTACATTACCAGGCTAAGCCACGCGGAGCTTCTCTACCCCAGGATACAAATACCACTTCTCCAGAGCAGGTCCCTAGGGGTCCGGACTGCCTTCCAGCTAGAAGGGGTGTCTTCACCTGACCACAAGCCAGCAACTCAACTTGGATTGTTAGCAACAAAGGTAAAGACTCTGTTTGGGAGGAAGAAATGGTCAGCCGAAAAAACAGCCATCCAGAATGAATGAATGTAACCGGGGTGGAGCCTAGATAAGGTCAAGAAAGAAAATCTCCTTTATCATTGTGGTTATCACGGTATACATCAGAGGTCGGGATTACGAGGTCGGACCTCCACCGCTCCGGACCGCTTTTGCCTGTTTGTGTGATAGGGCCAGAGGCCGGGTTTACAAGGTCGGACCTTGACCGCTCTGGACACACACATAGACACCACGCTATTACAAAGGGGAAATTCTCTCATTCCTTTCTTAGGAGTAACCTACGGCTGCATGCTATACAGCGTGTTCTTCGGAGGTGAAGGCGCCTTGGACGTGCCTGAACCGCATCATCCAGGATCACCTCGGGAGCTCGGGGGGCCCCTCCTTGCCTAAGAGCTGTCACATGCTTACATGGCATGAGACAAATTCTTTGGCCTTGAATGGAAAAGGCCCCCTCCCCCTGCCGTCGCCGTTGCCGATGGAAACCAGAACCCTTGCGCAGCAGATGGACCGGTGCGACGCATGGAGAAGTGCGGTCGTTCGCCGGCTTGTCCTTGGTGCTAGCGCCAAGGGCCCCCGCGCGAGGTGGCGGGGTCCTGCCTGCAGCAACACCGAGCAACGCTGAGGTGGATCTCCGGTGCTGCGGCGGCAGGAGGTCTCGGTCAACTTCCTCCGGGATGGCTGTCGGCTCTAGGCTCCAAGTTGAGAGAAAGCCTTGAGCCGACGTCATGCCATCGCAGAGGGGGCGTGGCCGTTGCTTGAGAGAAAACCTTGAGTCGACGTAGGAGCGGCGGCGCGCAGCGGCGCCTCCGCTGTACGCTGCTACGCCGGCTCTGAGGTGTCGCGGTGGCGACACACAGCAGACGCCGCTGCCGTGCGCCGCCGCACCGAGGTCGTCGGAGCGCCGGTGCCATAGCATGCAGAGTGAGTGTGCTTTCCTTCATCTTCAAGTTTGCCGTTGCAGAGGGAGAACGCAGCCCAGAGGCCTGAAGATCCAGCCAACGCCTGTCTTCCCCACGGACGGCGCCAAAATGTCGTGGGGTTTCTAGGGGTACCCACAGCCGGGTGGCGGAGCGCACCCGCCTATTCCCCGTGAGGGAGTACTCGGGAAGTACTAGGCGATGGGGCTGAATCTATGCTGAGACAAGGACTCAAGAACACACGATTTAGAGTGGTTCGGGCCGCCGGAGCGTAATACCCTACGTCCACTGGGAGATGTATTGTTCTTGGTGGTGTGTATGAACCTATCCTCTGCTGGTCTTGGCACTTACCCAGCCTGAGGTTTTCTAACGGCGCTCTCCCCTTTTATAGATCAAGGGGGGGCGGATACATAGAACGTTGATGCCCCGACAGGTGGGCCCAACGTGACTGTGGCTACAGTGGTAGCGAATCTTTCCTTCGATATGCGTACTGCTGCTCTTCTGACACAGGGGGCCTTCTCTTGTCCCGTCAGCGAGGCGCCCGTTGGAGTAGCGTAGCTTGCGGCGTGGCCTGCTGAGGCTATTATGTAGCGTCATAATGGGTGAAGCCGAGCCGTCGTATCCGACTGTTACGGCAGACTGGCAGACGCGGCATGGGCGGCGCCATCGGCTCCACTGCCTTGGTAATACGCGATCAATAGTGCCCCCTGGTCAGTCAAACGCCTCGGCTTCCACTATATCAAAGTGGACGTCCACCTACTGCAATGAATGCGAAGGTAGGTGGACCTCAATATGAGACCAAGGGCCTCATACACGTGTCGGCCCCGGACCACCCTGAGGCGGGGCGTCCAAACTTTCTCTTTGAGAGGGGTCCGGTTGCTATCCAGGACCCTATGAGGGGTCCGGGACCCCGCGGGGGTCTGGATTCCTTGGGAGGTCCGGAGCCCCGGCTGCTTGCGCTTGAGCGCCTGTTTTTCCTGGGACACGTGGCGTTCCCAGACCTTCCCCGGCCGTGGAACAGGTCCGGACCTTTGTCGGGAGGACAGGACCTCGGACTGCAGGGGTCCGGCTGTTTGGTTGTAGTCAAGGATGACTACTAAGGCTCTTGCCTAGTCACAGCAAGAGGGGGTACCCCAGTCCTGGGGTACCGACACATACATATGCATCGTTGCACCTCACTTAGGACGCTAGATGTACGACGTGTGGACGTGAAGCCCGCGGTGTGGAGTTGAACCACAAGACGGTGTTTGGCGGATATCTCCAGAAGAAGGAAGGACCCTAAGAAGCAACCGAAGACCCGGCCCAAGGTCGGAAGGGCCCAAGGCCTTGATAGCTTTAACACTAACTTAGTGTTACCCTCAGGCAACCCCCGGTGCATGTCCTATTAATTTAAATTATGATTCACTATGTATATGTTTTATCTATTACTTGTGCATTACGTTTTAGGGATTGTTTGGAACCCTAGTTGCATGATCCCTAGGATTCCCTGAGATATACTAGTACGTATAGGACGATAGAAGTGCTATGCTTAATGTTTCCGGTAGAAGACGAGTGGTCTCCTGCACTCGCGAGATATAGGATGTTTAGAAGCCGAGTAATTGCCGGTTACTCGCGAGACACATTATTATCTTTATACTTCAGTATTTGAGAAATGAATTGAAATGATATGGAGATGTGAGACCGGGCGGGGAGGATGTGTAGGTATGGCAGCAGGACAGGGTTCCTGGGTGCCTTAGCCCCGTCCGTGTCGATTAAGGACCGGTCGTTGTGGCAGTGCTGATCGGAGATTGAATTGTACTAACCGCATGCCGGGAGTAGGAGGTAGTCGAAACCGGTAAGCCGAGTACTGCCTTGCTTCGAAAGTACAGGAACCCGCACCCAACTCCTGGGGCGAGTCGAGTAGTCGCGAAGAATTGGGATGCGTATGTTTACTTTTGGTGGTCTCACGTTGAGCTCGGCTGACCATATGTCGTTGGGCTGGTTCCTGTAGTTCGAGGCGGGGAGGGGAATGATTGGCATGTATAGTCCGACGGGGCAATTACGTGCCGTGTTGGTTAGGTTCACCTTGCAAGGTTAAATCGGATCGATTCGCCGTGTCTCGCGGATATGAGGGCCTTGATCTCTTTGTCACACCGTAGCAAATGAGTTAGGGTATTAGAGATATAAAAATGGATATAAATTCTGAATCTTATTTGGATGCTCCACATGTGTGTGTAGACATGCAAACTTTAGTGAGAGTCTAGCTATATAAGATATGCGGCTAAAATGTTGAAAGTAAGGATACACTTCTAGTTGCTATTTCTGCAAAATAACCACCAGCCAAAAGCCTTGCATGTCTAGATATGTGGGCTAAGTTATACCCACTGGTCGGGTAAGCCTTGCTGAGTATTAGTATACTCAGGGTTTGTTGTTAAATTATTTTCAGGTGTAGAAGCTAAACCGGATTCTCATCGGTGGGCTCGATGTGACGTCCTCGTGCCGTCGTAGTTTTTCTTTACTTGATTTCATTTGCTTTTTCCCATTGAAATTTTTCCACAGGTTAGACTCTCTCTTCTGCTGCTATCATTTCTTATGTTAATTCTAAATTAAAAAGGTATTCTGTAAGCAATTTAAAATTAATTACTATTTTTGTAAGAATATTTCATGCTGGTACCTTCTGCGCTCGCCTTCGTGCGAGACTTCTGGTGTGTTTCGGTCGGCCTGTGGGTTGAAAGCAGCCTGTCAAGTTACACTTAATTAAGCTAATGCGCCAAATGATGGTGGTTACTCTTAATTAAGCGTTTTAACTCGGCGGGTCTGTCACACTTGTGAATTGGAATAAGTGCCAAAGGAAGACATCTTCTCTTCTTGGACAGATGTACGTAGCTAGATGCAAAAAATGAAGATGTACTTGTCTAGGTAGAGATATTGCACAGCTCGTACCGATGAACCTGGTCCGGGTCCCCTGGATATAATAAGTAGTAACTTATTAAGCTTTTTACCTACAAAAGCTGACATCTTCTCGAGATTCTGCCACCTTTTTTTTCCAGTAACAATGGAAGAGAAAGGTGGGGCCTATCAGAGCTTATTATCATCTTTACCACCACTCTAGTCTTGTTCTATTTGTTGTTATACTAGTAGTACGTGAAGAAGGTAAAGGTAAAATTCTGATGACTTGGTATTTGGTTCTTGGCAAATTATCATGGCACGCCCCTCTTCACACAGGGAACGGGCTTGCATTGGTAGTTGGATTGTCAAACTCACTCACCTTCTACTTTCTTGCAGAGAAAAAGGGTATCATATCTACTTTTCCATGTTGAAAAAAAGGAGAGTCTAGTGGTTTATACTTAGCAGCGTATACTCGAACAGAAAAAAAAAAAGCCATCCTACAACTCAAGTAAACAATGAACTGATGAATCAAACATGTATGAGTTTCAATCAACTCAAGTAAACCATGTTAATAACTTCTGTGTGTAGCTAAAAATATCCAGTGGCAATGCTACTAGCTAGTGACTTCTTTTTTTTTAAAAAAAGTTACTAGTAGTGACTGTATTTGTGGAAACTAACTTTATTACAGTACTACAGCTCTGTTATTTTTCTTCTGAATTTAGTAGTTACTAGAGGATACCTCCACAGTAATTACCACTTCTATCTCAATTTCAGATGTTCTATCTATGTATATATCATTCAGCACTGATTGAACTCAGTGGTCGTACATTTTACTTTCATGGTAAATGACATAATTAAGGTCAATCAGCGATTAACCATTCAAAACCACAGGAGCTTAATAATGCACTATACTAGGCCTTTCCATGAACTATTTATTACCTGAAAGGTAAATCTTGGCGGCGCGCCTATGAGATGTGGCGCGCGGAAAGGGGGGAGGGGTTCACTTCTTCGAGATAAGGATAGATTGCTAGAGACAGTCACCACAGGTGATTCATGTAGGAAGAGTCAAGAAAATATATGCTAATATCAGGACGACAGGGACAATGGTTGGTGGCTAG
Organism: Panicum virgatum; assembly: GCF_016808335.1. Classification (NCBI taxonomy): domain Eukaryota; kingdom Viridiplantae; phylum Streptophyta; class Magnoliopsida; order Poales; family Poaceae; genus Panicum; species Panicum virgatum. The sequence goes on from NC_053146.1 coordinate 3,396,313, forward strand.
CTATCTACAAAGCAAGTCAAACCATATAGCTTTGACCAGACAGCACACATGCATGAACCTTCATGACTCCATCCTTGGCTTGTCCAAGGAACCACAGGCCGGGACAAGTTCAGTCCATCATGCATCCCGAGATCTTATATATAGAAAGAGCTCCACTCCCATTTCTCATCAGAAAATCTCTGTAACAACAAAAAGGCAAGAGCTAGCAATAGAAAAGCACAGCAACAAGAGCCAGCAGAATCTATATATCCAAGGGATTGATCGATCGATCGATCGAAGAATCACAAGAACCAAGCCAGCTAGCTAGCTGATCAACAAGGAATAATAAAACTAGTCAAGCAGTTGCTAGGGCATGCCGACGAGATCGTCATCGTCAATGGTGCAAGAGCAGCACCACATGGCAAAGGAGACAAGTCTAGAGATGAAGGGTAGTGACCATGGAGAAGGAGCGGAGGAGGTGGTGCTTGTAGGGGACGAGGAGGAAGAAGACATGCTCCCCGGGTTTCGGTTCCACCCCACCGACGAGGAGCTCGTCACCTTCTACCTCCGGCGGAAGGTGGCCGGGAAGCGGCTCAGCATCGAGATCATCAAGGATTTTGACATTTACAAGCATGATCCATGGGACCTTCCAAGTAAGCAACTATATCTCAGCTTCTATCTATGTTAGCTATTACTATGTGTTAATTCATCCTTAATGTTTGCCCTAAAAAAACATCCTTAATTTTGATGTCTCATGCATGCATGTTCTTCATCATGTCAACAAGACATCTGATCTATAGCTGCATAAATGTGTAGAACAAGAGCAGAGCCAGAGATCCTCATCATACTAATTTTGTGCAATTGTTCGATGACGCAGAGTCGAGCACGATTTCCGGGGATAAGGAATGGTACTTCTTCTGCCTGCGAGGGAGGAAGTACAGGAACAGCATCAGGCCCAACAGGGTCACCGGCTCCGGCTTCTGGAAGGCCACCGGCATCGACCGGCCGATATACTCCGCCGCCGCTGGTCGCGCCGGCGACTCCATCGGCCTCAAGAAGTCCCTCGTCTTCTACCGCGGCAGCGCCGGCAAGGGCACCAAGACGGAGTGGATGATGCACGAGTTCCGCCTCCCGCCGCGCCCCGAAAACCCCCACACCTCGCCCAGCGAGCAAGAAGCGGTATGGACATGCATGAATGATCTCTCTCTCTCTCTCTCTCTCTCTCTCTCTCTCTCTCTCTCTCTCTCTCTCTCTCTCTCTCTCTCTCTCTCTCTCTCTCTCTGTCATCCCATGCATGTGCATGTCTGATTGAGTTTCAGTATGGCTGAACTCACGAAGAAAGAAATGTTGACTGAACCGTACTTGTGCTTGAAAAATGCAGGAAGTGTGGACCATCTGCCGGATCTTCAGGAGGAGCATCACCTACAAGAAGCACCCGCAACAGCAGCATGTCGCCGGCAAGGTGTCCACCACGGCCGTCGCGCAGCCCGACTCGAGCTCCATCACCGCCGGCAGCCTCGAGTCGGACACCGGGGACGAGTACACGAACGGCGGCCTGCCGCTGCCGCCGCCGCAGGCTCCGGCGATCAGCAGCGTGAACGACGGCTACAGCTACAGCAGCCAGCAGTTTCAGGGGCAATGGAACAGTAGCGCGCTGCACGCAGCGGCCACGGCCCCGCTGCCGTCGCCGACGACGATGGCCGCGTTCCACCAGGGCGTGCTTAGTAGCCCCGCGGCGCCGGACGACATGTACTACAAGGATGGGAGCAGCTGGGACGACATTGGGAGGATGATGATGGAGCTGACGGACGACATGTTCTATGACAGTAGATTTGCCTAGGAGAGTTGCAGTTTGCAACCTGTGTGCAGGCTAGTTTTTGGTTCAGTACTTCAGTGTCCAGAGCAGCAGCAGCTACACACCATCCACACCCAGCACGAAAAACTAACATGTGAGATCTGCATGGCAGGTTCTTACACAAGAGAATACATGTAGGATAGACACTAGATAGTTCATCTCATTTTTTTTGTCAAATATATCAATTTATTAGGCATCATGTTGGAAATTATATTGAGAAACACTATTATTTATCAGTCGGCAGATTTTTTTTGTTGGAAAAAATCTATCTGATTTGCAATGAAAAAGTTCCGGCAGTAAAGTAAAATGGTTCCCGTAGAGAAATAAAATGTGCTATGATATACAAATATAATATTTACTTTTCAGAGATCTAACCACCAATTGAGTATGGCAATCTGAGCCCAATGTTGAATCTACCGCCGCCCATAAGTTATGAAAGTTAAAGTCAGATCCCTTTCCCCTTCTCCTTTTTTCCTTCCTCTGGAGATGGTGGCGAGGCTGGATGGGCGACGGCGGCACGGCGAGGCATGGCGGAGGTGGCGGGCTCCGTGCGTGGCTGCGCAGGGTGGCGATGGCGGGCGAGGTGGCGGCGGCGGAGCAGCGTAGGTGGGTGGGGGGGATGCGGGGGCGCGGCTCCTTTTTCTTTTATTTTTTGATGCAAAAGGTTTTACGAAACTTTTTCCCCAAGATTTTTTATTTTTGATGGAAAAGTTTTTACAAAACTTTTTTACCTGAACTTTTTGGTTTTGGATGCAAAAGTTTTTTCTTCAAATTTTTTGTTCAAAATTTTCTCTTTCAAATTGTTTCTTATCAATTTTTTCCCAGTTCTCTCCAATTTTTCGTTGAAAAATTTCTCTGAAAAAATTTATTAGAAAACAACAAAAAATACTAGAAAAGAAAAAAATGGTGGGAAGATTGACGTAGGGGGCCCCTACCTTTGGTCGACCTTAAATTATTCTGCCCTTGTGTGGAAGTGTCAGAGACTTGAGAAATCTAATAGTGTGCTTATAGTAGATGGACCCTAATTAACTTTGAGTGCACATTGGGAATGCCAAAAAAAATAAATTTCACTTTGCAATAGGGTATCTCATCACAACCTATATCTATATCTCTATTTCTATCTCTATCTCGTTACTAAAGCAAGCAACAATTCATCGGAGTCCTAATCGGACCGGGTGTACATATGTTGAGTTAAGGATCTGAAACCATTCATAATTAGTGCTTGGCGAGTAAAATAGACATAGATTGAAGTCCTCGATCGACATGTGTACTATATATGTGATTATACAATACATATGGTGCATAATATGTATATTTATATGTTAATCATTGTATTTATATTACTTCCTGTAGCAACGCACGGGCATATTTACTACTATTAATAAATAACTCATGTGGATTTCATCAAAACCTAATGAGCAACTTTATGAAGCGTGGTCCAAATTCACAACAAAATCTCAAGTCTCATGAGATTTCGATCAAATCTCATGAGGTTGTGCGTAAAGCGAAAATTATATTTTGACTTACCCTGGTTCAAAATTAATTTGATGAAAAGCGTGGGTTGAAAATGTAGTAAAGTGAAATTAACAAGGTACTAAGTGCCTTTAATTTTATTTTACCAGCTATGATGCAAGTAAATTAATTCTAACATACTCTTACTAGCGGTATATAATACTATGCCTGACAACTAAGAGTACGACAAAGATGAGTGCTCTTCAGATTAAAAAAGGTACAAATATAAAGCTAATTAGTCAGTTTTCACCTGTCAATTCATGCGTTTTCCTACAACATGTCTAGGCCCCGTTTGGTTGCGCGTTGTAAAATTTTTGAAAAGGCATCTTTCTACATTTGAAGTACTAAATATAGACTAATCACAAAAATAATTACAGAACTCGTCTGTAAATCGCGAGACGAATCTAATGAGCCTAATTAATCTATCATTAGAGATTGTTTACTGTAGCATTACTGTAGCAATTTAGCATCTAATTACAGCCTAATTAGGTTCATTAGATTCGTCTCGCCATTTACAGACAGCAGTCACAATGTGTTTTTTATTTCGTCTAGATTTAAGTCTCCATGCAGGTGCCGGAAAAAAAATTTGGAATTTTGAAGTTTGCATCCAAACACGGGCCTAGTCATGAAGAAGTAGAACAAACTTTTGCATCATCCCTATTTACCATAGCAGCCAGCAGGCCGGCATATTCGATCCGCGACATCCCATCGATGAGACGGCTAGACAGGGCAAATCAGACTAGCATGCCTGCTCATTCGCCAGCTTCAGATCAACACCGCCTTAAAATTGGTTGAATAATTTTTGGACGAAAGGCACCCAGAACCTGCCAAGGACACGTACACATCAGAGATGATTCAGCATTGCGTTCGGTTTCAACGAGGAAACCTCGCTCATCAGATGAGCACGCACGCGGGTGTGTGTTTTCAGGCTCCAGAATATCCTCGCGTCGTCGCTTTCATGGTTTGGTGAGCGCACTAGTACTCTAGTATAGTATAGTAGAGTATAGTAAAGTATTAGACTGATGCATGCAGTAGATCCTTCCTTGCGGCTTCATCAACTAGTGAAGTATAGTCCTACTCGTCGATCTCTTAGCTTTTTTCTACAGCTAGTCGTCGTCATCCCTTGGATCAGTCGTCCAAGCTCCGATACCCGCTCGTGCCGTCGTGTCGTGCGTGGAATAGCTAGCTAGACTACTTCGCCATCGTCGTCGCCTGTCGGATCGCGCACAGCCAAGCCAAGTCAGATGCTTCGATCATCTCTTGGGACACAGCGGCGGCTCGGGTCAGTGTACATGCATGTTGACTGATCTTCAACCTGCAGGTACATCCTGTGGTTGTAAGAAAACGCGACGGCTTGAGATTTTTTTTATGGCAACGCATGTCTGTCTTATACTGTGCCCCCGTCGCCATGGAATCAGTTCAAGCTTTTTTCTTGCGAGGAGGATTCAGTTCAAGATGCGCGTGGAAAGAAAAAAAAAACGAGGCCTCAAAAGCACGATCGAAGAAGGTGCGCGTTGTTACTTGCAGCATCCAGCAGTGAGTGATCTTACCTTACCTCTCATTTCTGCTCGTACGTTTTGAGAAATTAAATTTATTTTTCCAAGTGGTTTCCCAATCGGAGGGGTTTTTTCAGTTCAACAGTGCTGGTCACTAGATCGACTCACGTGCCCATGAAAATGGGACGTGGGCCAACCAGAAATGGAAAGTAAATGTGTATGCCAACATCTTCAATGTAGTACTCGTTTCAAAAAAAAAATCGTTCCAAAAAGATCTTTATATATGAAACCTTTCCAAAACAATAGAATATGCATTTGGTTTGATATGTTAGAATCAAAATCTCCTAGTTTCTGAACAAGATCTAGTCTAGGCATACAGATCGGGTATAGGGAAAATATTCTGAGTGGATTACAAGTAGTTCATCCCTAGTCTAGTACAAGAACGAGAGAGACAGGGCATAGATCTCAACCGGAGTCGACCGTAGGAGGCGGCGCGGAGGAGGCGGAGGCCTGGTGCGCCATGGCGTCGATGGCGGCAAGGAAGTCGGGGTTGGCGAGGTGCGGATCCGGCGGTGGCGATGGTCGGCGTGGATACCGGCGACCCTCGAGCCTCCACCGGCACTGACCAGCGGCAGGAGTAGCGAAGGGGAGCGATGTGGTGGTAGACTTCTCATCGGCCTCGCGCTTCTCTTGATCGGTAGGGTTGTAGGAGGGGTGTGTGGCGGCGGCGAATCTCGTGACCTGTGCCCCGGCCCCCCTCCTATTCTATATAGCGCGGGCGACGGGGGCCACCAACCATATGGGTTGGAGCTCCTGATCAGGGCGTGTCAAGGAGTCCGGCCCGATATTTGGATTGGACCTGGAGATCAACTCCAACATGATATGATAGATTGCTTCAATCCACGTTAAGGAAGTTTGGAATTGTGTATACAGTAGCTACATATAAAGTTTGGGTGATGCCATATTAATTTTAGATATCTCAAAATAGCCAAGAGTCCAAATCCAACGGCCCAAAATACATGTAGCACTAATCATCATCTTCATTATCCTTTCTTCTTTCGGCACTTCCGCGCTTTACTTCCCAACGATGTGCTCTCCTGCATCCGTCTCTAGAAATAGGAATGCCACCGGATAAGCTCCAACCGCTAGCCACCAACGCTAATTTTTGGCGCATAGATAAATATGATTAATTGTGACAACATTTATATATGTAATAATTCGAGTTCACTATTAGTGAAACGGTTATTCCTACCCCTTTTCATTGTCGATTCCATTGGTATCACTATAGGTCAGTTCGTTAGAAAAACTAACACGAAGAAGACAAGAGTTGATGGAAAATCACACAATATTTTTTCGAACGAAGAAAACTACACAATATTTTCAGACCATAACAAAAGGCCCACAATAGACCACCGCTACTAATCTCTCCCTCAATTTTTACCCAGCGTCACCGCATATATGTTGGATGCCTAGCATCGGTGGATTTTTTTTCAGTTTTCTTGTTTAATTTTCTTTAAATGTTATCATTGTTGGTTAAGGACCGAAAACTATAGTTCTCAACAACCATTGTAGTTTTCGGCTATAGTGATGGAGTTTTGGCATTGACTGAGATGCCATTCTCCAGTAGTGTTTGAAAGCAGAATGATGCTGGAAGCTTTGAATATGTCAGTTGAGAATCTTCCAACTTTCAAGAAGTTCTGAATTCATGATTTGAAAGTTTGGAGAGATCGATGACAAAGTTTTGAATATGTGTTTGGAACGTTCTTTTTAATTTGGAGTAGATAGCTAGTTTTCTGTTTATGCTTTATTTGAGAGTAACTTATATAGAGATCTATTATTTGAAACATTTTCTTTTCAAAGATATGCATATGGGTAGAAAGTTTTCCTATCTGTTATTGAAAGTTGGGAGTAAATAAAACGAAGTTTGGGAAAAGTCAGAAAGGAAAAGAAAAACGACACAAGTCCTGCAGGAAAAGGCAATCATGCAGTGTCCTGAGTCCTGATAAGGTCTAGTTGATCTTGAACAGTCGTTGCTGTCTCAGATAAAATCAAACAGAATGGCCATTGGTTATTAAACGCCATGTATGTCCCATCGGCATGGATTCTGAAAAATATGCACTTAGAAAAAAAACTTGAGATCTTAAAATGAGTTGAAGGTTCACAGCCAGCGCATCTATCTCCATATGGAATTCCAGCCCACAACAAAGTTTTGACGCAAGAAGCATAAAGGTTCTTTTTTGGCAAAATAGCCAAATTCATCCTTCAACTATGGTGGTTAGCTCAATTTGGTCCCTGAACTACGAAAAAGTCCAATTCAGACCTTGAACTATCCTAACCGGCCCAACTTCATCCTTGAGTCCGACATGGCACGTCACGTAGGCTCCTTCAGTCACCGCTCAGTCAGGTTAGGGTGTGAAATACCCTTTTTACCCCATCCATAGAGCAGTTTAACGCAGGCGAGCTGCGCTACCTAGGAGGGGCGGCAATCTGATAGGGAGGGAGCGGTCTGGCTTGACGTGGGTTGGGTGGCATCGGCGAGTTGGCTGACGGTGACACGTAGAGCGGTCGGGGCAGTGAGCGTGGGGTGTTGCAAGTGATCTGCATGTGTTAAACCCGAGTTGCTCTATGGATGGAGGGTAAAAATGGTATTTCACACTCCAAACTGATTGGGCGGTGACTAGAGGAGCTTACATGGCGTGCCACATCGGACTCAAGGATGAAGTTGGGCCAGTTAGAATAGTTTAGGGACTGAATTGGACCTTTTCATAGTTCAAGGATCAAATTGAGCCGAGCACCATTGTTCTGGGACAAATTTGACTATTTTGCCTTCTTTTTTCCTCTACAATATGTATGTTTACAGTTACAGTGTTAAAATGCATTATTTATTAAGCTGACTGAGCAAACTAAATTAAGAAAACAAAAATATAAAATCGCGTAACAGATCAATGTTCCAAGGAACCAAGGAGCTACTACTTATTTGTACCGGTGGTTGCACTTGCTGGAGAGAAACAATTGCGATATTTCAGTGTGGGACGGGCTGAAAGTATGTATCGCTCTCAAAGTCTCAAGCTAGGGCCAGGCCCGAACGATTTGTTTCTTTAGAGCCTGTTTTCTAACCGGGCCTGGCCTCAACCTCCCATTGTAGCCCAGTTAATATAAGACCAGATTTGGAATTGTTGTTTTAAGCAGGCCCCTGGCTCCGCAAAACAGCAGTTCAAATTTGCATTTTGGGACCTAGGCTACAACCAACAAACGTTGGGAAAAATCTGACGCCATAGTAAAGGAAACTCCCAAATCTGATGCAAATTTGTGGAAGGCGCTAGCTATATACTAAGATTATGCTGTATCACATGATCTTTGCCAAAAAAAAAACACTTAAAAATGACAAGAGAAAAGGAATCCTCCAAGCAGCCGACATTCATCACCGAGGAATAATTGTTGTTGCTCCATCAGCTCATCTAATAAATGAAATAAAGCACCTACGCCAGTGTAAAATGGTGTCATTGACATGTAGGTTAGGGTGTTAAATTCTGAAAGACTTGCGAATTGAGACCCAAATTTTAAAATTTCTCCTCGAGTGCCTTCCCTCTTGGTATTATACTTTTATAGTAAATGACACATTTCATGCAAGTTTTCGATCATCTTGCCATTTATTTACAAGAACAAATTACAATGCTTGATAAATGACAAATTACAATAACATATCCTCCCCGATCATCGCTTCGCGCACTCTCCTATAAATGATGAATGAGCTTGCTCGATCTCTCTGTTGCCATTGCCATTCGGCCGCGCCGCTCAACTCCGCCGGCCGGAGAGGCGCCGCCCTATCCATCTCAAACCGTCGAAATCCTGCGAAAACCCGAACCCCCGACATGATGGCCAGCGCCGGCGGCCTCGCCGCCGCCGACGGCTTCTCGGCGGCGCGTCTGTTCTCGCAGGGCGTCTCCTACACCTACGACGACGTGATCGTCCTCCCGGGCTACATCCACTTCCCCGCCGACGCCGTCGACCTCTCCACCCGCCTCTCCCGCCGCGTGCCGCTCGCGGTCCCCTGCGTCGCCTCGCCAAGGTTTTAAATCGCCGGCTAAGATGTTTAGCGGCAAAGCTGCCGTTACAGCATTTAGCGGGTTATAGCCGGAATTTAGCAGGCTATAACCGGTTTTAGCGGACTAAATGCCATAACGGTCGCCCTCTCTAGAAGCTATAACGGTCTATAGCGGAAGTTATAGCCGGCTATATAAAACCTTGCGCCTCGCCCATGGACACCGTCTCCGAGGCGCCCATGGCCGCCGCCATGGCCTTCGTCGGCGGCGCCGCTGTCGTCCACAGCAACGCCGACCCGGCGACCCAGGCCTCCATCCTCCGCGCCGCCAAGGCACGCCGCGTCCCCTTCGTCTCGGGGACCCCGTTCCTCGCCCCCTCGTCCGCCCTGCGCCGCCGACTTCGCCGGCTGCGCGTACGCCCTCGTCACCGAGCGCGGGGACGCGCTCTCCCGCCTCCTCGGCGTCGCCGCCGCCGCCGCCGCCGACCGCAAACCCGGCGTCCCCGTGTCCGAGTACATGACCCCCGCGCCCCGGACGGCGTCTGCCGCCTTCGATTTCGAGCAAGCCGCCGCCGCCTTTCTCGCCGACGAGGGCCTGGACTTGGCGCCCCTCGTCTCCGACGACGGCGACGGCGAGGTGGTCGACCTCATCACCGCGCAGGACGTCGAGCGCATCCGGAGCTACCCGAAGCTGGGCAAGCCGTCGCTCGGGGCGGACGGGAGGTTCGTCGTCGCGGCGGCGATTGGGACGCGGGAGGAGGACAAGCGCAGGCTCGAGCTGCTGGTCAAGGAAGGGGCCAACGCCATAGTCATCGACAGCTCGCAGGGGAACTCTGTTTACCAGCTCGACATGAGCAAGTACGCCAAGAGGATGTACCCTGCGGTGGATTTGATCGGTGGAAACGTGGGGACCATTGCGCAGGCTGAGAATTTGATCGGCGCCGGCGCGGATGGGTTGCGGGTGGGGATGGGCTCTGGATCGATTTGCACGACGCAGGAGGTTTGTGCTGTAGGCAGAGGGCAGGTATGCTTGCTTTTTCTCAGTACGATATTTAGACTGACCACAGCGAGGGAGCAAGAGCAAATTTGCTCCCTTCTCGTTTCCCACGTCCTCTCTGTCTACAGTGCCAAACAGTGCATCTACAGTGTCAAATAGTGTATTTGCTCCTCCATTTGCTCCCTCCACTGTGGACGGTCTTAGTTTACATGAATTTGTTTGCTGTTCTAGTTGAGTTAATTCATTGAGCACAGTAAAGACTAAAGAGTATTGTTCATATCTAAGCTGAAATTAGGAGGGTATGTGAATTGTGGTGCTACATTTGTGATTGGCATATGAAAGTCCTGATGATGTTAGGGAGAACAAGTTTTTAACCTAATTGAAACGTCAACAATTAGTCGTGATAAATCAACACACTGGACAAAGTAGAAGCAGAGCCAGTGTAGCCTCGCAACCCCTTCTCTGAGGATGAACACTTCTAAATTCTAATTTCTGGGGAACCGACCCCTTTCCGGTTTCATAGTTCTATATTTCAGTCTCCTGAAAAGCTACATTCGGAATTGGTTACAAGAATGCTTTTATGTCATATGCTTTCATTATTTTTTCTGAAAGGAGCAACATGATATTCTTCGTCAATAATCGCGCACTGTGTTCATATCATAACAAGTGCTTTCTACAAAGTATATATGTTGTTGCTTTAGTAGTGGATGCAATTATAAATTACAGCGCAACATACGGTGTGTTTTTACATTAATTTACCAATCCATGCATAGTGGTAGGACCACATTTTTATCCTCCTATACTTTGTCACCCCTTTCCTTTGCAGCTTGAGTTCCACTATGGTCATGTGGCTTATTTTTCTCTATTATTTGTGAGGAACGAGAGTACTCTATCCTGCCTGTGATGAGTGAATCGTCAACCGTGCGGTGTGATCGTGCGCTTGGTCTTTAGATTGCAGGTACACGGCCGTCGAGTGTCGACGGAGAGTTGCCGTGGTGGAGCTCGGGCCGGGCGGCAGCTGTGGCGTCCATTCCTGGATCGAGGGCGCAAGCAGCGACTGAAGGCGGGTTTCTTGGTTTGCGCCACAAAACCAAGGAGGCTGACGGCGGTTGAAGACGCCAAGTCGTGGAGGCACGGGCGTCGGTCTCGGGACTGGCGGAGGCGACGGGCGTCAACGGCGTCTAGGGCCTCGCTGCGGGCGAGAAGGTGACGGGCGTCGGGCGGTGTCTAGGGCCGTCAGAAGGCCGAGGCGGGAACAACGTCTAGGGCCACGGCGTGGAGGCGGGAATCTTTCCGCGCGTGAGGTTTTTGCTGTTTTCTCAAAACCGGCCACCTACCCGGGTTTCGCGGACCCTCCAAAACCGCGGACCAGATCTTCATCAAGATGGCGGCATCATGGAGAAGACTTCGTTTCGAAGAAAGAACCTCAGCCGTCAGATGGGATCGTGTACAGGGGGTACTGCAGATCAACCGGTCTGACCGGTCCATGGAACCGGTATGACCGGTCTCCGCGGGTATAAATACCCCTTCACTTGTATTAGGTGGTGTGGCTTTTGTAGCTCGTCCGTGAATTGCTCTTTCTCCCAGGCCGCCACCCCTGTGTCTCTCTCCCCCCGTTCTTCTCTTTAGAGTAGAATTAGTCCATGGATTTGTGAGACTTTGTGTTGGATTTGATTGGGAAAGGAGGCCCTATCCTCCTCGTGCCCTCTGGGCTTTTTGAATCAATTCAATCCCCTCGTTTTTGTGCCCTTGTGTGATGGATTTTGATTTTGTTTTTGGTGCACAAGATTGCGAGGATTCTATGATCTCTTTGTTGTGATTCCCGTGCTTCTAGTTCTATCCCAAACCCTCTGGAATCATGAGCTCTTTCGAATTGGATTTCTTGAGTTCTCGAGAAATCCCCATCCCTTTTGATCTCATCCCGAATTTCTCGTGTTATGATGATCTTTAGGACGAGATCTCTTGAAGATATGTTCACGGGGTAGGGGCGAAGCTATCCCCCAAGTTTCATCGAATTCCGTGGTCGTTTGGTCGAGATTCACCATTTGGATCCAAGTTTTCGGAGTTTTCTGGGTGCCACCGGTCAGACCGGTAGACAAGACCGATCAGACCGGTCTGCTCGCCTTTGGACAGACAAGACCGGTCAGACCGGTCCAGTGCACCGGTCAGACCGGTCCAGGCAGAGAGGTCTGCTGTTTTCCCGATTCGCTTTCGATTTGCTTCGTAGTTTCGCTCGCACGTTCGAGGCTTTTTGTATTGGTTTAGCTTTTCCATAGCTATTCCAAACTTTGGTCAGAACGCTTGAGGGCTTGGGTGATTTTCGGGATATAGGCCGACGGTTTGAATTTCGGAAGAAATTTTGATCGGCTCCCATTCACCCCCCCTCTGGTCGCCTGTTCCGGTCCCTCATTTGGTATCAGAGCTTGGTTGAGATTTTCAGTACCTTAACCGGTTCGAAAACCACTTGGCGACCATGACGAGTCTTGGGAAGATCCCGGTGTTTTCCGGCGAGGACTATGCCTACTGGAAGGTTTGCATGAGAGCCTTCCTGCAGAGCATGGGAGCCGAGGTCTGGGATATTACCAAGAACTAGGCTTACGTGGTGCTTGCCGCTCGGGTCACTCCTCTTCAAGTGACTGAGCACGAGGCTAATGCCAGGGCTGTCAATGCCCTGTTCGCTGGCGTTTCTTGTGCAGAGTTCTCACGTGTCCAGGGTTTTCAGGAAGCCCACAAGATTTGGACGTGCCTTGAGAACTACCACGAGGGCACACCTCAGGTCAAGGCCAGACTGTTCGAGACTCACCGGCGTGAGTGCGAGAACTTCACACAAGAGCCGGGTGAGAGCATTGACTTGATGTTCAGTCGTTATCAGTCGATTGTGAACAAAGTCAATGCGAACAGATCTGCTGATGCCCTTGAGTACACGGAGCACGAGAAGGCCCTCAAGTTGCTCTACGCACTTGACCGCTCTATGTGGGATCTCAAGGTGAACACCATCATTGAGTCTACTGGCTATGAGACTCTGACGGTGAACGAGCTTTTCAGCAAGCTCAAGACCACAGAGGTGGATAACCAGACACGAGCCAAGCTCAATGGTGCCCCTCCTTCCAAGAGCATCGCTCTTGTGACTGGCCCAGGTGGATCGAGCTCTAACGCTAACTCTGCTCTTGGCTTTTCTCTTACCTCTTTGCCTTCTGTTTCAGATGAACAGCTGGAGACGCTAGGCGACGACGACTTGTGCCTCCTCATCAGCAAGTTCCAGCGCGTCTACCACAACAGGCAGAGGAAGAAGAATCCCGGGTGCTACAACTGCGGCGATTTGAACCACTTCATCTATGATTGCCACAAGAAGTCCGGCGGTGGCCAGAACAACCACTTCGACTACTACCGCCACCGCGACCGTGATGAGGGAGGCTCCAACAAGGAGCGTCGGTGCCACAAGAACCGCAGTCGTGACCGGGGAGGTCGCTTTGACAAGGAGTCGCTCAAGAAGCGCTTCCAGTACAAGGCCAAGAAGCGGGAGAAGGCCTTCCTGGCGCAGCTCAACGACCTCGACAAGAGCTCCGACACCGACCGCTCTTCTTCACCGACCTCCGATGACGACGACATGAAGAAGAAGAAGCGGGACAAGGAAGCCACCGGCTTCATCGGCCTTTGCTTGGCGGCCGGTCGGTGCAAGAGCTTCTGCACCAGGACATGCTACACCGACGCACGCCGACTCTTCTCCTGGATCCGAGAGTGATTCAGAGGTAAACTCCACGATTGACCTGCTAGATACAGAGGTTAGGGAGTTGTACGCCGCTCTCGACAACCAGAAAAGGCTGCTTAAGGAAGCAGCTAGAGAGCGTAGAAAGCTTAGGGCTGAGCTGGCTTGTGCTAGGGAGAAATCTAGTGAGGATGAGTGCGCTGACTGCATATCTCACATGAATGATCTTGTTGCTCTCCGTGCCAAGCATGATGAGAACATCGCGAACTTAGATGTTACTAAGACTTCGCTTTCTGACATGTCTCATGAGCTCGCTAAGGCCAAGCATGAATTAGAACTGGTTAAGGACGCTCCAATTGTTAGTGATGTGCTTGAATGCAATGAATGTCCTATCTTTAAGTCCAATCTAGCTTCGTTGCAGTCCAAGTTTGCTACTGTTGTGTGCGAGCTAGAGGAGATGAAGTCTAGGCCAGATTTGCTTGGTGCTTGTAAGCTTTGTCCCACGTTTAGGTCGGAGCTAGATGAGAAGAACGCTTTGATCAAGTCTTTTGGAAAGACTAAGATCGTAGAGTCTAGCCCACCTATTGACTGCTCTGTTTACCCTGGTTTGATTGCTGATTTAGATAGTCTTGCGGTAGAGAAAGTCAACTTAGAGAATGAGAATACCTATCTTAGGGCGATTCTTAGTTGGGTTTCTGCTAGTGAGCCGCAGTTGGGCATGATGATCAAGCAGTTCAAGCGTGGTGATGGGTTTGGGGTCGGTTACACCTACACGAAGTCAGACTTTGACAGGTTGTATGGTAAGATTGGCAAGGCTGCTGGAAACACTGCT